>NW_023270971.1:7688168-7978280 GCF_011800145.1 Mirounga leonina
TATCTATCTATCTATCTATCTATCTATCTATCTATCTATCTATCTATCATCTCTCTCTCTATTCTGTCGGGACACTGATTTATTATAAGGAATCAGATTATGCAATTATGGCGGCTGAGAAGTCCCAGATCTGCAGTCAGCCAGCTGTGGAGACCCAAGAGAGCCGATGCGTTGCTCCAGTCCTATGCAAAAGTCTGAGAACCAGGTAAGCTGATGATGGAAGTGTCAGTCTACAAGCCAGCCGTCTTGAGAACCAAGAAGAGCAGATGCTTCAGGCCAAGTCTGAAGGCCAGACAAGACCATTGTCCCAGATCAAGTAGGTTTTGTTTTGTTTTCGGGTGGAAGGAGCTCCCTATTATTTGAGGGAGGGTCAGCCATTTGTTCTATTCAGGCCTTCAGCAGATTAGATGAGGGCTACCCACCTAAGAGCAGTCGGTTTTACCCAATCTCCTGATTGACATGTTAATCTCATCCAAAAACATACAGGACAAACCTGGACTAATGTTTGATAAACTATCTGGGTACCCCTTCCTTCCCTCCACCACCATGGCTCAGTCAAGCTGACACACAAAATTAACCCGCTCACATGGATATCATTCAATTTACACAATGATCTCACCGGGTATTTCTATTTTCATTCCTATTTTAGGGAGGAGGAAACTAAACCTTAGAAGGTTTGTGTCATATCCATGAATAACAACAGCTGGTGAGTGAAAAGGCTAGAATTAAAACCCAGGCAACTGACTCTTGGGGCCACATCCTTAACTACTATGCTAGAGCAAATGTTTTAAAATTGTTTCTAGAACTCTCATACAGAAATTTAACAAACATATAATCACTGATAATAGGTTAATTATATTAAACATCCATTAATTCCTATGTAATGGAGTAAATAAATGTACTGTTAACACCTGCCTTCCAATAAATCCATATTTTAAAACTTTTTTCTTGTTCTGGAGAAGAAAGACAAGATACAGCGAGGAGAGTGTTGTTCAGCAAACACTGGTGTGTCTGGTGGAGAGTTCAGGTTCCCTTTCACTTTGAGTGTCCTAGGTCGTCCTAGCTGCATTTCAGTAAAGAAAGAAATCAGTCCAGTAAGAGGTGGAGGTGGCCAGGACTCTCAGCATGCAGTCAGCTGGGGATTGTCTTGAGTGTATTTGAATGAGGTTAGTCAGCTAAACTCATTCCAGAGTCTCAGGAGTCCTCTGCTCTGTGGGTTGACCATCACTAATAAGTGGCATGTCTTGGAAATCTATGCAAATCAAATCCTGCTTTCCTATTGATTTTTACGGATTATGAAGATATCAGTAGGCACCACTATATTTCTCACTCTGCCACTCCATTTTCCTGAGCAGTTCTTATCTTTGAAATACATGCTTACACGTAGGAGGAGAGTACTGCGAATTTGAAGAGTTGCTTTGGAAAAGCAAATTTACCCTCATCATTTATTATAAGTTGCAACGTTTGTTGTTATAAATTTCCTTAGATCAGGGCACATATGGATTTATAAGAAAGCGTGGTGGAAAATTCTCAATTAATGTGCTAGGATGCATTTTAATATTCTGTTTACCCAACTATTTAATACTTTGTCAAATAGATATTGACTGTTTTAATACTTTTTCAAAAGTAGCAAAAGAATAACAAAGCTATTTCAATTTAGGAGTAGGACAAAATACAAAGTAAAATCAAACAGATGATCTTGTTGAAATATTGGCATGATTAGTATTTGGGAGGACATCACCAACATGACAACATGGGAAGCTCCTGAATTTCCCTCCTTACATGGATTCACTGAATATTTGGCTACACACAGGTCAGTTTCCTCTGAGAGAAATTTAGAAACCAGTTGAATGACTCCTACACATCAAGAATCTGAGAAAATACCCACATCAAAATGGGTAGGAAAGGTTGAGACAGACTCTTGCCATAAACCTCACCCCTAGTATGGCATCCTACAATTAGGAGGGAAATCCCAACTCCCAGCTTCTCCCTGACTGCAAGGATGTGGACCACACATCTAGCACCCCAATTTTAAGACTACCACCAGAGGTACAGGCCCCCAAATTACCTACCTCTGAGAGACATGGGGGCTTGCATTTATGAGCCCCATGGGACTATAGAAAACAAAGAAGCAACTGGTAAGTGGGTACACAGTCACTCCCCACAGCTATCCCCTCTAGCCTCAGTGAAGAGGGAGCAGGTGAAAATGCTGATTCAATGCAATTCTTAGCAAAATTTCAATGGCACTTGTCAGAGAAATAGAAAAAAATATTAAAATTCATATGGAACCACAAAAGACCCTGAACGCAATCTTGAAAAAGAAGAAAAAAGCTAGGGGCATCACACTTTATGAGAGATCCTAAAATCTTCTGTTCTAATGAGGTGACTCTTGGGGGGGCTCCTGAATAACTTCAGGATGGGAGCCAGCCACCAGAAAGACCAAATCATGATTAGAAGGTCAGAACTTTCATCCCTATCCCCATCCTTCAGGAAAGGGAAAGGTTCTGGAGATTGAGCAATGATTAATCATGCTTTTGTGAGGTAGCCTTCATAAAAATCCCCAAAGTCCTGGGTTCAGAGAGCTTCTGGTTGGTGAACATGTGGCAACTAGGGGAGACTGGTGTATGGCGAGAGAGCATGGAAGCTTCTCACATCTTTCCTACATACCTTGCTCTATGTATGTCTTCCATCTTGCTGTTCCTGAGTTACATCATTTTTAATAAGCCAGTAATTGCATTGAGTAAACTTTTTTTTAGTTTTGTGAACACTTCTGGCAAATTAATCTAACCTGAGGAGGTGTCATGGGAACTTCTGATTTATAGCCATGGGTCGAAGCATAAATAACAACTTGAACTTGGAATTTGCATCTGAAGTAGGAGGACAGTCTTGCAGGATTGAGTCCTTAACCTCTGGGATCTGATGCTATCTCCAGGCAGATGGTATCAGCATTTAAACTGAACACCCAGCTGGTGTCACTTAGAATTGCCTGATGTGTGGAAAATCAACACATTTGGTATCAGAAGCAAAGTGTAGTAGTGTGAGAGTAAAGGAGAAACACAGAACAAATGTGTTTTTCCTACTCACAAACCAAATTACAAAGCTCTAGTAATCAAAATGGTATGGTATTGACATAAAAACAGACACAAGGCTCACTGGAACAGGAGAGAGCGCCCAGAACTAAACCCACATAAAAATGGTCAATTAATTTTTTTGACAAAGCCACCAAAAATAAACAATGAAGGAAGGCTAGTGTCTTCAATAAATGGTGTTGGGAAAACTGGATATATCCATGCAAAAGAATAAAACCGGGCCCCTATCTTATACCACACACACAAATTAACTCAAAATGTATTAAAGATTTAACCTAAGACCTAAAGCCCTAAAACTCCTAGAAGACAACGTAAGTGGGAAAGCTCCTTGACTTGGTCTTGGCAATAATTTTTTGGATTTGACACCTAAAACAAAGGCAACAAAGGAAAGAATAAGCAAGTTGGGACTACATCAAACTAAAAAGCTTCTGCTCAACAAAGAAAACCATAAACAAAATAAAAAGTCAACCTATGGAATCAGAGAAAATATTTGCAAACCACTTATCTGATAAGAGGTTAATATCCAAGATACATAAGAAATCCATACAACTCAATGGCAAAAAAACAAATAATCCAATCAAAAAGGAACAGAGGACCGGAATAGATCTTTTTCCCCCCAAAGAATATATACAAATGGCCAATAAGTACTTGAAAAAGTGCTCAGCATCACTAATCATCAGTGAAATATAAGTAAAACCCACAATGAGATAACACTTCACACCTGTTCATTGTCACATTATTCACAATAGCCAAGAGATTAAAAACAAACAAATCAATGGATGAATAGATAAAGTAAATGTCATATACATATACATATATATACTTACTATATATTCCAATAAGGTGTGTGTGTATTTCACACAATGGAGTATTATTCAGTCATAAAAAAGAAGTAAATTCTGCCATTTGCAACAACATGATGAACCCAAAGGGCATTATTTATACTAAGTGAAGTAAGCATGGAGAAAGACAAATAATGCATGTTATTACTTATATGTAGACTTCATAAAGACAGGATAGAATGGGGGTTGCCAGGGACTAGGGAGTGGGGAATATGGGGAGAAGTTAGTAAAAGTGTGCAAACTTCTAGTTGTAAGATGCATAAGGTCTGAGGATCTAATGTACTACATGGTGACTATGGATGATCGTACTGTATTGTGTAATTGAAATCTGCTAAGGAAATAGAGCATAAGCGTGCTCATAATAAAAAAAAAGATAAATATGTGTTGTTATGGGTATGTTAATTAGCTGGATGATGTGAATCCCTTCATAATGTTCAAATCATCACATTGTATACTTTGAATATGTTACAATTTTATTTGTCAGACATACCTCAGTAAAGCTGGGAAAAAAGAGAAATATTTGTATAATTAAGACTGACTCAGCTGGGAGTAATGTTTGGGCTTTATTGACCCAGGCTAGTAGGGCAGGATGTCCTAAATCTGAGTAGTAGTCTGATTTGTCACACCCAAAAGGAAGCTCCAGGCTAGAACAAGACCAGTGTTCACCACTTAAGGGAATTCAACATAGGAATTTTTTTTATTTGCAAAGAACTGAACTCACTCTAGCTGGTTCAAGTAAAGGAGAGTTTTGAAAGTTTACAGGGACATTTTACAAAAATGAAAGACAACTTACTTTGCTTCAGAAAAGCATATAGTTTGCTGTAAAGGTCCTAAGGATTGAGTTTTCTCTTGTGTCTGTATTTTTACTCTCTGGCTGCATTAAAAAATGTTGATTGGTTTCTCGCAGTAATACCACTAAGACAACTTGTCTGTAAGTGTGTGGCTAAAAATGACCATCCTGTCAAGGACTCACATGACCTTACGAAACTAATGGATCATTCAACACTAAAAAAAAAAAAAAAAAAATTATGTAATTTCATAAACAAAGCAAAAAAAAATTAAAAAATAAACATATCCGTGTCTGGTATACCCCCCTTTTTTTTCTTTGTTCAAACTCTCAAGAAAGAGCAGATTCTTTCCTAGCCAATAAGTGGATTGGCTTTTCTTGTGTTGCTTTTTTATGTGTGTTAGGTGTGTAGTTGGCTATGGCTTTCAGTAGATCACATGCTAAAACACGCTCACCCCTCAACAGGTTTGGGGAGGAAATTTTTCTGAGAAGGGAATGTGGGCTTACTGGTATCCCAACACTGTATTCCAAAGTGAAGCCCAGCAGGACCTCTTTTTAAGCATTCCGGAGGTATCAAGTGTCTTTCCCCTGTCATCTCTGTTAAGCAGAACTCAAACCAGTGGCTGGGAGTTTGACTGACAGAATTCATTTACCAGAACAAAGGGATTGGCATGTGTGTGGTCAAGGCTCCAGCCCAGTAAGCTTAGGTTCAGAACAGAATCCCAATCTCAGAACAGGAGTAGGTATGCAAATCAGGAACCAAGATACAGGTACTGTCAAATGGATGGGACAACATGACATGTGTTATGAGATGGCTTATGACTTCGAGCAATGTCTGCGTAAGCTACATGATACAGCGGAATCTGCTGAGGAGCTTAATTTCAGTACACCTGCCCAGATCTAGTGATCTGCTAAGAGAATTCTTTGGACGATATCAGGTAGTGAATGTAGTGGAGGGTTAGGTTTGGAAACCTGTGATGTACTGGGCTCTTAGATGCCTGCATGTACCTGATTCTGAGACAATCTACAATAGCAGCAAGGATATAGGTCCTCTTTCTTCCAGGCTTGGGCTCTTTCCTTTGTATCCCGTGCTGCCTTTATAATTGAGACATCACAACACTCTTCTATATCCTAGAAACAGGGTTTGTCTTGCTGTGACTATTAGACTTTATTTTATATGATCAGGGTAGGTAGGACTTAGGTGGGTATCATGAGATTGAGTTTTGAATATATGTGTTCATAACAACTGGACTCTATCAGTCAGAAAAGGTTAGATTTTAATATTTTTTTTCAGTGACATACGATAACATATAAAGATGTTACATATCTATGCTGGATCTTCTGGGGCGCTCTCCTATGAGCTTTTCTAACTCTAGGATCTAGGCTAATTACTGAGGCAGAAGGAAAGGACAACGTGGCAAAGCATACCTTGACTTTTAAGCTTCCACCTCAAAGTGATACACAGCAGTAAGTTCATAGTTCATGGGCCAAATCGAGCCCTTACTTCACATAGGCAGGGAAGTGTGATCCTATGATAGCCCTGGAAGAAGAGACCCATTTATAAAGTCCATCATGGGGATTTTTGACTTGTTTACCACTACGTCCACAGCATTTAGAACAGTGTCTGCTACGTGGTAGGTATGTAAAAACATGCATTGAATGGACAAAGGAAAGAATAAATATATGAAAGTAAAATAACAATTCACATCACCCAGGATTAACCTTGGCTCTTGGACACAGTCCTGACATTATCTTTGCTAGAACCTTTTAGGGAAATAGCTACAGAAAAAACTATATTTGGGAAAATTGTCTTCAATATAGATTATTCATGATTGGGAAGCCCTGAGCTGTGTGAGTCCCTAATTGCATTTTATATTCGTATAGGCAGTCATCTTTTCATGTTTTTTCAAAGGGTGTTTGGCAGGTCAGTTTGAATAGTTGTCTGATTCTCAGGGTATGAAAGTGTGGGATGTGGAATTGGAGGATCATTCAGAGATTTCACTACAGAGCTGAGAGTAAAACCACCATATTGACAATTAACTTTGCAGAGGATGTCATGGGGATTCCCTTTTCTCCAAAATGATGGCTCCTCTTGGGGTTAACATTGGTTCTTACATGAAATGGCCAGAAGACTGCACTTAAGTGGCTCTCCTGAGAGGCCTGGTTCCCAAATCTGTAGGCACATTAAGATTAATGGCCACTTCCATTTCCCTGCTTTGTCCTCAGTAAGCATGAGTCCTTAGAGCCACTCGATGCCAAGAGAATAAACGTCTGTAAGTGCCCCTTCCATTTCTGGGCAATCTAAAACCTGCCCATAATTTGGCTAATTTGTAGTTGATCATGGGGAAGATAATGAGTAGGGAAAATTGAGGGAGCAGGGGACAGAGTTGCTAGGAAACAGATTTACTTCTTACATCTAGACAAATAAACTGAAAAAAAAAAATGGTGTGAATGAGTCCGGTTACTAACAATTTCAGTTCCAAGGAAGCACAACTACGAAAATAGCGTTCCCATGAAAAAGCACCAGTCAGAGGCAGAGGCTCTGGGGAAAGGAGTGGAACATGGAGATTCAGAACAGAATAGTACTTCTTAGAGTAGATTTGCTGATTAAATGAAGTACTTGATGGAAAGGGCTTAGCACACTATCTGCATCAAGGAGGTGGTCAATAAATATTAGTCAAAATAATTATTGGTATTATAAATATATATGACATCGATTTAAATTAGTAATAGTCTCATCATCTTCTTACGGGTTCTGGTTCTATCTCTTCCAGCAACTGCTAACATGTCTTCCATTACTAGTTTAAATAATTTCTGAGTCTTCGTCTCCTCATTTCACCTCCTGTGCATCGATTGCTGGAAGGGTCAATGAGGGAAGGTGTGTGTGAGCAATTTATAAACTTCAAGGAATTTTATGTCTGCAAAGGGCATAATTTGTCAGCTTCATTATTGCTAACAGCAACTCCCTGGACCCAAGAGGGATTTTTTTTTTTTTTTTTAAAGATTTTATTTATTTGAGAGAGAGAGAATGAGACAGCACATGAGAGGGGGGAGGGTCAGAGGGAGAAGCAGACTCCCCGCCGAGCAGGGAGCCCGATGCGGGACTCGATCCAGGGACTCCAGGATCATGACCTGAGCTGAAGGCAGTTGCTTAACCGACTGAGCCACCCAGGCGCCCACCAAGAGGGATTTTGACATAGATCTTTGGGGCTCCGTTTCTGCTCTTCTCTCCTTTCTCTGCACTTCAAATCCCAGTCATTTTAGCAGCTGTGAACTCTGATCTCTGTTTCCCCAACCCAGCAGAAATGCTGCTGTCTGCTTGACTCTATTTTTCTGCATCGTGATTTGGGAAATGCCCTCACGAAGAGAGCTGGTGTGTGAATTGGGAGGGTTTTACCTCACGTGCTTCCCTTCTCTTGAGGCCCATAGCCTCACATTGGTTATTGTTCAGTGTCTGAAAACAGTTGTTTTATATATTTTCTTTAGCTTTTACAGCAGAGATTAAAGCTGATAGCAGCTACTCCACAAAGGCTAGAACTAGAAGTTATTGTAGCTTTCTGAAAGCTTTTATTTTGCTGGGTGAGAAAACAAACAAAATCCTTCAAGTAAACCAATTAATAAAATAAGTACAAATTGTGATATACTCTATGAAGAAAAACAAAGGCATTGAACTAGAGGTGAAAAACAGGGAGGGAGGGCAGGATTGAGGGTATGGTGGTCAGAGGAGGCTGCTTTGAGGAGCAAGTTATAAAGGATGAGTAGGAAACAAGAATAAAGGATGAGGGCGCCTGGGTGGCTCAGTCGTTAAGCGTCTGCCTTCGGCTCAGGTCATGATCCCAGGGTCCTGGGATCGAGCCCCGCGTCGGGCTCCCTGCTCAGCGGGAAGCCTGCTTCTCCCTCTCCCACTCCCCCTGCTTGTGTTCCCTCTCTCGCTGTGTCTCTCTCTGTCAAATAAATAGATAAAATATTAAAAAAAAAACAAAGGATGAGTAGGAAACAAAAATAAAGGATGAGTAGGGCCTTACTTATGTGAAGCAGAGGTAGGAGGGAAAAACAAAGGAGAATTCTAAGTAAAAGTATAGATTCTGAATAAATGATGCTTGCCAAAACTTAACGCTGCACAAACAAGAGCCAGAGTATTGCATTAAACCTGAGTGCCATGATTTAAAATAGATAAGTTGTAAGTGTTGTTAAGCTGGAGGCCTCCGGGGACCCTGAAAGGGGAGAAAGAAAGAAGTCAAGGCTATAGCTGGGGACTGGGTATGGGGCAGCGTTTGGGGGTATGCACTATGAGTGCTACCTTCAAATACCCAAAGAGCTGAGATAAAGAGGATAAGCAACACTCTAGCCCAGGGGTTAGAAACTACAACCCAGGGGCCAAATCCAGCCACACAGCCTACAAACCAAGAATGGATTTTTTACATTTTTTTTTTTTTTTAAAGATTTTATTTATTTGACAGAGAGAGACACAGCGAGAGAGGGAACACAAGCGGGGAGAGTGGGAGAGGGAGAAGCAGGCTTCCTGCGGAGCAGGGAGCCCGATGCGGGGCTCGATCCCAGGACTCTGGGATCATGACCTGGGCCGAAGGCAGATGCTTAACGACTGAGCCACCCAGGCACCCCGGATTTTTTACATTTTTAAATTATTACATTTGAAATGGTTGTATTAGTACCTGTATAATTGCTTTGATTTTGTTGCTTGGCCCACAAAGCTTAAAGTCGTTATCTGGCCCTTTAAGAAAAAGTTTAATGACCCATGCTCTAGAACAATTGCAGGAAATTAATTTCCTGGAGCAAAGGAAATGAGCAGCAGGTTGGGGATACAGATTCTTTACGGGAAAAGTATTTCCTAGATGGGGTCCTGGAGGGGTCTCCCTCATAGGCCTTCTCCTTACCCCTCATTTCACACTGGCTAGTTTTCCACCTACTCAGCCCATGCACGAGAAGACGTTGTTTGGCTTCTTGAGAAAAATGTGGAAGTGCTGGATCAATTGGCTAAGAATTTGATTCTGTGAAATTGGACGGTTTTCTATTTAGCTGAGACAGTAGTTTGATTTGGAAAGACCCAGTTAGTGACTATAACTAATATATTGTATCACTAAATTAAATTATTTTTATCATCCCTCCAATTGGATTTAAAGCATAAAGTCCTTGAGTAACAGATGAGTATCTGGAATTAATCTGTCGTAAGTCATCAACAACCAGGGGAAGACTAGTTCATAGTATAATAAACCAGGCTAATTCTCCAGAAACTAGGCTCTGGGCCCAGGTACTTCAAAAGGAAAATACTAATTTCAGAGCAGTCTTTCCTAGCAAAAACCAAACAGGTGATGGAATATCCTGGAACACACTATAGGTATTGTTCCTTTACCTAAGAAGGAGTATAGTCTGATGGGGAGATAGAAAATAATAGGATGTAGATAGGACATTCACTTAGTTTTTTTATGTATAGTGTTATGTCCATAGTACTGTAAAATGTAGGCCAGACATGTAGCTTGGCTTTGAAGGAAGTTAAAGACAGTTTTCTAGAGAAGATGACACCTAGGTGAAAAATTTTCCCTCAGTTTTATTGAGAAAGAATTGACAAATATCACTATATAAGTTTAAGGTATACAGTATAATGGTTTGATGTACATATAAGTTCAGCTAACATCCATCTTCTCATATGGATAAAATAAAAAGAAGAAAAGAAGAAAGGAAAAAAAATCTCTTTGTGATGAGAACTCTTAGGATTTAACAACTTTCTTATCAACTTCCCTGTATATCACAACAGCAGTGTTAACTAGATAGTCATCACATTGTAAATTGCATCCCCAGTACTTATTTATCTTATAACTGGAAGTTTGTACCCTTTGATTCCCCTTTCTCCAATTTCCCCCTCCCCTCACCCCATGCCTCTGGTAACCACAAGTCTGATCTCTTTTTCTATGATTTTTTTTTGATTTCATATATAAGTGAGATCATATAGTGTTTGTCTTTCTCTGATTTATTTCATTTAGCATAGTATCTTCAAAATCCATTCGTATTATAACCGATATTAGGATTTCCTCATTTTTAATGGCTGAGTAATATTCCATTGTGTATATATATATACCACAAATTTTTCATCCATGCACCCATCAATTGACTTTTAGGTTGTTTCCATGTGTTGGCTATCATAAATAATGCTGCTATGGGGTGCAGATATCTTTTTGAGTTAGTATTTTCATTACTTTTGGATGTATTCCCAGAAGTGGAATTTCTGAATCATATGGTAGTTCTATTTTTCATTTTTTGAGGATCCTCTATACTGTTTTCCACGGTGGCTGTACAAATTTACAATCCTACCAGCAGTGTACAGGAGTCCCTATCCTCCAAATCCATGCCAGCATTTGTTATTTCTTATCTTTTTTTTTTTTTACAAGTACCAGTCTAACAGGAGTGAGGTGATATCTCATTGTGGTTTTAACTTGCATCTCCCCATTGACTAGTGATGTTGAGCATCATTTTATGTACTTGTTGGCCTTTTGTATATATTCTTTGGAGAAAATCTATTCAAGTTCCTTGCTCAGTTTTTAATTGGGTTCTTATTTATAGTTTGCTATTGAGCTGTATGAATTCTTTATGTCTTTTGGAATTAATCCCTTAATCAGATACATGGCTTGCAAATATATATTTTTTCCTATTCTGTAGGTTGTCTTTTCACTTTGTTTATGGTTTCCTTTGTTGAGCAGACACTTTTTAGTTTGATGTAGTCCCACTTGTTTGTTTTTGCTTTTGTCAGCTTGTGCTTTAGGTGTCATATCCAAAAACTCATTACCAAGACCACATCAAGAAGCTTTGTTCCTGTATTTTCTTCTAGGATTTTCATGGCTTACAGGTCTTACATTATATCTTACAAGTCTTACATTTTATGGCTTACAGGTCTTACATTATATCTTACAGGCCTTACATTTTCAGGTCTTACATTTATATCTTTAATCCATTTCAATTAAATTTTTGTCAGGGGTATAAGATGTGGATCCAGTTTTATTCCTTTACAGATGAATATCTAATTATCCCAGTACCATTTATTAAGGAGACTATTTTTTTCTCCACTGAATATTCTTGGCTCCTTTGTCAAATATTAGCTGATCATATATGCTTGAGTTTATTGCTGGGCTCTTGATTCTGTTTCATTGGTCTGTTTGTTTCTGTGCCACCATCACAGTTTTGTTGACAGAACAAACAAAAAAAATGGCAGGGCCATTCTATACTGAGGAGTTTGAATTTCATCCTGAGGGCAGTGGGGAACTACTGAAAGATATTAACCGTGACATGATTATATTTGAATTTTAGAAAGATTGTTCTGGTAGCACGTTGGGGAGTTGAGTGGAACAGAGTAAGACCAGAGCTTGGGGTTATGTTAAAATTGCTGTTGCAGTTACCCAAGTGACAAGTGACAGTGATGCAGGCAGTGGTGGGGGCAATGGGAAGAGGGGAATGAAATACCAAGGAAGTGAAATTATAGGATTAGTTATTGCTTGGATGTGTGCAGTAAGTGAGAAAAGAGAGGTCAAGAATACCATTTAGATATCTCTGGAATAAGATGACCACTGCAGGAAAGATGCACAGAAAATTAAATGCCAAGGAAGAAATGATTAGTAGTATAAAATAGTACTGAGAACAATGAGAGTATTGACTTGAAAATTGGGGAAGGCTTCATGGAAGAAGTGGTATTTGAGATAAGCCTTGAAAGTTGGGTAAGTTTTTATAAGGAGAGTTGGTTGTGCTCCTTATGAGGAGGATGACAGTGTTAGAAAATGCTTGGAAGAGAGAGATGTGTCTAAGAGAGGCATTCTTTACTTTCATAGGTAGGTAACTGTTTGTAGTTCAGTGTTATTGCCATCCATCTCTTTGTTACCATGAGAAAGCCATGGTAAGTAAAATGATCTCCTTTTCAGTGGTAAGATGCCAACTCTGGGGTAAAAGGATGCTTCCAAGCTCCCCACTTTGTAAGGGGAAGAACCATGGCTTGAACCCACACAGTACTGAGTACAAGGCAACATGAAGCTGGATCCAGATGGAAACCCAATCAGTTGCTCCTCACCTGTCAGCAGAAATAGCTCTCAAACAAGAGAAATTTTAGCAATAGAATCCAGTCATACTTGAACTGTGTATCAGGGAAGAACAAAACCTGAGATTGGGATAGCTTTGTGGGAGTTTTAGAGGAAACTTCAAGGGCACTGTGAACCAAACAAAACCACTGAAGGGCTTGAGTGACCATTCTTCTGCTCCGGGGAGGCAGTTGCTTGCATATGGCCATTTGGAAAGATATGCCATGAATCCCGGTATTATAATTATTATTATTTTTATAATTAATTATAGTACAATATGATTTTATTTTGTTGCTCAAATTATTCTACCTTTGGCCATTGGGAACTTTTCAAATTGTCTTCTGTGTTCTTTTGACATACCTTCATCATTGTGGATATTCATTTTTTTTTAGTACTTTCTTACTTTCTGGCACTACAGGATGTTTCAGGCTCATCTTATAGATTTCCTGCTTATGTATGTAGTTCTTTTAGCTTTTGCCTTAGACCCCACTAATTTCTAGTTGGGTTTATCCCATCCTCATACATTTATACCACAGTTAGTTTCCTTGGCCACATTATGCATTCCGTCCTGACATTCCCTGATCCTAACTCATTTTTTTAAATTTGCATATGTTAGTTTCATTCTTTGTCCTATAAAGTTTTATAGGTTTTGACAAATGCATAATATCACATATCCACCATTGCAGTATAATAGAGAATAGTTTCACTGCCCTAAAAAAAAAAAAAAAAATCCACTGTGCTTTAACCCTCCTCCCCAGACTTCAGGAAAGAAACAACTTACGTGTTTACCAACTCTATGATTTTGCCTTTCCGGAATGTAATATATATTGGGGTCTCTTGGACCATCCCTAGGTTTGATGATTCACTAGGAAGACTCGCGGAACTTAGCAAATAGCACTCACAGCTAAGATTTTATTACAAAATACGAAATAAAATCAGCAAAAGGAAAAGGCACATGGGAGCAAAGTCAGGGTAAAAGGCACAGACCTCCAAGAATTCTCACCCAGTGGAGTCACATAGGGTGTGCTTAATTCTCTCAGCAATGAGTTATGACAACATGCATAAAATGTTGTCCACCAGGCAAACTCGTTAACGACTCTGCCCCCAAGGTTTTTGTCAGAGGTTGGTCATATAGGTACACTCTGTATAGCATGTGCCAAAATCCTGGACTCCTGGAAGAAAAGGTGTCCAGCTCACACCATATTGTTTGCACAAGAAGTTTAGACACAGTGATCCACTCTTACGAATTCTTGGAATGGTAGGAACCCCCCTGAAATCCAAGTCCTGAAACACCAGCCAAGCAACAACTTGCAAGCAGGCCTTTCTAAGGACAGCAGTCTTAGAGGCCTTTGTTAACTCTTTCATGTACACCCTGTGAACGAGGTCATGCAATGTGTAGGCTTTTCAGACTGACTTCTCACACTTAGCAAAATGCATTTAAAATTCACTCATGTCTTTACATGGTTTGATACCTTATCCCTTTTGATCACTGAATAGTATTCCATTGTTTGGACATACCACAGCTTGCTTACACATTCACCTATTGAAGGATATTTTGGTTGCTTCCAGGTTTTAGAGATTATTACCAAACTTCTCTAAACATTTGTGTATAAGTTTTTGTATGGATATAAGTTTTCTAACCAGCTGTGTACCTAGGAGTGTGATTGCTTGATTGTGTGATAAGACTATGTTTAATGTTACAAAAAACTACCATACTATTTTCTGAAGTATGTAGCATTTTGATTTTTTACTAGCAATCAATGAGAGGTCCCATTGCTCTGCATCCTTGCTAGCAATTGGTATTATATATTTTAAAATTTTTGTTTTAACTATTTTAATAGTGCATGGTAGTAACCTTGTTTCAGTTTGCACTTCCTTAATGACAGGTGATGTTGAACAACTTTTCAGGTACACAACAAAGTGTGTACCTCTTTAAAACCTCAGTGAAGTGTATATTCACACATTTTGCTCATTTTTAAATTAGGTTTTTTTTTTGTTGTTGTTGAGTTTTAAAATTTTTGTGTGTTTTGAATACAAGGCCTTTACTAACTCTCCTAGTCTTTGGCTTCTCTCTTCATTATCTTTTTTTTTAAAATATTTTATTTATTTATTTGACAGAGAGATAGAGAGAGAGCACAAGTAGGCAGAGAGGCAGGCAGAGGGAGAGGGAGAAGCAGACTCTCCACCGAACAGGGATCCTGGACGTGGGGCTCAATCCCAGGACCCTGGGATCATGACCTGAGCCGAAGGCAGCCGCTTAACTGACTGAGCCACCCAGGTGCCCCCCTCTTCATTATCTTAACAATGGTTTTCATGGATTGAAAGGTTTTAATTTTAATAAAATCTAACTTATCAATTTTTCTCTTTTCTAGATCATACTATTGGTGTTGTATCTAAAAACTCATCACCAGACTCAAAGGCCCCTATATTTTCTTCTAGAAGTTTTATCGTTTTTCTTTTACATTTTTATGATCCATTTTGAGTGAATTCTTATGTAAGGTGTAAGGTTGTAAATTCTATGTGTAGGTTTTTTTTTTGTTGTTTTTTTATGTATAGTTTCCAGTTGTCCCAGCATCGTTAGTTGAAAATACCATCCTTCCTCCATTGAACTGCCTTTGCGCCTTTGTCAAAAATCAGTTGACAATGTTTGTTTGGATTTATTTCTAAGCACCCTATTCTGTTCCATTGATCTGTGTTTCTATTCTTTCACAAATAGCATACCATCTTGATTACTATAGTTTATGATAAATCTTGAAATAGGTTGTATGTCTTGAAGATGTTCTTCAGTATTGTGTTGGCTACTCTAGGTCTGTTGCCTGTCTATGTAAACTTTAGAATTAGTTTGTTGATATCTAAAAAATAGCTTGCATAAGTGTGTTTTTTTATTACAGGTCTTTGCAGAACCATTAGTATACTAAAGTGCATTCTGAATATCTAAGAAGGATATATACTTTGCAGCATTTCCCAAACTTATTTGACTTCAGTATTCTTTTTTTCTAGACTTAAGTTGCATGACCTCAATGATAATTCCCTTCTTTTGACAAAAGGAAACACTTAAGCTCATAGAGGAGAAAGTGTCTTGCTCTAGACTAGGATAATAATTTTATTATGATCAAGGCCTGGACTAGAAACTTTTTTTTTTTTAATTTTGTGGCTATAATTATATTTTGGTCACATCCATACATGACATACATCTCTACCTTCAGATAATGTTGTAGTTAGTATAAAAGCTCAGAGAAGCATAAGATAGATATTCTCTGTCTTGAAAGATTTCAATGCTTCATGCTAGATGAATTTTTTTTTTAAAAGAGTTTATTTATTTATCTGAGAGAGAGAGATAGCGAGAGAAAGCACGAGTGGGGGCTGGGGAGAGGGAGAAGCAGAGTCCCTGCTGAGCAGGGAGCCCAAACTGGGCTCAATCCCAGGACCTAGAGATCATGACCTGAGCCAAAGGCAGACGCTTAACTGACTGAGCCACCCGGGCACCCCATAGATGAATGGGTTTTCATTCAACTTATTCTCTCAAACAATAGTGAGTAAATGTGATTATATATTATATATAATAATTTTTTCTCATTCAGATTATTTAAAATTGTATAATTTAATAGTAGGGATAATAATAACAAATCTTAGTATCTCATGCTTTTAATGTCTATTGATACCTATCCAATAAACATGGTGGGATTGGGGGCACACTCACTGAAAATCATAAATGGCAGTGGATTGAAAATACTAAAGTGGGTCTGAAGGCCACCAATCTCACAGAGCCTTTATTGGGTTTGAAATTCATTCTGTTGACACTTCTCACTCTCCTCAGGGTCATGGGTTATGTTTTGTTCCTTTGTTTACTTAAATAGAGCTCTACTAATGAGTGATTCTGAAAGGATTTCCCTAAGAGGGTTAAATATTGCTCTTCTTCTAAAGCTCCATCAGCTTATTCAAGTACTTCTGAAGGGTCACTGAAGTGATCCTCAAGGTCCATGGGTTAGTGGTTTGCAGAAGTGACAAAGTGTGTACCTCTTTAAAACCTCAGCTCTCTGCTTGGTTTATGTCTTTTTACATTAGGTTTTGGGAGTAGCGTGGGGGTGGTACCAATGGTTGGTTCTGTTGGTGGGCTTGTAGCTTTATTTATATAACTATATTAACAATACCTAATCATATTATGAGCAGGTGTTCTGTCATAAGTTGAATGGTAGCTCCAAAAAAAGGTATGTCCAAGTCTAAACCCTTGGTACCTGTGAATGTGAAAAAGGAAAAAACAAGGGTCTTTGCAGATGTAATTAAGCTAAGGAGCTTAAAATGGGATCATCCTGGATTATCCTGGGTGGGCCCTAAATTCAATGTTCTTACAAGAGGTAGAAAAGGAGAAGGCACCAGGGAAGGTCATGTGAAGATGATGGCAGAGGTTAGAGTTACATGGCCACAAGCCAACGAATGTCTGGGGCCAACAGAAGCTGGAAGAGGCAAGGAAGAATTCTTTCCTGGAGGCTTAGGAGGGAGCTTGGCTCTGCTGGCCCCTTGATTTTGGACGCTGGCTTTTAGAACTGTGAGAGAATAGGTTTCTGTTGTTTTAAACCACCAAATCTGTAGCAATTTGTGACAGCAGTCACAGGAGATATACCTTCTCTTCCAAGATTTCCAACTTAAGTTTTGAAATATTCAGGGCATCTTTCTGGTAGTGTAAGGTTTGTCAACCCACAAGGATCTTAAGGTGAGAGTCAGAGCTCTGTGGGGTCAACAGCATGTGCTTTAACTCTGCATCATGCCTACATGCCTGGGTAGATCTTGGTGTCATCATAGGTGCAATATTATGATTTTTAAGAAATACATTTTTGGTCAGTCAGATGACCAAAATACTTGGTCTTTGTCCATGGTTCCTGGCTCACGGATCCTAAAACCCTTGGAATTTTTCCTGCAATAAGAATAGTGAGGTGCCCAAAAGTCACCTAAAAGCCCTCAACTAACCTCAGGATTGGGGCCTGGCTCACAGGAGAACCAAACTTGTGATTAGAGGGTTGGAACTTTCAGTCCCTTTGCCCCCACCTCCGGGGAGGGGTGAGTGTCTGGAGATTGTGTTCAATTGCCAATGGCCAATGATTTAATCAACCATGCCTATGTAATGAAGCCTGCATAAAACCCAAAAAGGGCAGGGTGCAGAGAGCTTCAGGGGTGGTGACTAAGTGGAGGTGCAGGGAGAGTGGTGTGCCTGGGACAGCAAGGGCGTTCCCTACTCTTTCCCCACACTTTGCCCTATGCATCTCTTCCATCTGGCTGTCCCTAAGTTATATCCTTTTATAATGAACTGGTAATCTAGGAAGTAAAGTGTTTCTCTGAGTTCTCTGAGCTGCTCTAGCAAGTGAATTGAACCTGAGAAGGAGGTGTTGGGAAACTCTGATTTATAGCCAGTTAGAAGTACAGGTAACAACCTGGACTTGTGCTTGGCATCAAAATTGTCTGTTGGAGGGACAGTCTTGTGGGACTTAACCTATGGGATCTGCTGCTATTTCAAGGTGGAGTGAGTTGAATTCTAAGACCTTGAGAATTGCTTGTTGGTGTGGGGAAACACCCCCTTCCAGAAAGCAGACATGACTTACCTATATATATATATATATTTTTTAAGATTTTATTTATTTATTTGACAGAGAGAGACACAGTGATAGAGGGAACACAAGCAGGGGGAGTGGGAGAGGGAGAAGCAGGCCTCCCGCGGAGCAAGGAGACGGATGCGGGGCTTGATCCTAGGACCCCGGGATCACGACCTAAGCCGAAGGCAGACGCTTAATGACTGAGCCACTCAGGCGCCCTTACCTATATGTTTTTAATTTATTTATTCATGTTGCCCAATTCTTGGGTCTATTTATTTATTTTTTAACTTGATCATTTTTACAATGGAGAGCAACCCATGGGTGATAAAATATCCACGTCCATAAGTGGCTGATGACAGGTTTTACTTGTATATGTGAAATGTATATATTATTTTACATATTCTTACCATTTAAAATTCTTGCCCCTAGCACTTTGGAAAGAGATTTAAGAGCACTCTGCTGATTTTAACTCTCAGAGGCTGAAAATAAACTCTAACATCATAAGAAAATCTTGTGGTTTTTGTAAATATGCCGTTAAAATACAAAATAGCATTAGATTTTATTCATTACTTTCTCTTCATTTTATTGTCATGATACTATTTCCTGCACTTTTGCAATAGCTGAGTAACTGTCTACCTTTTTCTAGTTGACTTTCAACCATCTGTTCTACACATAAACAACTGAATCTTCATAAATCTCAGCTTTGATAAAGTATTCCCTCCACTTAAATGCTTTATCCTATCTGCAAATGTCTACAAAGGGAAGCCCACTTAAACTGCTTAACCTGGCCCTAGGCAATCTTTTCAGCTGTATTCTGACCTGCTTATTGAAAGTGCAGAGAGATTCTCCTGACCCTTAGACAGTGCTTCTCAAACTTTAATGCACATCTGAGTCACCTAGGGGGATCTTGCTATAATGCAGATTCTGATTCAATAAGTCTGTGGTGGGGACTTGGGTTCTTGCCTTTCTAAGAAGTTTTCAGGTGATGGTAATAAAGCTAGTCCAAGAACCACACTTTGAGTAGCAAGACTGTGACAATAGGCCCTTCTGCTATATGCACTCATCATATTTCATTGTTATATGTTTAGTAACTGTCTTTTCCTTACTGGTGATTATGTCCCAGAGGACCATAGACCATATTAGACCTGTTAGTTTCACTGTTAAATCCCTTGGCACCTATCAAAATGAACCTGAGATTCTTAATACTCTACTTTGGACAGAACCTAATCTCCCCCTTTTCTTTAAGCTGCAGGAAGTGAATTGAATCCAGAGAAGTAAAGTGACTTCTCCAGGATAATACTATGAATTTAGTGGCAAAGCTGGGATGAGTAACTGGTCTCTGAAATAAATACCTACTGTGGCACAAAACTTCAAGTAAAGTTCTTAGGACAAGTAGCACATTATTCAGAACTTGCCCCCCAGATATTGGATACTTAACATAGAACTCCCATTGCAAGCCCTTTGGCAAATTGCAAATGTCTGAGAGAAGACAAGAAATACCTCTGGGGCATTTCTCAGAGTCCAAGGAGGCTCTGCAATTAGACTAACAGCTTATAGCATAAGTAGAGTGTAGCCAATTGAGAAGGATTGACCTAATTCTTCCTTTTTAATTACCTTAATTTTATGCATCAGGTAATTAATTGAATGACTTAGTGATTACAGATGTTTTCTCTATCTCCAGCCAGGGATGAAAACAAGTTGCATCAGAAACATAGGTGGGGATCGGAAGAGCGATCAGGGCCTGGCCCACTTGATAAGAATCTGCATGGACCCCCATGCTGTAGTAATAAAAAACAAAACAAAACAAAAAACACACATACTGTTGTATTTTATATCTATCTGAGCAATGTATTTGTCTACCCCGTAGGAGGAAAATACAGGTAATGCCCAAAAATAGCTTCCAGGACTAGACCAGGGTTTCTCAGTTTTGGGGCCATATAACTCTTTGTTTTAGGGAGCTATCCTTGCCATAGGATGTTTAGCAGCATTCTTGACCTCTACCCACTAGATTCCAGTGTCCATTCTCCCCTACACGCACACACACCAAGTTATGGTACAAAGAAAAATGTCTCCAAACATTGCCAACTGTCTCCTGGGGGAGAAAAGGAAAAAATCATCCCCGGTTGAGAACAACTGGACTAGACCATCGGTCAGGCTAAGTGTGTCTCCAGGGCTGTGGGACACAAATATACAAGTTGTACAGTAACAATTCCAGAGTGCCATTCTCACAGATTTCAATAATGTTTGGTGCAACTTTTTTTCAGATTTTGATAATATCTGCAACCCAAGGTTTTGGCCTTTAATAATGAATCTTTATAGAATAAGAGCTTCCCATATTTATTTATTTTATTTTATTTTATTTTATTTTATTTTATATTTTTATTTGACAGAGACAGAGACAGCAAGAGCAGGAACAGAAGCAGCGGGAGTGGGAGAGCTCCAGAGAGCAGGCTTCCCACTGGGGAGGGAGCCCGATGCGGGACTCGAGCCCAGGACCCTGGGATCATGACCTGAGCCGAAGGCAGACGCTTAACAACTGAGCCACCCAGGCGCCCAAGAGCTTCCCATATTTAAATTCAATGGGAAGAATTTGCAAAAACTATCTGCCTATCAGAATATCTGGGGACTTTAATGTCTAAGAAGATAATCCATCTTGATCTCCACAAATGTTCTTGTCTTCCATCTCACCTCATTCTGGTCCTTGTTATCATCAGTAACCTCTGAAATTGTCATTTCAAACATCTTTCTCTCTAATCACCAACCTTTGTGCTTCTGACTTATCATCTAATGCTCCCAACAATATTTAGACACCACCTGGCTCTCCAATTTGACATCAACATTTTTGTCTTATGCTATTATGCTATTTGTCTCTTTACCCAGTTCAGACTTTCTTGTCCATCATGGTAATCATTCCCTGTAAAAACCCTCAATAACCTTGCCTTACCAACCCCTGCAATGTGTTTGCCTGGCTAAACCCAATGCATATTGAATCTGATTATTTACCTTGTCTGTATCTGTATCTAAACAGATAAACATCTGCACCTAAATGGAAAAGACACACACAGTATAGTGATGAATCCATTGTAGTTTAAATTCAAGACCACAAACCTCAAAGGGGCAATCACACTGCCTAGAATTCCCATCCTGATGACTTTGTTTTCTCCTGAGACAGCCCTTTTATATTTCACTCCCTCAGATGTCTTACCACACCTGTGCTCTCACGCTTATCTAATAACTTTGTCTGAAAAATAGAAGCAGAGGGAACTCTCATATACATGTTATCAAATCTGGAACATAGCTTTCTTTGGACCCCGATTCTCTGTCTTCTATCCTTTCACTGCTCCTGTCCAAGGGCCAGTCTCCTATGCTCTCTGTCCCAGCTCCTCTAACTTTCTCAAGCACATCCCTTCAGTATTTCCCCCATCCCTGCATCACAGTTTCTTCCTTTTATCAAAGTCATTCCCATTGCATATAAATACACTAGTTTCTCACATTTTACATTATCCTCTCATGATCCAAATTCTATTTCTTCATATCTCTCTCTTCTTCAACAGTAAATCTCGAAAGATTGGTCAGTACTCATTGGATCTGGGTCCTTATCTCCCACTACTTCTTCATCTACTCCAGTCTGGCTTTTACCATCATTAGTTCTCTAAAACCATTCCTAACCATGATCATCATGTTGCCAAAACTAATGGAAACTTCTCGGAACTTCTTACTCACCATTTACTGTAGCCAGTCTCTCCTTCGTGAAACTCTTCTCTTTGTGTCTACTATATCACCCTCTCATAATATTTTTCTGGACTCTTTATATATCCTCCCTTATTTTTATTTTTATTTTTTTGTTCCAATTCTACCTTTAATTGTTAGAGTTCTCTACTGGTCCTGGATCATTCTCTGCCTACACATTCTCCTACAGTGATCTCATGCACCCCATGGCTTTAAATATCAAAATGGATGAAGATGACTCTCTAATCTTTATCTGCATCCTGTATTCTTTTCTGTGGTCCAGATTTATATATCCATCTGACTCTTTACTATTTATAATTGAGTGTATGATAGGCATATCAAATTAGCATTTTCAAAACAGAGTTTTTGAATTTTCCCTTCCTCTCCTTCCATGCCCCCCAAGACTTTCTTATATCATTAAATGGCACCCTCACCCACCCAAGCCCACTCAGAGCTCACTCAGGCCCCAACCCCAGGAATCAACCTTGCTCTGTTCCTTACTTTCTTTCCTGACTTAACAATCCTTCATCATGGGTTTCATTCTATTTCTGAAAAATATCTTCTTTCTCTGGTCAAAGAGCAACAGCACCAAAAACTTACTAAAGGTGGCAAGACAGATTTTATTCAGCCTTTATTCAGTAGGGGATAGAGACTCTAGTATAAGCTGAGCTCAACTCCAATTAAGACAAAGGTAACAGATTTTTAAAGGGAAGACAGAGAGGAATGAGAAGGGACTATGGGGAAGTGAAAAGGAGGGAACAAAAAGGGACTGGGGGCTGTGGGAAATGGAAAATTACAGAAAGGAGTAAGTGGAGAATTACCCAGAATGATTTGGCAGTGTGAACCGGAACAATGCACATTTTGTGGTTTGGCAGCATTGCTATTTTTTTTGTTTTTTTTTTGAGCAAAGACCCAGAGCAATGGCTAGGGTCACCTTTAGAGACATGGCCTAGTACAGTCTAAAGTTTAGTCAAGTCTTTTAGCACAGTGTTTGTTCAAGTCCTTTGTGCCATATGGCTGTTTACAGTTCACACCCTCTTCATTATTACCACCTTGTCCATCATTTATCATCTAGATTTTTGAAGGAGGCTCTTCAGTGGTCTCCTTGCACACATTCTTGCCCAGTGCCAATTGAATTATGTGTTCATTAGTCATTAAGGACATGCGAGTCAAAACCACAATGATATACCACTGTATACCCATTCCAGTGGGTATGAAAAAGACAGACGATAACGAGGGTCAGTGAAGTTGCAAAGAAACTGTAACCCACTACTGGTGGGAACATAAAATGATACAGTCACTTCGGAAAAGTTTGGAAGTTTCTTAAAATGTTAAACATTGAGTCACCATGTGACTGAGCAGTTCTATTCCTAGATATCTACCCAAGAGAAATGAAAACATATGTCTACACAAAAAGTGTACCTAAATTTTATTATCTGTCCATTGTGGATCAGCAGAGGGGCTCTACTCTTGCTGTCCATTCAGGGGTAGAATGACAAAGCAGCCACCATTCCAACCAACAATTGTTAGTTGTTCTAGAGGGAAAACATAACTCTAGCAGATCTTCTATTAGTAATTAAGTCATACACATTACCTCTGCTTACAATTTAGGGGCTAGAAATAATCACACATCCCCACCTAACATAAGAAAAACGAAGTGGGGGCGCCTGGGTGGCTCAGTCGTTAAGCGTCTGCCTTCAGCTCAGGTCATGATCCCGGTCCCGGGATCGAGCCCCGCATTGGGCTCCCTGCTCGGTGGGAGGCCCGCTTCTCCCTCTTCCACTCCTCCTGCTTGGGTTCCCTCTCTCGCTGTGTCTCTCGCTGTCAAATAAATAAATAAATCTTTAGAAAAAAAAAAAAAGAAAAACGAAGTGCAATCCTGGGAAGTGGAGAACCAGAAATGGTCGGCAAGCATACCAGTGTGCCCTCGGCTTGGTATAATTTTTCTTCATCTCTGTGCAGAGCTGTCTCCTTCTCATCCTTTAGTTCCCAAGACTTCCCTGAGAGAACTTCTGTTAAGAAGTTTATCCCAAGCAGTGCCTCTACCTCTTGTACAATCCTTTTCACGTCTTTATCCTATCCCCCCCTAAGTGTGACGACACTGCTTATTTTATGGTCTGAAATTGTTTGATATATTTCTTTTTTTTTTTAAGATATTTAATCTCTTTTTTTAAAGATTTTATTTATTTATTTGAGAGAGAGAATGAGAGAGAGAGAGAGCACATGAGAGGGGGGAGGGTCAGAGGGAGAAGCAGACTCCCTGCTGAGCAGGGAGCCCAATGTGGGACTCGATCCCAGGACTCCAGGATCATGACCTGAGCCGAAGGCAGTCACCCAACCAACTGAGCCACCCAGGCATCCTGTTTGATATATTTCTTTGCCTATTTGACTATTGACTAACTCTTCCCACTACAACATAAACTTTTGGAGGCTGTAATTTGTACTCTCTCTGTTTCATTCATTACTGAATCCCCAGCTTTTAGGACAATACCTAGCAGGCTCATAATAGAAAATCAATAAATATTCATTAAATGAATGAATGAACAGCACTTTCATGCTGTCCTTTCTTCTTCTTCTTTCAAACAAAATACTATGCATTCTCTAATGTTCAGCTTAATGTCATCTGCTCTGTAAAGCCTTTGCCTAACCAGAGGTAATTTCTAACTTAACCATGCTCTCAAAAAATTTTACTTATTTCTTTTTTTTATAGCAGATACCCTGACTTATATCTTTGCAATCGTATGCATGGCTCTCCATTATTTCCTATTCCATACTTTGAATTAGATTTAAGAACCTTATTAAAGCTAAGTATTAGGTCTTATAAGTAGTTTCTATCCCAGTGCCCAGCCCATTTAACAAATATTTACTGAATACCTGTGTTCTAGGTGCTGGGGATAGAGTAGTAAACAATACAGAGTCCCTGCCCTCATGAGACTTATTTTCTACTGCAACAGACAGATCAAGCAACAAATAAATATATGACATTATTAAGATGTGATAAGCATTTTGAAAAAAATTAAAGCAGAATAAGGGAGATAGCAAAGAAGGAGTGTTAGTCAGGGAAAGTTTTTCTGAAATGTGATATTTGAATAGAGAACTGCATGAAGTGAAGATGTGAGCCATCAAAACATCTGTGAGAAGTATGCTATAGGCAGAGAGGACAGCAAGCACAAAAGCCATGAAATGGGACTGAGCTAGAAGAAGACTGTTATGGTGTGGGCAGAGTGGGATTGGGACCACATTTCTTGCAGGGCTTCTATAGGCTGGGGTAGTCATTTGGGGTTTAGTTCCAAGGATGTTGGCATGCATTAGTAGATTTTGAACAGATCAAGGCTTTTTTAAAGCATCTAATCAACTATCACTCCATCTTCTGTGTAGAGAATAGTCTGTGGGGGAAGAAAGTGGAACCAGGAAAACTGGTTAAGAAGCTATTTGATAGATCAGATAAGGGAGGGTGGCTTGGATTTGAATGATAGTGAAGAAATGTGTGGTAAGCGGCTGGAAGTGAGTGTAGCCTCCAGGGAGCCAAGTGAAGAAAGTGCTTCGGTAAGGAGCAGGACCAAATAAATCAACGCTTTGGAGAGGTTGAGCAAAAAGGGACTTGATAATTGACTCCCAGAGTCATTGGTGGGCTTAATAAATGTGGTTTCCCTGGAGTAGCGCAGACAAAATCCTGACCAGAGTGATTGCAAGAAAAGATGGAAGACGAGAAGTGGAGGCAGAGAATATAGACTGTGATGGAATTTGACTATAAGAAAGGAGCAGATAAATGGAGGGAAAGTGTACACTTTGCATAAAAATGATTATTTAATGGATCAAAATGCAAAACCAACACTCAGAAGGAAAGATAGAAGGGAATGGATTTATTTGTAATTATTGGTCACTCACTCTAATCTTAAGTAGAAGCTTGAGGTCTTCCATTTAAGAAGACCTTCGCTATGTACTGTCTTCTCTCTCTGCTTCCTCTCTCTTTCCCCAGGAAGGAGAAAGACCTCGCTATAGGTCAGAGATGAAAGGGACCCTAAGGACCAGCCAGTCCATCTTGCTAATAGTAAAGGTTCTAGAGGAAAGCATAAAGGGAAAACCTATAGCTATGTCCTAGGCAAAAATTTTCTTGTCCCTTTTAATTGCCCCTTCTTATGCCCATCCTATCTTGGCCATGATACTCTTTTCTTTTTGGGTTTCTGCCCAGTGTTTTTGAGTTTCATTTTCCAGAAAGCCAGTAGTCCTGGCCAGAACTCTTAATTGAAGATAAAAAAAAAAAAAGAGAGAGAGAGAGAGGGAGTGAGGGAGAGGGGGTGGGAGAGAGGATTAAAATCATAAAAAAAGAAATAAAAAACCCAACTCTAGGGCACCTGGGTGGCTCAGTCGTTAAGCGTCTGCCTTCGGCTCAGGTCATGATCCCAGGGTCCTGGGATGGAGCCCCGCATTGGGCTCCCTGCTCAGCAGGAAGCCTGCTTCTCCCTCCCCCACTCCCCCTGCTTGTGTTCCTGCTCTTGCTATCTCTCTCTCTTTAAAAAAAAAAAAAATCTAAAAAAAAGATTAAAAAAACAAACCAACTCTAATTGATTTAATTTAAAATGAGGAATCAGTTCTTTTTGTTTTTTTGTTTTTTTCCCCTGCAATATTTTTCCTCAGCGAAGAAATAAGACTTTAAAAAAACAGTATCAGGTTGTGGACCTAGGAGAAGATGCAAAAAAAAAAAAAAAAATCCTTTGACTGTTTTTGGACTTTACCAGGGGTCAGCAAACAATAACTCATGGGCCAAATCTGGCTTATTGTTTTTGTAAATAAAGTTTTATTGGCCCACAGCCATGCTAATCCGTTTACATATTGTCAATGATTGCATTAATGCTACAATGACAGTGTTGGGGAGTTGTGAGAAAGTTAGTTTAAACTATTTTTTTTAGTTCAAAAGCCTAAAATATTTACTATGTGGCCCTTTCTTTCAGAAGAAGATTGCTCATCCCCAGGTCTATACTAACATTTCCCAGAATGTGCCTTCAGTGACATTACCTCAGTGGGATACAATGAACATACAGGCATGGTAACTCCGAATTGAACAACATTAAGTTAATTTCTTCACTGCAGGACTTTATAGAGCCTTTAATATTTCACTATGAATGTGAGTCTCTAAAGGATAAAATGTGCTTTGCAGGTCTAAGAATAAAATCTTAGAGAATTAAGACGGTATAATGGTTTTGATTTCTAAAAATGCCCAAATTCTGGCCTGAAAGACAGTCTAGTTTACATATGGTCCCTGGACAAGTAATATCTACAAGGAAAAATGGAGTGACTTCTTTGTAATATCTACAAAGAAAAATAGCTGCTCAAGTGTCCAACTTCAATGCAGGGCACTCCTGTAATGGTCATGTTGAAACACACAATTTAGAGCTTAAGGTACATAAAGTGCTTCCTCTCCTCCCCCTGATTTAAATCTTGGGATATTACCATCTCATGTCAGGCTCATGGATAAAGGGCATTGAAGGGGTCTGATGGGGAGCAATATGGCAGATCAGCACCTAGCCGAACTTACGTGCTTGGCGGAGGTGGAAAGAAGAGAGTATGATCACAGCCATGCCTGCACAGAAGCTGCAGTTTTTAAATGGAAGGGTAGGAGAAGGAGTGGAATCTTGTTTGTACGTTTATGCTTTCAAGGCGCAGTGTTTAACGATGGTCCAGTCAAGATTCCAAAACTCTGAACCATTTGATATGTAACCGCTTCCTACATGTAACTCCTCCTTCTTTGCTGTTGGTGGGGACAATGAAAAGTGTCTTGGCATGGTGAGAGGATGCCGTAGTGTGTCCTCTCTCTGTAATTTGTTGATTTTCCCTTTTTCTTTCATATTTTTTGTATTTTACAGAATTCATAGTGAGACCACTGTTCTAGGAAAGTTGGCCTGAGCCAGTGGTCCTCAGACTTTAGTAGGTATAAGAATTCTTGGAGATTCTTAATAATAATTCATATTCCTGTATTCCACCTCAGAAGTTCCATTTTAGTAGGTTTAGGAACCTGCATTGTCTTAGAAACTCCCCATGTGTTTCCAAATAAGGTAGTCTGCTGGTCATATATATTTTTTTCCAGGATTTTATTTAAATTCAACTTAGTTAACATATAATGTAATATTACTTTCAGGAGTAGAATTTAGTGATTCATCATTTACATATAACCCCCAGTGCTCATCCTAACAAATCGCTCCTAATACCCATCACCCATTTAGCCCACCCCCCCCACTCCCCTCCCCTCCAGCAACCCTCAGTTTGTTTCCTATGATTAAGAGTCTTTACATAAGAAACTCTTAACTATAGAGAACAAACTGAGGGTTGATTGAGAGGAGGGGGTTGGGGGCATGGTTAACTGGGTGCTGGACATTAAGGAGATCACGTGATATAATGAGCATTGGGTATTATATAAGACTGATGAATCACTGGCCTCTACCTCTGAAACCAATAATACATTATATGTTAATTAATTGAATTTAAGTTAAAAAAAAAACAAAGTAAAAAAACAAGAAAAATCAAAGTTTGAGAAAGAAAAAAAAGTCTCTTATGGTTTGCCTCCCTCTCTGTTTTTATCTTATTTTATTTTTCCTTCCATATTTTGAGGAACCACTGTCTTGACATTGGCTGGAGAAGCAAAAGAATCCTTTTTTTTTTTTTAACTTTATTGTTTTTTAAGTGGTTTCCCTAGAGTTTGCAATATAATTTACAATTAACCCAAGTACACTTTCACACTCCTTTATCCCTGATAACTTTCCTTACTTTGAAGTCTGTTCTGTCTGAAATTAATATAGTTATTTTTGCTTTCTTTTGATTGGTGTTAGCATGGTATATTTTTCTCCATCCATTTACTTTTAATTTACATGTGTCTTTACATTTAGCATGGGTTTCTTGTAGACAACATACAGTGGGGTCATGTTTTTTGATCCACTCTGACAATCTCTGTCTTTTAATTGCATTTAGACCATTGACATTTAATGTGATTATTGATACATTTGGGTTAATATCTACCATATTCCTACTGTTTTCTATTTCTTGTTCTTTATTCCTGTTTTGACTTCCATTCTTTTTTTTTTTCTTTTGTGATTTTAATTGAGCATTTTATATGATCCATTTTGTCTTTTTTTTAAAGCTTATCAATTATATTTCCTTTTTTTAAAAGATTTTATTTATTTATCTGACAGAGAGAGAGTGAGCATGCACACCCAAGCAGGGGTTATCAGCAGACAGAGGGAGAGGGAGAAGCAGACTCCCCACAAAGCAGAGAGCTCGATATGGGGCTCTATCCCAGGACCCTGGGATTAGGACTGAGCCACCCAGGCACCCCTCAGTTATATTTCTTTTTTACTTTTCTTAATGAGTGCAAAAGGAGAGTCCTTAAGCTGACATGTAGTCCTGCCCAACTTAGCAGAGAGTAAAACTCCAGGCTTGGGGAGTAAGCTTGAATTTTACTCCACAATCAAATATCTTCTTGGGAAACCTCTTACACAGGTAGGCAGTTGGTCTAGACTTATAGTTTGAAAATTGGGCAAACTGAACTCTCAGAGATATGATAAACATATTGGACCTAGGAAAATTTGAAAGTCTTAAAGGCTATAGTGGTTCTCTGTATGTTAGGAACAGTTGAGTCATTTTCATAAAACAAAACAAAACAACAACAACAACCCCCCCCCCCCACAATATTTGGAGGAGTTTTGAGCATACGACCTCAGAAAGTCTAAAATTCAGTTCTCTGGGTTCTTTGAATATGCGTTCTGGAAAGTTATAGCATCTCCTTTTCTGGAAATTATTAAGAAAATTATGAATAGCGTAGACAACATGAGAGAGCTCTCTTGGTTTGCAGACTGTTGACAAGAGAAATGAAGAATTACTAGAACAACAAAAATGGAGCTATCTGCAAAGAGAATGAGCTGCCTTGGCAGGCAGCAAACTTACATAACTACATTTACAAGTGTAAGATAGGTTGTGGAGGGAATTCAAATATCTCAGCAGTTCTAGGGTTTTAAACTTCTAAATTTTAAAGCCTTCATCAACTCTGAGATCCTGAGTCTTATGTATATCATTGAATGCCATTTTTTGTTGTTGTTGGAAAACATGGCAGTTTTATATTTTATTTCTGTAAAAATAACGTATGTGTCCACTTGGGGGTAGTAAAGTATTTTTTCAGTATCTCTAGGGAGTCTTCAGTATTTACTCTGCAAATACATTAGAGGTAGTGAAAACAGTACCAACTAGATGTTGTTTTATGTCTTTTATTTTGTAAATGACAGTGTCTTCTTCTGTATAAACATATACAATAGGAATTATGAGCAAGCACAGATTTTGTTTCCTTTTTTCCTGTAATACCCAGAGAGTTAAAAACATACAGATTAAAACTGTTTTATCAGCAACAAATATGCCCAGAGGCTGAATGTCATTTGAATTAATTCTATAATGGTGGTTTCATTATGTTCAATTCAATTCAATTCATTTCAATAAGATAGTCCCAACAAGGTTTGAAAATTCCTGGGTTATAAAGATACTCTAACACTTGAATTATTCTCCTCTTCTTAAACAATTTCAAGATTTTTACTATAATAACAGTAACATAACAATTTTCTGTAAAACTTAGTGGATTAAAATGATGCATCTTTATCACCTCCTAGTTTCTGTGGGTCAGGAAGCTGGGGTACAGCTCAGCTGGATACCTCTGGCTCAGGATTTCTCATGAGGCTGTCTGTGGTCAGGGTGTCCACAGGCCTACAGTCCCTTCAAGGCTTGACTGGGATAGAATGTGCTTCCAAACTCACTGGCAGCTGGCTTCTCCAGAGAAAGCTATCTATAAATTTTTTTTTTTTTTAAGATTTATTTATTTTGACAGAGAGAGACAGCGAGAGAGAGAACACAAGCAGGGGGAGTGGGAGAGGGAGAAGCAGGCTTCCCGCTGAGCAGGGAGCCCGATGTGGGGCTCGATCCCAGGACCCTGGGATCATGACCTGAGCCGAAGGCAGACGCTTAACGACTGAGCCACCCAGGCGCCCCTCCAGAGAAAGCTATCTAAAGAAAGAGGAAGAGCATGCTCAGCCGAGGAGCCAGAATCTTTTTGTAACCTCCTCTTGAAGTGACATCTGGTCATTTCTGTCATATTCTATTTGGTAGAAACAAGTCAGTAAAGTCCAGCCCACACTCCAAGAGAGTGGGATACATGGGACATGAGTACCAAAAGATAGGGATCATGGTAGGGGTCCATTTTATAGGCTGCCTAACACAGAGGTAGATGTCACATTTTAAATTATTTCTCTTTTGGAAAGTGACTCAACAGCATTCAGTAGTTAATCAGATTTCTATTTTTCGGGTGGAGTAGCCAGCATCTATCTTTCACTGGTGTCAGTAGACGTGGTTCTAGTCCTTCCTGTGTGCAGACCAGCTGTGGCATCTCAGGCATTTAAATCCTGAACTGTGGTTTCCTTGTCAACAAAAAGAGGCAGTTGGAGTATACCCTTTAAGACCCCTTCTCGTTTGGACATTCTTGGCCAGCAAATGATCAAATTCTGTTCTAAGGGGGTCCAACTCTCTTTTCTTTAGACAAGAGCTTCTCAACTTCAGCGGTCTTGACATCTTATGTCTGAGAATTCTTTGTTGTTGGGGGGGAAGCAGTCTTGGACATTCTAGGATGTTCAACATGACCCCTGGCCTCTACTCCCTGGATGGCAGGAACAGCCCCCTGTTTGTGACAATAAAAAATGTCTCTGACTTTAAGAACCACAAATCTAAGCAGAGCTATAGTTTATCTAACATGCAAAAATTATTTCCTTTTCTGTAATATCTTGATTTTTTTCCCTCAAGGAAAAAAAATATATAAATTAACAAATATACAGGTGTTAATAACATACAAGAATTTGTAATTTAAAAGAAAAGTGATCTTTTGAGGTAGAAATTTAAGACCTAGAGATAAGGTGTTTCTGGTGACTGTGTAAAAGGGTGGGTGGGGGACAGGGGGAGGACATTATTCATGCTAAAGCATGAATGATACTTATTCTACAGAAAAAATGAAACTGCTAGAGAATAATTTCCAGGAACCACAGAGGTGATTGTGTGAAAGTACTTATGAGTCCTGTGATGGCTAATTTTATGTGTCAACTTGACCCGCCATGCAGTGCCCAAACGTTTGGCCAAACATTATTCCGGGCATGTCTCTGAGGGTATTTCTGGATGAGATTAACATTTGGATCCATTTGAATGAGCAGAGTGAGGAAAGCAAGTTGCCCTCTCTAATGTGGGTTGGCCTCATCCAATCGATTGAAGACGTGAATAGATCAAAAAGGCTGAGTAAGAGGGAATTTTGCCTATTTGACTGATTGAGCTGGGCCACTGGTCTTCAGCCTTTGGACTGGAAATTATGCCATTGGCTTGCCTCTCCTTGTTCTCAGGCCTTCGGACTCAGACTGGAACTACAATACCAGCTCTCTTGGGGTTTCTAGCTTGCTTACCACAGATCCTTAGCTTCTCAGTCCTCATAATAACATGAGCAATTCCTTATGTTAAATCTCTCTCTCTCTCTCATTCTCTGTGTGTGTGTGTCCATCTTACTGGTTCTATTTCTCTGGAGAATCTTGACTCATACAAGTCCTGGGGAGTTTATAATAAGAGAAAAGATGGTCAGGGGAAGACTTCTGGGGAAAAGAGTTGAAAAGACGATGGAAGGGAGAATTTCAGACAAGTCACAACTTTTCTAAGCATCATATGCCAGGCCCCAGTACTATGTAACACTTGGGAAGTTCTCTTTTTGCCACAGGTTCCTCCTATGCCAACCTTGACTCCTAAGCACCGTTGACAAGGGGTCTCTCCTTGACCAAACTTTAGTCAGGCTCCTTTGAGCCTTTTTTGTGATAAGACCTCTCCTTGGCCCCCATTTTTGGCCTGTTCGAGTCCAGTTTTAGCAGAGCATCCTGCCAAGCCAGTTTATAGAGCATCCTTCTTCCTATTGATAACCAATTAAGTTATTTTCCTCTATCCTTTATCTAATCAAGTTCTGCTTCCCCTCCCTGGCCCTTGATACCCAACCAGATTCCTCTCAGTAATTTTGCATCCACGCTCTCACCCTGACCACTGGCCATAAATCCCCTCTGGGTCCTGTTATATTAGAGTTGAGTTCAATCTCCCTCCCCTATTGCAGTACTCTATCCCTCATTACAAGGGTCTTGAGTATAGCCTTCCTCACCATTTTTAACTAGTGTCTGTGGTGTTTTATTTTATACCACAATGCAATGACAGCTTCAGTGAATAAAAATCATAGGGGAGGGCACCTGGGCACCTCAGCCTTTGGCTCAGGTCATGATCCTGGAGTCCTGGGATCGAGTTCCACGTCGGGCTCCCTGCTCAGCAGGGAGTCTGCCTCTCTCTCTGACCCTCCCCACTCTCATGCTCTCTATCTCATTCTCTCTCTCAAATAAATAAATAAAATCTTTAAAAAAAAAAATCATAGGGGACAGATTAAGACTAGATTCTTAGACATTCCTCAATTTGAGGTAAAGTGTGATTTAAAATTCTTTTTCTACTCAGCCGAACCATGTAACACTTACCTAGGTACTTTTTTTTTTTTTAAAGGTTTTATTTATTTTCGAGAGAGAGCACAAGTGGGGGGAGGGGCAGAGGGAGAGGATCTCAAGCAGACTGTGCACTGAGCATGGAGCATCATGTGGGGTTTGATCTCATGATCCTGAGATCATGACCTGAGCCAAAAATCAAGAGTTGGACACTTAACCAACTGAGCCACCCAGGTGCCCCAACCTTGGTTTTGTTTTAAAGCTATACCTTCCTGTCAAGAATTGGTCTGTATGTAGGGGATATAAATTAATTTTATAGTTAATCAAGTAGATATAAACCTATTGATGAAATCCTCTTTAGTGAGGCCCAAAGACCAATATTATGTTTAGAATTATGCTGTTTTTAGATTATGCTTCATCTTCTGAATTACCCAGATTTTCAGTTCTCTTCATTCATTCAAGTGTAGTGAGATATAGGAAGCAATATGAGAGTCAGGAGAAATCAGTCCAAATATCAACCCTGCCACTCATGGTTTTATCTTGGACAAGCCACATTTCCTTTTTGTGCTTTAGGCTGGTGGTATAGATTTGTAGCTAAGAGCTGGAGGTCTAAACTTAGAACTAAGTTAAACCTCATCTTCAACATTTCTTAGCTGTGTGACCTTGGGCAAGTTACTTAACTTCTCTATTTCAATGTATTTTTCTTCTATGGAATGGGGATTATAATAGGGCCCATCTCTTGGGAAGTTCTTGGGAAGATTAAATCAGATGATAAATGTAAAACTCTTAGTACAGTAGCTGGAAAAGTCTCAATAATTATTGCTAGCTGAAAGGCACATTGGGCTAGATGATCTTGAAGGCTTCTTCATTTTCTCAATTTCTATAAATTTTGTAAGTTACATAGATGTTCAAAATAGGCTGCACACCTCCATTCAGTCAGGGCCAGAGTTAAGAATAGATAATGAAAGAATGAATATGAATTTCCTTTTAGTTGGTAAATCTGAATACCCATGGATTCAACAGACTGAGAATAAGGACATACTTGTTATTGTCTGTGTTTTTAGATCTAGATCAATGTCTGCCACTTGGTGTGTATATATATATATAGTAGTTACTGGGAAGGGAGAATGGATAGAATATAGCAGCATGTGGAGCAATTAAGAACAGGTTCCAGGCCAGACTTCATGCCTTGACCCCTAGTCCTCTCATTTATTTGTATAAATGGCAACTCAAGTTATCTCCTCAAGCTTCAATGATCTTGTCAAATGGGAATTGTTACAAGCTTTACTTGATGAAAATGTCAAGCACATGGCCCACTGTCTGCCTCATATAAGCGTTTAATAAATAACCATATATAATCTAAGTTTGATATTGAGGTTCAGGCACAGGATATAGCTAAACAATCATTTCTACATGTGCTGGAAACAGTGTAACCATCAGTACCCCTGAGGCTTGTCTCCTTGTTCCTCTTTAAGCTTGGTGTCTGTGCTAGACTGATCCCATTACTTGGATCCTTAGCCTCTGTCTTCTGATTCTGAGAGCCAAAAAATCAGACATTTAATTCCCCAGATGAAGAGATGCCAAAGGCCTTTTAAAACAATTAATATGCTTGGTCGTCGTCCCTAGCAGCCTGGGAGCCTGTGGCTTTGCTGACTGCCCCATCATAATATTGATTAATCTTTCACGTAACAGAAAAACAATCTTTAATACATATTCGTGCCTTCATTATTAATGAAATCCTACCAGTTGGCAATGGAATCTTGGGCAGCTTGTTTATCTGGTGGAAATGACTACAAAAAACTCCTGACACACTTCCTCGTACAGAACTCATTGAAATCATCTTACATTTGAATGCTGCCAGAGAGAGTAACATTCTCTAAAAACTGTAAACAAAGTGAAATGGTATCAAAAAATCTTTCTTCGTGAAGTAGTAAATGCCTCCATTCGTATTTATCATTTTCCCACAAACACTTATTCACTCCCTAGAGTGTTACAAATGGTATAATAACTTATTTAATCCTCATATAACCACTGTGATATAGATACATATTACCATTATGTCCATTGTACGGATGGCAAAACTGAACTACAGAGAGATTAGGTAGCTTTTCCAAGGTCACACAGTTAATTGTGGTTTAGCCAAGATTTGAACCTGGGCATCTGGCTCTAGTGTCCTTGACTTTGACTACTGTGTTTGCTCTCCAATCTGTATTAATGATTTAGTGGGAAATAAGTGAAGAGATAATATTGGGGGATGGCATTCAACTGGAAGGCTTTTTTAGTGATGTCAATGAGATAGAGTCCCATTGTAGAATCCATGTAGTAAAATGCGGGAGCTCAGACTTTGGACTCAGATAGTTCCAGCTTCAGACTCGCTATACCATTCACTAGATGTGTGTCTTTAGTATCAATACTTCATTACCTCTGGTAGTAATATACATCTCACCCCTGGTCAGACCGTGGTCTCATGGTGAGTGGAGTGTACTTCTAGGCCCCCCAGCTTTGGGATTGGCCATGTGACTTGCTTAGCACGGGAAGCACACACTGCAGGTGACCCCTGTGTTTCCTGTGAGTGCCCCAGCCTGCGTGGAGTGGAGTTGCCCAGCTAACCTGCAGATACACCAGTAAGATGTAAATACTGTTGGGGGTCTCACTCAGCCTTTGTGCTTGCTTGTCTATTTTCCCAAATGTAAAAGAGGACGAAACTTATTTTGTCAACTGTAAAGCGGGGGGATGATAACTCCATCTTAGTGAGGCTGTGAGAACTTAGACAATAATGCACAGGAGGTAAAACTTAGAGTTTCCATTGTTAAAGAATTGGTAATATAGTTAGGATCAATATTAAAATTTTTAACATGTACAAAGAGAAACATGGAATTTTGATAAAGATATTCCTTCTGTTGGTATAATATTCAAATAAACAAGCTTTACCCAAGCCTAGTTAAGACCTAATTTCAAAATATCTATATACTTACAAATCATTCTTACCTATGCATTAACATAGTTCTTAACATACACTATTTTTTGCCTTTGAAAATAATGAATTGCTTTTCTTTTTAAATAATATTTTGTTTATCAGCTCAGTCTAACCATTCTAGCTTACTAAATTCACAGTATATATTTTTCACAATGTATATATTTCACTGGCAATGGTATCATTTAGGTATATGCAACAATTTCTAGGCCATGTAGAGATTAGTTAAAACTTCCAAACATTGACATTACCTAGAAAATGTTTCCAAAGTGTAACATATACATATGTCTAATGTAGAGCTCAAATGTGCTTTAATGATTTAAAGGGGGTAGAAAAGGGGAAGGAATAGATTGTTAGGATTTGCTTGGCTTACATAAGTTAGTATGACCTCAAGCTTCCTTATAATGTTTATATGGTACACTTTTACGTATTTAAAAAAAATGAAGTCAGGGCCCCTGGGTGGCCCAGTCGGTTAAGTATCCAACTCTTGATTTCAGCTCAGGTCGTGATCTCAGGGTTGTGAGATTGAGCCCCACATGGGGGTTTGCGCTGAGTGTGGAGCCTGCTTAAGATTCTCTCTCTCCCTCTCCCTCTGCCCCACCCCCCCAGATCATGCGGTCTCACTCACTCGCACGCTCTCTCTCTAAAAAAAAAAAAAAAAAGAGGTCTCCAGCCAAGTAGAGAGAATGTGGAAATCTTGCATCTTTTTACAATGAATCCTGTGGGATATTTAAAAACAGATGTATAGGGAAGATAACATGTAGAGCTGTTCCTATTTTCTACACTGATATTAATGGACAGCATCCAAGGATAATTCCTGCATTCTAAAGTTAATTATAAAATGCTGATGAGGCTTTCATGTCATAATTAGCATGCTTTAGCTTATTTTATCTCATACCTCTGGGTCAAAATCTGGTCCAGTGACAATTTTTTTTTCAACGAGTTAACCACAACTTTAAGTGGTCTGTAATTACAATGGTGTTATTGGGCTTCTACTCTATAAACAAATCATGTATATTACAGAAAGATGGCAGATTGATGGTTAGTGGTGTGCTGATAAGATAGCTCTCTCGGGGCGGGGCGGAAGAGCCCCGAGGTAAAATGTTTGCCGATTTCTATGGTATAAATATTCCCACTGTGGCTGATTTCAGGTTACCAATCATGTAACACCAGGCTCTCAGAATTTCTAAATAGGTAATAATAAACTTTTGTAAGCCAGTCTGAGCTCGCAGAAGCACACCACTGACTGCTGATACTTACAAACACTAGATTTTTATGCTGGAATAATGAGACTTTTACATTCTCCTACAATGCCTTCATTCAACTATAACTCATTCATTAAGAGAGTGTCTTTATGTAAGACTGTTAAGGGTATTTTACAATAGTCATTATAATAATTTAAGTCATAGACTACTTTGAGGAGCTAATCAAAGCTATAAACCTTCTCTACAAAAAAGTACACACTAAGAATTATGAACACAGGGGCGCCTGGGTGGCTCAGTCGTTAAGCGTCTGCCTTCGGCTCAGGTCATGATCCCAGGGTTTTGGGATCGAGCCCCGCATTGGGCTCCCTGCTCCGCGGGAAGCCTGCTTCTCCCCCTCCCACTCCCCCTGCTTGTGTTCTCTCTCTCGCTGTCTCTCTGTCAAATAAATAAATAAAATCTTAAAAAAAAAAAAAGAATCTCTGCTCTCTTTATGGGCTAGACAATTAATTGGGCAAGCAACATTCTGAACATCATTCCTTCAGTTTACTAAATTTATGAATTACCAGAGAGCTCAAAAGTCATTGTTTAATTGCAAAATAGTTAAATTACCAGTATTTTAGTAATTGTGTTTACTACCTGGCCTCTTCTGTCATTCCAAAATGCAGAGATCACAAGGACATGATGAGGTCAACTATTGAGTAGCATTGAGCAATTTAGTTTTAGTTTTTCCCTTTATTCTACTAATTGTGTGTGAGCCATTACATCAGCTAACTCTAAGACTTGGGACATTTCAATCTTCATTTTGAAATATAAGTTTTATATATATATATATATATATATATATATATATATATATGCCTGTGTGTATGGATATGTATATAGACCCGATCTCAACACTCTTTTTTCCCCCTTCTTAAATGCTAGGCTTAATTAAGTCTATTGCCCCTGACTTGACCAAACACCTTTTTTATATAGTCCTATAGCACTTGTATTTTTATTTTGTAGCACACTTCACAAAAAAACAAAACAAAACAAAAACACATTTCTTCTATTAGATGTAAACTCTCAAGGCCAGAAAATTCATAACCTGGCATAATGCACATCACCTAATGGGTACTAAGTGATTTGTTGAAAGAAATAATTAATGAGTAAATGATAACTTTTATATACATTTTGAAGAGAAAAAAGGTAAATAAGGAGAAAACAAAAAAAGAGATCAAAGTTATAATCAAGCAGCAAAATTACTAGCTTCAATTTTAGTGTTGTTTCTTTTCCTATCCATCCTCCTACAACAGCAGCATATTTAGTTCTGGTCACTAGGAGTTGATGTTAAGGCTGATGACTTTAGTAGATCTTCATTCGAGAATGCCTCTGAAAAGTGAGAAGGAAATTCATTTCTCCTCCATTTCTGAGGTTTTGTTTTGCTGAGTCTTTACTTTTTTTTTTTTTAAAGATTTTATTTATGTACTTGACAGAGAGAGACACAGCGAGAGAGGGAATACAAGCAGGGGGAGTGGGAGAGGGAGAAGCGGGCCTCCCACCAAGCAGGGAGCCCGATGGCGGGGCTTGATCCCAGGACCCTGGGATCATGACCTGAGCCAAAGGCAGACGCTTAACGACTGAGCCACCCAGGAGCCCCTGCTGAGTCTTTTCAACCTAATCCTCAAATGACCCTAGGATTCTGCTCATCAACATAAACCATCACTGGAGGATTCTGATTCATTCAAGTTGGCTTATAATTAGCAAAGAGATTTAAAAATACATATATTGAATCACTTTGAAGATGATTCAATATATATATTAGGAATATATATGTAGTTAGGAAATAATGATGTCAGGGACCAGTACCCCCATTTATCAATAGGATGGTTCATTCAATTTAGGAAAAATTCAGAGACTAAAAGCTGGAAAATGTATGTTTCAGCATCAGTAAGAATCTGGGATTGGGAAGAGCCTTCTTGTACTGCAGGCACTACAGACATGCTGTTATAATCACAACTGGTTAATGGCCACCTGAAGGTCAGATATCCCCATCAGAAACAGAATCTTAGTCTTTTGGCTCTTAATGTTCCATTTGGAGCTGTTCTTTGACTCAGCACATTGGAATGTGAAGTCAACTCACTCACCACATATTTATTGAACATCTACCATTGTGACAGATATATTGCCAGGGTTCCAGCAACAGCAAAAATGAACACAAGATACTTCATGCCTTTGACAAATTTACATTCTGACAAAACAAGACTATAAATCCCTGAACTGCAAAGCAGAGTGAGGAAGAAACTTAAGAGAGAGACTGACAGAGAGGTCAGATACCACATCTATTTGAATAAATCAAGCAGGGTTTTATGGAGGTACCACACTCAGATGGACATTGAAGGATGGGTAGGAGAACAACAGATGGAGCCTGGAGACAAAGAGGGCATTTTCTAAGTAAATATGTGCTGCTGGGACAACTGGAGCATGTTTTCATTAGAAGAGCAAGTAATCCATTTTGAATAGAATATACATTACATGTGATGACATAACAGAAGATGAGTCTGGAAAGTTGATTTTTCTCATATGTGTGAAGACTGTTATATAGGTAATGAAAGATTTAGTAAGTAAAAGTCATGGGTTTGAGACCAGTAGTTACTATTTGACTTGGGTTTTTTCCCAAGATAGTAGACCATGTTTATGGTCTATTTGTTTATGGAGTAAGAATTTAGAAATCTATGTCTAGAGCAAACTATGAAAACAGCTAAGTTTGTGTTTGGAATATTTTATGCCTCTTTTGACCCTCTACCATAGCCTTCTCCCACTTTCCATTCTTCTCTAAGTAGAACTTGGATCTGATCCCATTCTGGTGAAGAATGACTGAGAATGAGTTGGGGATCAGGAAGGTGGGAATAATAGTTCTAAGAAGCATCCCCATATTATCAGGAGGACTCTTTGAGTAACAGGCTTCAAAACCCTAATGAATCACATTATAATGACAAAATATGAGGCAGTAGGATAAATACGTTGCTGTGGAAGGACATTGACATGGATCCCTCAAATCAGGTAAAGTAGCATATCATCTACATGTCTCCCTTTTATGTCACACAGGGGCCATCTGTTGTGAGAGTTATAGCCTATCTCAGAGTGTGGATGACTCAGGACAAATTATTTCTCAAAGTGAAAATTACTCAAGGTATAGGTATCATACTTTACTGGTCATGATTTTTCTTTTATTCCATGAGCTAGTGAAGGGGCATGAGTCGGTTAAGATAATGGAAAGCTAACTAAAAATTGTAAGTTCTGGGTTTTAGGTCCAGTTTTAGTAGCAATTTGTTTAACAAAGGAAATCCACACACATTAGAAATGGGTATATAAGTTCTAAGACTCATTTTATCTCCCTACTCTCATATCAGAAGCCATAAATTATGGGTGTCCTTCCCTACAGTAAGGCAGCATAAAGGAATGTCAACTCTGAGCATTCCTTTTATGGTGCCTGTCCAGTACAGAGGGTTGTGGGCAGGTGAGAGCTGCGGATAGACAACTGACAAGGAAACTGGGGACCTGCATCTTCAGTCAGGTCCACAAGGTGACATTCTGTCAGGAAGATGTTCCGCTGGGCAGGTGGCCCCTGTGGGTGGTGCTGGGAGTGCCCCTGTTTGCAAGGAGAGATCACATTCCAGAATGCTGCCCGGAAGCGGTGAGAGAGTAGGTTATAGATAATGGGGTTGACGGCTGAGCTCAGGTAGAAGAAGACACCTGGAACACAGGAGATTAAAAAAACAGACACACTGAGGAGAAATTGAGTGAGAGGCATGATAGAGAGAAGCATAAATATTTAACAAAGGCCTCGAATCCCTGCGACTGCCTCTTTTGGAAGTAATAATATAAAAAAGACTCTAATTGAGAATACAAAATACTCTGAATGGATCTACCGCCTGTGTATTTAGGAATCAAACACAGAAAGATTAAAGAGTCTTGCAAAAAGTTTAGGCTGGCATGGGATCTCTCTGAGATGCTTGGCAATTTCCTTTGATCCCCACTTCTTTAATTAAAGAACATGCTCTCATAGCATTAACAAGAGATGCTTAAGTATCAGAGGAAAGAGAGATGTTTTTATCTCATTGGAGCTTTGCTTAAACTTATAATTTGAAACTGCAAGTAATAGAGGAATGGTAAATCAGTTAAGGCATAGTCCCTGCTGATATTTCTTATGATGCTAACTATCTCTTCAAAAAAATATTCCCCAAAGTCCCTTTCCTACCTAGCCTTTCCCCTTGATGGCTCTTCCCACCTTCCAACTTTATTAAATAATTGTATTTTGCCATTTGTTTTCTTCACCAAATGCCTTGTACACTGCCATTTTCCTCTTTGGTATACACACTTCTCTTATTACTACATCCTATTTTATTTCCCCAACGCCCAAGATGGGCCTAAGGTTGAGAATTGGAGGACTTCATTTATGATCTTGGCCCTTGCTTGTTCTGTGACCTTAGATGGATCTGGCATTACAATTCTTTTCTCTGCCAAATGGGAGTGGGCAAACCATCCTAACCCACCTCCCTGGATTACTGTGAGGATAAAGTTGAGATGCTATCCACAGAGGGACTGAGAATGGCTAAGAATATAAAATAAGTGATAGGTACTGTCAATAACATATTCATGATTGTCCTCATTTACATAGTTCAGGGCATACAGAGTGGCATATGCCCTCCACACAGAACTGGGCAGGGAGGAATACAGAAGAAGAATATTTCTGTGGACTGTTAATTCATTCAATAAATTCTTATTTTGTGCCAGAAACTTTGAGGCACATTGGTAGGTAGTAGATTTAGACTTTGTTCTCTAAGGATAGGGAACAGTATTACAGAGAAATAATCTATGCCTAACTTAAGCAGTTGACAGAGGAACAATACCAAACTGTATCTGTTAAGAGCAAAATATGTGATACTAACAGTCATCCTATGGAAATTCACATGATAGCATAAACACAAGGACTATAATGATCATGAAGGATTTAATGGTAGCGAGTGATTGAACATTAACCAGCCCCTGAAGCAGGCAGGAGATAGCTGGGGAAGAGAGGAGAGAGCACTGCTGGTAGAAGGCATAGCCTGTGCAAATGTTCAGAGACAGGAATAGTTACATTGGACAGGAATAATGCAGAATCTGCAGAACTCTCTAATTAACCAGTCTGACAAATGCATGGCTTATGAACGGAAATACATAACTTGATCAAAAGGCAAGTTGGAGGCCTTTTTTTGGTAGCATTTAAGAGGTGTAGACTTCAGCTGGTTGACAATGTGGGGAAGAGAGAGATGATATTTTAACAGGAAAATGTTAATATAAATGCTGTAATTTGGAAATCTTAAAATGGTTGTCTTGATGCATCTGGAGATGTAGAGTCAACTAGTCAAGTCTCATGTGATCTTGTGCTGTTCTCCAATTTATTTTATCACTTTCGTTTTTCTCAGCTTAATCACAAAGATAAGCTAAGAGCTATAAATATTTTTGAGATTTCACCCAGAATTCATAATTAATTTAACATGGAGGAAAGTACTAATGTCCAGGTATAAACTGTTCACAAGCCCTGCTGAGTACAAAAGAGAGGGTGATTGAAAACAGATAATATACATGGCGTTCAATACTCCTATGAACATTGTGGTCTTTGCTTTATGCACACGTCGAGCTTCCCGCACACAGGTTGCTCTTCTCTTTCTTCTCTGGTGATGTCTCTGATCATCTAAAGAGCTTGTAGAACCAGCCAGTGACTCACTGAAGTAGGGGGACAAGGTGGTCTGCACCTAAGTCTAACAGTCACACTAGCTAAGAAAGAAGGACTTGGGTGACCATTCTTTGTTCCACTTTGGAGTAAAAAGCCCTGAACTTGAAGTTGGGTGACTTGGGTTGGAATGCTGTTTTTACCATTGGCCAGCCAAATGACTTTGGGCAGGTGAGTTCTTTTTTGTGGAACTGTTCTTTCAGCTGTGAAATGGTGATGATAACATCTACTTGTTGTGATGATTATAGAAAGGTATGTAGTATTGTGCAGCTTAAAAAGCTATTATTTCATTTACTTCTTACCATCAGCCTATGGGTTGTATAGAGTAGGCATTATCGCCATTTTACAGTTGAGGAAACTTTGACATGAAAGAGGCCCCGTTCTTCAGATCACTCCGAATATTAACGATGGGAGTGAGATGCAAATCCAGGTCCTCTGATTTAATGACCTTTCCACCACTCTTTTCACCGAATTCCATGGTATCCTTCACAAGCAGCATTAAAGTAGCCTAAAAGAAGACCTTGATACCTTTGGTTGGCTTTCATGAGGATCTAACACTTGCTGAAGATAATATGAGATTTCAGGGATTAAACATGGATGTTTAATTAATAAGAACCAATTCAATCATGTGGTCATTGGAAGTAAAACAAAGGAATCACCTCTTAGACCATTTTCCTGCTGTAATCATCATGCTTAGAGTTGAGGTCTTCAATAAAGTAGCATCTAAAACACTGATCTGGTATATTTCTTTTGGACCCATAATATACCTAATCAATATACGAATAAAATAAAAATCAAATGTGTTCTTTATTGTATGGTGGGTCTCCATAATCATAGTATATCCAATAGAACCTATTGCTCTAAGCAAGATGATGCAGCTGCAATTACCTGAACACGTGTGATGCAACCAAACCAGCCAAGATTTTACCTGACACCACATGGATGAGATTGAACGCAGCAGCCAGGGATTCAGTCCACTCCTCCACAAAGCTGAAGAAGAGCCGATCAATGTGGAATGGGGCCCAACAGAGAGCAAACACTAAGACCAAGACAACTGGAAAAGGATGATGAATGAGAGAGCAAAAGACAGTCAAAGCAAGGATAGGTATGCAATGCCCACTCTGAGTCCGTCCATTCCTTCTAACATTCCTCCCCCCCATCTTTCCTAAGCTATCATTTTAATGGACCATCTAGATCGTAATGAGCCTTCACATCGAATATTTACACATGAGAATGAATTGTATAGGATTTAGAATCAGCTTTCCATATGATTGTACAAGATTTCTTGTATAATTTAAGTTTACTTTGGAACACTTAAAATAGTATTGACTTTATTCAAAGTTCTAAAAACATTCTATTGTGGAAAATATGTTGCAAGAAGATTGTTGGAACCACATAAACTGGTTATAGAAATAAAGTGATTGGGTTCAAGCAATTGGTGTTTTTTAAAGTCATAGATTAATAACAACTATTAATATAGGATGTAGTATAAATGTATGAATTTATCTTGTTACTCTAGAAAGAATTAGAAACTTCTGTGAATTCAGTCATTCTGTAAGGGGTGGGAGGGACATAAAGAAAGAGAAGAATCAGGAGCATAATACTGCTTTACAAGCATCTTTTGATTGGGATGGGGATGTGTCTATTATATTATAACTTTCTAGATTACAGATTTCCTTCCAATACTTTTTATTTTTATTTTGAAATAATTATAGATTCACAGAAATATACTATTGCCCAGTTTTTGTTTTTTTTTTTTGTTTTTTTTTTGTTTTTTTTTTTAGCTCCCAAGACAGAGATTAGTGCTACCATAGTTTCTCTTCGGGGCATTCAATCTTCACCAATATAAATATGTAAATATATTTTTTCTCTTCTGAAGTTATATAATACTTTTATTTCCCAAGACATGATGCTGGAGATTTGCCTCAGAACAATCTTGTAGGGGCTAAGGAAGAGATAGGAATATAGATGAAACAAGATTAGCTATGAGTTGATAATGTTTGAAGCTGGGTGATGGGTGTTTATTTTACAATTCTCTGAACTTGTGAGCACATTTGAAGTTTCCAGAGTAAATGGTACATATAGTTGCTGTTAGCAGTAAACATATTCGGAGTAAGCGGTCTGCCTGTCTGTTATGATTGCAAGAATACCTGAAAGATTCTTCTGAGTTTACCCCCCAAAGAAAGGTCCCTAATCTGCTCACTATTGCCTACTATTCCCTTTAGGTAAAAATTTAATTAGTGTTGGGCTGCCTGGGTGGGCTCAGTAGGTCAAGTGTCCAACTCTTGATTTCAAGTCAGGTCATGATCTCAGGGTCAGGAGGTCGAGCCCCTCATTGCTCAGCAGGGAGTCTGCTCTGGATTCTTTCTCTCTCTCTGCCCTTCCCCCTCCCCCCAGTGCTCTCTTTCTCTCTCTCTCTCTCTCATAAATAAATAAATCTTTAAAAAAATGTAGTTACTGTTAAAATCGAACTCTACCCCCCAAAGACAAATAAATATTGTATATTTTATCACCGTGACTTTAATGTGAGTGTACTCTTTTGCGAGCAGATTATGATCAAGGAGAAAGGGAAGAGGGAGATAATGAAGACATGGGATTTCTTAATAGGGAAAGTCAGATGCCAACAGAAGCTAAACAATTTCCAAGAAGATGACTATTAGACAAACTTTAGTGACTTCACAGTTTTTTTGTTCATAAATACCACACAGTTACAGTGAGTGCTTTATATGCATATTAGCCTGAAGGATTTGTTTCTTCCAAACCTTAGGTTTTGACTTGGGAAGTTTATTATAAATCTCCTTTCTCATCAATATCTCTCATACCCTAGTGTAGGATCATATATTTTTATAACATTCTTTTGGGAGAGTGTAGATCAGTGCCTGGATTTTTAAAATATTTTATCTATGCAAAAGAGTGTACTTTTTTAATATAAAATGATACAATATTATAGGCGGGATGACTGTTTACTCTTGGCCAGATGTTCTTAATCTGGAATTAAAAGGGAGTCCAAGGATGGTTGTCAGGAGGTGCATGATCCCCTGAAATGGATTCTAAAATGTTTTGTGTATGTATATTTGTACATTTTCTGAGTGTAGAGTCCACAGCTTTCATCATATATTTTTTAAAAAACTTATAACTCAAAATAGGTTAAAAGTCACCCACTCATTTTATTTTATTTTTTAAGATTTACTTATTTATTTTAGAGAGAGAGGTGGGGGAGGAGCAGAGGGAGAGGGAGAGAGAATCTTAAGCAGACTCCTTGCTGAACACGGAGCTGACTCAGAGCTCCATCTCATGACCTGAGCTGAAACCAAGAATCAGACACTAAACCAACTGAGCCACCCAGGCGCCCTCACCTGCTCATTTTAGAGAGGAAAAGAAATGCTCAAAATCTCAGAGAGTGAGATTTACAGAGTGAGATTTATGGAATACCACACAGAGTGTATTGCAAGGATGCAATTTAGTGCATTGTTTGAGGGTTGAAAACTATAAAATAGAAACAAAACAGGTCCTAGGAGCTTGGGAAAAACCGAGGTTTTGATGTTACGTTTCAGGAGAATTTTTATTCTGATCCCAGCAGCACTTTCTCAGTACTAGATGCAACTCCTTTGCTTTCACAAACAAACAAACAAACAAACCTGAACAAAGTGGAGGACTTACACAGCATTTTGGTGACTGATTTTCTGGCTGATCTTTGAATATTTGCAGTCACTTCATCCGCCCCAAGGAGTTGGTCTTTTTTTAGCTGCAAGGGAAGTGGAAAAAGATACTAAGGGAGGGAAACATTGTTTCCTTCTGTCAAGATCCCAGAAGTGTAACTCTAACACTCATTTTGCAGACAAAAATCTGGGAGTTAAAGAAACGTAAGACTTTGTCAAATGTTTAACAGTAAATTGGAGGTGAAGTTGGATCTGAGTCACCTAACTCAACTGGACTGATGGTTGTGGCTACCTTGCAAAGCTTCTATGTATCATATGCTATTCTAGAGAACCCTAGTTGTGCAGTATATTAATAGGTATTCCATGAAAAGTGTGAAATCTAAAGTAAAAAATGTTAGGCTTTTTCATTCATTCATTCATTCATTCATTCAATAATTATTAGAATGGAATCCCTCTGCTATAGGGTGGGTAGGCACTAGAAAACAAAATGGATATTGTTCCTGCTTCATAAAGTTTATAGTCTTTATTGTGGATCTTCTCAGAGCCTTTAATGTGCTTGATGGACATTATGAACATCTTCTTGGGGGTTTGTGTATCATCCTTCCCCCATCCCCACTTTCCACACCCCACATCTCCCATCTCAACCTCAAGGGAGATAGTGCTTCTTTGACTCAACAATATCCCCTCTGACCCAACCCTTTTCAGTGGAATCTCTAGTATATCTTGAGGAGCACAATTTGGAAAAATCTGTGTTACTAGTATTACTGATAAGAGTGCCTATGTTTCTGAGTTTAGATGTTAAAATATACTCATCCTGTTGCAAGATGTGGTGATCCATGAAGAAGTATCTAAAAATATCAAATATTAACACTACATGTGCATGCAATTTTCCCTACCCTGTTCAAGTCCCATCTACTCTTGAAGACTCTGGTGGCCACTGTAGCCCATTTTCTTCTCCTTCCTCTGAACTCCCATAGCACTGAAGATCTGCATCATTCACCTAGCTGTAGAATTTTCTTCTCTTTAATTCACATATTTTTAGTTTTGGAGGATATACAACCAGATGAAGAAAGCTTTAAGGACTCATGATAAACTACCATCAAGCATCTAGAAGATAGTACATTATGTATTTGTGATTGATTCTCTAGTATTGATTCTCTTCTTCTCCTACCAGTGGTACCCTGATTTTGCTTTAGGGAATTTAGTCCTTCTGCATTGCTAGTCATTAATTTGGATGGGAATGATCCCACCTCCAGCTCCAGGTTCAGAACATGAACAATGTAGCTACGATCCATCAATCACAGTGACTGCATAATTGGAATCAAAGCGATTTCAGATACTTGCTTGTACTTCTAGGAATGGAAGTTTTATTTCTCTTTCACTGGGAGCCTTCTTGTTCTCTGCATGTGAGTTCTGGAATACAAGAGCTACTTTTTTTCCCCACCATGAGGAAAGTACTTGGAACCACCAATGGCCTTCTGTGAGGATCTTGAGGTTAAAATCAACAGTATAAAAAGAAGAGCAAAGAAACAGAAATAAAGCTAGGTCTTTGAGAACATTGTGTGTTTTATGGGATTAATCATCATCAAGAGCCAGCTCTACCTCTTGACTTCTCAGGTCTCTACTTCCCATCATATTTTGCCAGATTGAGTTGGGGTTCCTTCATTAGCACCGTAGAAAATTCTGACACACTGATCAAGGGCATCAGGTGGAAAGAAAGCTCAACTTACTCTATATAGTCTTGGGTAGATATATGGAAGATGTATTCCAATTCAAGATAAAAAAGAGATTGATGTGGTTATGTGCAACAGTAGAGCAAACCGCTTTAAGAATCAGCTTCCTGGGCTGGATGGCATTTTTACAGAATACTTTAGAGAAGGTATTTAAAATTAAATAAGACTTGGACGGGAAGGTCATTAAAACTTGCCTCCAAAGTTCAACAAAGGAATATCTTGTCTGTCTAACAAACATGTTAGCTCCTAGAAGTCAGGTAGCTCTCGGGACCACACCAGTCCTGAAGCATCCACTTGGATGATTAACAAACCTGACCATCTGTCTCTGAATATACTGGTGCTCTCTATATACACCTGTGTCTTCACAAAGTGAGGGATTAAAGTTCCTGTGAGATTTGACTCTTCAGAGGTCACCTAGAACTTGGAGAGAAAGAAGGGAAAATACTGTGCAGTTATTAGGAATAGATGGGATGAAACTGAAGATAAGAAGTTATAAACATAATGTAAAACAAAATAATTCAGGTGGAGCATTCATCTCAGTGCTCGGCACGTGATACTCAGTAAGTTATATATAACTATGGTCATTCTGATTATTGTCTTCCTTTTACTCGAAAGACATTATAAAAACTGAATTTTGAGGAAACTGTTATTTATTTATATCTGTGGTCCCACTCATGTGGATTACTGAGTCCCTTTCAGAAATTCTCTTTCTCATGGTACTGCTCACCCATAAGCAGCACTTTTGTTGAGACAAAGAAGCAGCCAGATGCAGAGACAAAAACAAAACAAAACAAAACAAAACAAAAAACCTTTATATTTAAGGTAAGAGTAATAAATCAAACTGCAAATCTTATTAGCTCATCATCAATTAAATCTACTAAAGGTTCTAATTGTTTCATACCATTTTTAAAAATTTGTCATTGTTACAAGATAGTTATCCCAGTATTTGATTTCAGTCCATAATTAAGAACAATGAAAAACTATTGGGATCTCTTAGTCCCTTCTGTGGGTGGGTTTAACAGTTTTCCTTGGTAATTTCTCTACTTCAAGGAACAATTTCCTTAAACATAAAGCAAACAGTCCATACAGTTCTTTCATGAACAGGCTTTCTGTACAGTGTAGTTTGCAATGAAAAGAAAATTATAAATGTATTAATCATTGCTTACTTTTCAGCTTCTGTAGGTTTTAGTGACACAACTAGCCAAAGAGAGGGAGAGTGAAAAACTGATTTATGCATTGTATACATTATTTCAACAGAATCTGAAGCCCTCTACTATTCTAGTAGAATAGAATCCAAACAATTTGTCTAGCCAATATTAAATACTGCTTTATGTTTGGATACTTTTATTTCCCTTCAGATGTTTAGCAAAGTAGATATTCAACTGTTAAGTATTCTCTCCACTTCTGAACTTTTATTTTAAAAGTGAAGATACAAAAAGAGTGAAAAATTGTGGTTACTGTATTGGAAGCTCAGAGATCTTCCTACCCCACTCTCCTTAGCTGTGTAAGATAAAAGGGCACCTGGGTGGCTCAGTTGGTTAAGCTGTGTAAGATAAAAGGTGAGGGGGGAGGTCAATGGGGCTGACTTAGGTTGATATATTATGCTGATCAGTTGTTTATATGATTATAATCATTCCAGCAGATGTTTAGTGTGTGGAGACCAAGCTTCAGAATACCAAAATATAATCCTAGCTTTTGTGTAAATATTTCTACAATCTGAACAAAATCTGTTTATTTGAAAAAATTAGTGCAACTCTGTTTGGCATGGCTGGATTCTGCTACAATTCATAATCCATCTTCTTCGATTCAAGTGTTAATGCTGCATGCAGAATTACAAGTACTAGGTGAGAGCTCCAAAAGAACTTCCTCTCAGAGAGAAAGAAACTTGCCCTGGGATTGTCTGTTTTCCCTCTCTAACATGTTCTAACCTTGGAGAGCAGCTTAGTGGATACTCATGTGCTGGAATGATGCAGCAGCCCTGAATGCTCAGCTTTGAACACACATATGGGCTCCCCTCCTTCCTTGGTCCTGGGATTTCATCAGTCTTAGGGTTTTTTTGCCTTCTGAAGGCAGTGAGTGCCAAAGTCAATCATAACTTTAGATTTGCCAAGGGAGTCAATAACTTAATAATCATCAGATTTGCTTAGTCTCTTTTAAATCTCTTAGGTCAAAAAGCTCTTCAAAATAATGTTTCCAACTCTCTTGCTTTCGAAGGTAGAAAAGCTAAAGTCCAGCAATGAGTAAAATAATTTAACTTCATTCATTCATTCATGCATTCATTCATTCAGATTACAGTCTAGTTGGAGAGAAATAAATTAAGGAACCCACAAGTATAGATTATAAATTGTAATAAATGCAATGAAGGAAAATCACCAGGAATCATACCACATACACAGGGACCAGGTGCAGCTAGAGAGTCAGGGAGAACTTCCCTGAGAAAGTGTGGGTGAAGTATGATTTAAAGGATAAGTTAGAGTTAAAAAGCAAAAGGGATTGTGATGGTCAACAGTAGGAATATTTCAGGCAATGATATAGCAAAAGGTACAGCATTTGCAAAGGCCGTGAAGCCAATGCCATAGACTAGGGCCTATTTCTTCTGACTGTTAGTCTACAGATCTTTAAATTCCTCTAGCAGTGACTTACTAAGCAGATAGTTCCTTCCCTGGTGTCCCCTGGGTAACAGTTCATCCTTCCTGAGAATAGGAATGTTATAAGTTGCACTATACACACAAACCAAACTAGTAGTTGCTAAGCTGTTGTCTGAGCTCTCACTTAGCTCCTGATACAAGGTGCCTATAGGTTCATGACAATAAAACAAAGTGAAACACAAGGTAATTGGTTGGGGGTAGAGGGTATGTGCTTCCTACTCAAAGTTAAATACTTCTTCCAAATTAACCCAAGATAAATGATTGGTTGGTGTCGGACAAAATGGTATTGGTCAGTTCGGGGTGAGATTTCTCATAGGGCTTATGATATTTGGAATCATGCAGAAGTCCTTTCCCTCCAGTGATATACACAGGGCATCCTAAGACACTGCAAGCTAGTCTGGGGTGACATGCGTCTCTCGGTGTAGAGGGCCCAGCCCTCTAAGAGGAGATTGGCAAAACTCTCTGCCTGATTAAATTCACTCCTGTGTTCAGACATCTGTGGTTCTTGGAACTTGTTCTTCCTACTTGGACTCTGCTGCTCACCTTGGGCACAGCAGATATGGAAACGGACCATTGCGGGGCACCCGTTTCTGACATTCCCCTTCCCAGAGATGCACTGAGATGGGAGTACATTAATTGTCACAGAATACGTGGTGGCAGAGCCGTCTGGAAGCAGATGATGTGAATGTGATGTATGATTTGTTTTCCCTTCATTTATAATTCACGTTGCTCCTGCTCACAGATTTTTTTTTTTCCTCCTTTTTTTAAGTTATCACAAACTGTTAGAGCTATCAGGAGCCTTAGATATAATCTAATGTGACCTTTTCATTTTATAAATGTGAAAACTAACTCCAGGAGAGAATTGTGTGGCTTGCCTAAAAGTGTGTTTTATGTGGGCTTTAGACCTGGGAGTCTAAATGGTCCCAAGACTGCTTCCTACACAAGCTGCCTCCTTAAATGGGCATAAAGCTGTCACAGTTAGATTTCATCTCTATGAATTTGGATGCAGAATATACCAGGAGAGGAATTATATAGACTCACTACTACCTTCACCAAAAGTAGTTTCTTTCAGCTAATTTAGATCCTAAAAAAGGGGAAAAAATCAGTTTACCACCATGAGTATAGGAACCTCTAATTATTAGGTATGTTGCAAACTAAGTGACAGTTTTTTATTCATCTCAGCTATCATTTATTCCCACTTTCTTCTACTCTATCTAATGTGCTCTGTTCACGTCCTTGTCCCTCAATTTCCACCTGATCAAGAGAAATCCAAGTTGGTCCCTCTCAAGCCATATTTTTGCATTTTAGCCTGGTATTTCAACCAAAGGGTCAAAGCAACCGTAAGGGACAGTCTGACTTTAAAATTGTATGTCTGTCTTGGAGTAGAAGATAGGCAGAGATAGCTTATGTTATACTCTGGCCAAGTTGGTCCAGAGGAAAATTTCGATGCAGGCAGTAGATGGGGGCAGGAGACAACAGGATGTGGAACAGTCCCTCCAGGGGTGGCCACCTTGCGCTGTTTAAAACAAGGCTCCACCTCAGACCTACTCAATCAGAATTTCCCTGGGGCAGGGGCCTGCACATTGATACACATAGTAAGATTTCTAGGTGATCTGTAGAACTCCTAGGTTTGAAAGCCACAGGCACAGAGGAAGAATAATGGAAAGTGAGTTAAAGGAAATGGTTTATAGTTGTGGTTAGTATTTGCCTAATTTTGAGGCTACTCCTTTAACTTCTGTTTCCCCTTTAGGCTCATTCTGTTTTTCTCTATACTTCCTTCCAATTCTGAATTTCTCCAATTCTAAGTTTTTCCTCTGAACTTCGAGTCAGTGAGAGAAGAAGGGATGCTGCCCTAAGCCAGCGAGCTTGGATACTCACTTTGAGGCCCATAATGTAGTAGAGGACACTGATGACAATCATGGGGAGGATGTAGAAGAGGAAGGAAGTGACCTGGATGATGAAATTGTAGATCCATATGGGCTTGATGACCGCACAGGTGGCAGAGCCTGGGACCAGGGACCCGTTAGGGAAGTAGTGGACCTTGATGCCGTGAATGCTGGTGTTGGGCAGAGAGAAGAGAACGGAGAAGCCCCAGACGATGCCGAGGATCCTGAGAGCCCGCCGCCGGGTGCACTTCAGCTTGGCGCGGAACGGGTGGAGGATGGCCACGTAGCGCTCCACGCTCACCGTGGTGACGCTGAGGATGGAGGCAAAGCACACCGTCTCAAAGAGGGCCGTCTTGAAGTAGCAGCCCACGAGCCCAAACAGGAAGGGGTAGTTGCGCCACATCTCGTAGACTTCCAGGGGCATCCCAAGGAGCAGGACCAAGAGGTCGGAGACAGCCAAGCTGAAGAGGTAGTAGTTGGTGGGTGTCTTCATAGTCTGGTGCCGAAGAATCACCAGGCACACCAGGAAGTTACCAACGACCCCCACTACAAAAATCAGTGCATACACTGCAGTCACTGGGAAGAAGAAGTGGCTGCGGGGAGGTCCATACAGGAAGGCCAGATAGTCCTCGGTGCTGTTCAGGTATTTCTCGGATGGATCTTGCAGTTCCTGCTGGTGGATCCAGGAATCATTCTTGTGTTTTTCCATCACTGACATTAAAATGCAAGACCTGAGACTCTTCTGATATGAGCCTTTGTCCCAGGCTGAGCCAGAAAAGAAAGAGAAAGCAGGCAGGAAAGCACAGACTCAGGGGAAAGAGGGTGGGAGAGTGTGAGTATTTCAGCAAGGTTGGGCTGTTCAAACCCAGATCCCTTTTGAAGAGCTAGAGGCCCCGCCCCTCCACAGTCTGTGGCCCAATGAGTGTGTGTGAGACGCTCAGCAAGAAGACCGCTGGGTCGGAGAGCTGGCTTTGAAGCAGGGAGCTGGAGAGGAGGGGGAGACATTTCTCTGAATTGGAAGGAGCTGGGAAAACAGCTGACACAAACGGTGATGCCCTACCTTAAATACACTGTTTGAGCAGTGCATTTTGCAGAGTTGTGGGAATCCGGGTGGAAATACAAATTAAAGTTGCAGGGTCTTGGTCAGGAGAGTACAAATTTCCATTGATCCTTGTCACCTGCTCAGCATGACAAGAATGGGAGATCAATAGATTTCTCAAGTTATCTTGTTCTGTTGGAAATTCAGGGCTTTCTGGGGAAAGCATGATCAATGTGCCTTTTTTGGTTTGATTGCATCCACAATAGAATCCAAAGCCTGTAAGAACACTTGCACATCACCTAGCCCTGCCTGTTGTCAGTCACTTCAGTGTCTTTTGGCAGTGCCCTTCCTGTCTCAAAAGGCAGTGGGGTTTAGAATCAGGTACATCCATAGAAATCCTGTAAGACATTGGGAACGTTACTCAAATTCTGCCAGCCTCATTTCCTTATCTGTAAATTGTAGATTCATTCACTCTATTTCATTCAACAAATGCTTCTTGAGGATTCACCATGTACTGGGCAATGTTCTGGGCTTTGTAGAAGCATCAGTGAACAAGCAAGACAAAATTTCTGTCATATGGAGCTTTTCTTACAGTAGGAAATTCTGAAAATATACAAGCAAATTAATAATATGATTGAAGATAATAATTTGTGTTTTGAGGAAAAAGGAAATGGGATTATACAAACAAAAGGCTGGAGGTGTTCTCTTATCAAGGGTAGTCAAAGAAAACTTATCTCAGGAGATGTTATTTGGGCTGAGTTCTGAATGATGAAAAGTCAGTCATAAAAGAGCTAAGGGAAGTGCATTCCCAGCAAAAGTAATAGCAAGTGCAAAAGTCCTGAGGCAGTCACAAGCCTGATGCATTTCAGAAACATCAAGAAGACAAATGTAGATGGGACTTAATGAGTAGACAGGAGAGTATGAGTGATTAGCTTGAAGCGACTGGTGGGGACCAGATCATGTAAATTTTTTTAGGATGATATAGCAGACTGCAGAGAGAAATCTTTGGAAAGTTTTGAGCAGAATTAAGAAGGGTAAAGTTTTAATAGGATGTAGGCAGGAGGCTGATACAGTATTCTAAGAAATAGTAATGCCTCGGATTATGGCTTGGAGTACTATGGTAGCAGTAGATTTGGGAGATACCTGAGTTTGGGAATATTTTTGCAAGGGATGGTACCTTATATGATTGTTGAGAAGTTTAAATGAGAGTACTTGTGTTAAAGCACCTTATACTTAAGAGATGCTCACCAAATGTTAATTATTTTTCCCTTTTATTTGTTAAATTGAATGGTAAAACTGAGACTAAAGAGGTCAAGAGGTCAAGTCCAAGAATAATCTGTTGGTCGGGTTGGGGCAGTTTATGCTGCTGTAAGAAATGATATCTCAGTGGTTTAAAACAGTAAAGATTTATTTCTCACACTATGGATTTATCATTGGTCAGCTGGAGGGTCTGTCCTGTGCTGTACTCACTCTAGGATCCAGGCTGGTGGAGTGGTCACTCTCTGGGACTTTGCTGATCATTGCGATAAAAAGTGAGCTCTGGAAGGTCTCAAGTAGGTAATCATAAGCCCCAGCCCAGAAGTGAGTAATACATGGCACCTTTGCTCATAGCTCCCAGCTCTCTGTCCAGGGCTAATCATGCGTATCCATTCAAACACAACACGGGCAGGCAGTGCTCTCTTACCATATTCACAGAAGATGGAGAAGCAGGAAAATTTGCTGAACAGCCTTAACAATGACATACATAGAAAGTCATGGCAGAAGCAGAATTGGAGCCCTCTCATTCATGATGAGCTCTGACGTTGCAATCACTATTAGCAAACTTGAATATATATATTTCTGATCAAGTGTAAGTATTGGGATGCAGTCTCTCATCGAGATGCCGGGCCATTAAAATCATAAGGGTGGACAGTAACAGATGTGAACTCGAGACTGGGACAACGAATTAAAGATTCAAAGGCATCTCTTTTGTGACAGGGGAGGTTTAATCAAATAGAACGGTGTCTAGTAAGGGATGCGAGAACAGGCTTGGTGCAGGGAGATGATGTAGAAGTGATAAAGGTGTGGACTCTAGTGCAGGCTTGGGGTTCACATCCTGGGCATGCCTCTTACTCGCTGTGTAACCACAAGAATCTTATTTAACCTCCTTGAGTCTCAGTTATCCCATCAGCAAAATGAGTAAAATAGTACTGCCTGATAGGATTGTTAGTAGAGTGAAATAGCTTCTGATGAAATGTTTGAGACAGACCGGTGATGGGAATTAAGGAGGGCATGTCCTGCATGGAGCACTGGGTGTTATAGGCAAACAATGAATCATGGAACGCTACATCAAAAACTAATGATGTCATGTATGGGGATTAACATAACATAATAATAAAAAAAAATAAAATGGCACAGTATTTTAAATAAGGATTTAATAGTAAGGTATGTAATAAAATAACGATTTAATAGAAGTGTATTTTTATTGGGGTCAAAAATACTTGAAAGATTTAAAACGGGGAGATGTGTTTGGGAGTGTTCATGTGAAAAGGACTTCTCAGTTTTAATGAACTATCAGTACAGGAGAGCAAGTCAAGGTCGCTGATAAGAAATTATATGCACATCTATTCCCCAGGTTACCTGGGTCTGGATCTGCACTGTCTAGCTATGTGAGGGCGGTGAGACTGAGGAGGGGTTCAGTATCCCAAAGGTAACATTTGATGCAGGTTGGGAATGTTTGGCCTAAAGAAGACTCAGAAGAGTGAAGTGCAATATGAGGGTCACCTTCAAATGTTTGACAATATGTCTGGATGACACCTAAGGCAAGAGGGGGAAGCTGATGTGGAGAAAACCCAAGGAAGCCACAATAGGGAGTCAGTTCCCCTGGAATTTCCTCATAATCAAACAGAAAACCTCTTAGAATTGTTTACCTGAATGAAAAGAAGCTTAAGTTTTTATCCACCAGTTCCTGTCCCCCGTTGTTTAAAGGTTGCTCCTGGGGGCAGTAACTCCCCTACATCTCTAGACTGTTCTTGCTCGTGGGTTGAACAAGCTTCCATGTTGTCAGAGAAGGTTATGGGATAGAGAAATAGAAATGTAGCACGAACTCATGGCGCAACTCTATCAGCAGAGGTAAGTCTGAGCATGCACAGGGCTACTCTTTGTAGCAGTGGCGTCAATCAGGTGGGCTAAGGGGATGTGGTGTGAGGGTACCAGTAGCATCTACTAAAATCTATAAAATAAAAAAAAAAACAATAGCTGGTATTTGTTGAGCTGTTATTCTTCCCAGGCACTCCTTTATGCATCTTACACATATTAGCATATGTAATCTTTACAGTAATCCTGTGAGGTAGGTTCGCTTTTTATCTTTGTGTTACAGGCGAGGGAACAAAGCCCAGCGGTGTGCACTTTGGCAGATTTATAAAAGAGAGAGAAGAGATCCTTGATTAGACTAATTTTCACAGACACCTCTCTGGACTCACAGTTTCCCAGAAAGTCAGTGGGGACTTCTGTGGCAGGAGATGTCACGTATCCAGGAAGAGAATCATGGCGGCTGTTGATTTCTTTCAAAGCTCTTTGATGGAAATAAAATCAGTTTCCACTCCAGTCTCGATGACTTATATTGACTGGAAACAGAGAATGACTAAGGGTGCTTAAACCACCAACAGACGGAGACTTTTAGTAATTACATCTTTATGAAAGTAGGTACCTGAGCAGCATCCAGAATAGACAATTTTCTTTGCAGATCAGAATGTGACTCAGTGAAAGTCAGCACCTGACAGATGGCATGTTTTCAAGGGAGATAAAAGTCAAAAAGTCCTGCCCCAATAATGTTTAAAACCTTACCCCTTTAAGCTCCTCTCCTTTCTGAAGGCAAAATATCATCATCATCATCATCATCATCATCACCATCATCATCATTAGCGGTGACAGCCATGCCAACTTCCATGATTGAGTGTTAACTCTGTGCCCGGAGCTGTGCAAGTGCTTGTTGGTTTGCACACTGGTTTCCGTATATGGAGAGTGAGGAGAGACTGAAGAATGAGGGAGATCACTCCAGATTGGTAGGTAACATGTATGTACAAGACTTGTCGTGGGTGGCCATAAGACAAGTAGATTTCTGCACCTGCAGCCAGAATCTTAAAAGTTTATAGATGGCTTTCACTGGCTTCAGTCACATATATTGTCTAGGTGGTCTCAGCAATGCCTTCCTTGCTCTGTGCTGTGTTCTTGGGACAGCTGTCAGTGTGGAGATGGTGGGCAGAACATATATTCCAAGGACAAGAGAGGGGGTAAGGAGCCTCTTATTGCCTGGGTCCAGCTCATGGGTCAACTGGTGGTCATATCCTCTTGACAACCTCTTCCAATAGCACTTTATTTGAATTCTTTAATCCAATCCTTGAAAAAACACATTGAGGATGTTTTTTTTTTTTTTAAAGATTTTATTTATTTGACAGAGAAAGACACAGCGAGAGAGGGAACACAAACGGGGAGTGGGAGAGGAAGAAGCAGACTCCCCGCTGAGCAGGGAGCCCGATGTGGGACTCGATCCAGGGACTCCAGGATCATGACCTGAGCCGAAGGCAGTCGCTTAACCAACTGAGCCACCCAGGCACCCCGAGGATGTATTTTTGTTATTCCTCTTTTACAGATAAGAAAATCCAGGATTTAGAAAGGTTAGATGCCTCACAAACTCACATAGTTAATTATTATCAGTTCCAAGATCCAAACGATCCTGTTTGGATCCAAGCAGACTTGACCCTTTGCTATCTGAGTGCAAGGACTTTGCCCTGAGTCATGACTCAGAATTACCATGTAACCAATTCTATTTTATTCTCATATGAATTACTGAGCCTTGTATTTCAGGGATATCTACTTTTAAATAGAGTGTTCCTGTGGACACAGTATATCCACCCAAAGGTCAGTTCATAGCTGACATGCATGCACTCAATTCTGAGAATCATGTTTTAAGGGACTCCTTATTTAAGTTAAAAAATAAAAATTTTATGCACCCAAGTTAATAGAACCTGTCAAAATGCTTTTACATAGCTTTTACATATTGTTCTGGTATAAATTAGTTCACGGTATAAAGTAAGCGGCAATTTGCCATATTAGTGCTATTTATATAAAGGGTTACTTGTAGATGACACCATTCAGCATGCTAGCCACTATAGAAGGTAATTTGAATAAAAATAATCAGAGGTTTTTTTGTGGTCCAGTTGGAGAGACAATTAACTAATAACATAAATAATATAAAATCATAGCAGGGTTGCACGAAAGAGGTACTTTATAAATAAAGCTACAAGATGCGATTTAGTTCTGAGATCTGAGAGATAAGAAGAAACTAATATGAAGTCTTAGGGATGGAGATTGGGAGAGGAGCATTCCAGGCAAAGCAAAGAACATGTGCAAATGTCCTGCGGTGGTGGGGTGGAGGGAGTCTAGTACCCATCAGGAGGAGGTGTGGGGGACATATTGTGAGATGGGGCCCATGCAGGGACCCATAGGCCACACTGAGGGCTTTGTGTGTTCCTTCTGCAATTAAAAAAAGCCAATGAAACAAACATTCTAAGCAGGACAAAATCCTCAGAAAGATCCTTTTTGGCTACAGTGAAGAAATGGTTGGAGGTGGAGAAGATGAGGGGATACAGGCTATTTCATTAATCCAAGTAAGAGGTGATGGTCACTTGGGCTTAGATGGTGGCAGAGGGTGGTGGTTGGAGGAGATAGAGGTAGGAGATATGGTCAACAGGACTACTGAGCGCCCAGGTCTGTCACTTTCTGACTATGTGACCTTGAGGAGATGCTGGACCTTTCTGAGTCAACACTTCCACCTCTGTAAAAATTGAAACAATAGCAGTAGTTACTTCAAGGATCTATGAGTTCACCTGTGTACCCGGCATATGGTAAGTGCTCACTAAGTGGTAGCTATTATTAGTATTCCTCATGGAAGAAGTCCTCATAGTAGTTACGGCAGCGCTATCAAATTTAGGATAAGGGAGAATTGACTAAGATGAAAATATTTCCAGTAACTAGATACATATCAGTAGAGGTCCTGGGTCAAAGAGGTATGATTAAAAAGAACCCTAAATATGCTTTTTTTTTTTTTTTTTGGTAACTCCCCTTTTTAAGCCTGTGTTAGAGACATAAAAAAAGTTAAATTCATCTTTCACTTTCTAGTTTTCCAAAAAGGCTACTTAAATTTACAGTTCCTCTGTGGTGACTGAGCATGCACATGCCCCCAAAACCTTGCCAACACTAGACATTAGCAAAGTTTCCTTTTCAGGGTACAGTATTATTTTAATTGGATTTAAGTTCGACTTTTTTTTTTTAATGTTTAATGGTCATTTTCTATTTTTTTTCTTTGAAATGCCTTTTCACACCATTTGCCTAATTAAGTAATAAACAGCAAACTAGTTTTTGCAAATACCACGGAAACAGACACTAAAAGATGACACCCCAGTAAATTGTTGGAATTTTGCAAAGAGTCAGATGAAGGCAACCAAGTAGTAAGGAGATTAGAAATCATAAAAGTGATAGCACAAAGGCCCAAGAAAGATTGACCTTGGGGAGCTAGCACTTCAGTAGGGTGCAAGGATTAGAGCAGTTTACACATTTCTAAGAGACTGTCATGTGAAAGATGAATTAAATGTTTCCCATGTTGCTTCTTTGAGCCAAGTAAAGATGCTACAAACAGGTTAATATTGAGTTAAAATAAGGATGAGATTCCTAATGGTTCTTGAGTTCTCCAAATAAAAATAAAGGAAGCTCTGTGAGAGGTAGGGACCCCTTCGCAGGGAAGATATTTAGGGAGACTGGAGACCTTTCAGAGCTGCTGGAAAGGATTATAAGTCAGACAAAGATGAATGAACTTCTCGCTACTCAGTGTTCCCCATAGACCAGCAGTGTCCGTATCATGTGGGACTTATTAGAAATGCAGAATTTGGAGCCCAGGCCTCCTGTATCAGAGTGTGCATTTTAAGAGGACTCCCAGGAGATTTGTTTGTACATTAAAGTATGAAAATCACTGGACTAGCTGTCCTCTCTAGTTCTCTCTTAATCAGTATGATCCTGCGAGTCTGGAAGTGATCGCAAGTGGAGGGGACTGGGCATGGTATGAGGGCCCTGGGGGGAGATGCTGGATGGGTTGGCAAGGCTTTTAGGGTTTTTCCAAACACTCCAGCCATTCCTGCAAGAAGTTCACAGCAATACCTGGGGTGATACTGGAAGTAGGCATTGCTTCATACAGAGTGAATTTTGAGCTGTTGACTCTCTGAGCTAGAAGAAACCCAGGGATCCTGATTGCAGGGACTGATTGCAGTGACTTATCCCAATAAAAATCGATAACTTCTTTATACTTTAATTTCTAACCAGGTTTGTTCTTTCCCTAGCTTGCTATCTTCCTCACTCCCCTCCTCCCCTTGCCACCTCGGACACACACACGCACATACACACACATGTGCACATGTATGCACTTCTTAATTTAAACAGCCTGCTTTTAAATTAGTCTGGTAGCTTTCCTTGGGGCCAAATACCAAAATCAAGGAGAGGGAGAAATATCTCCAAAGGACTCTTCCAGGAGTAGGAAAGCAGGCTATGAAGAGCAACATAAACAGCAGTTGAAGTTGAAAAGAGTATAAACGAAGAATGCCAACACTCTTCAGCGTGATATATGCTCTTCATTACTTCTTCCTCAGATTCTCCAGCTGAGGTTTGCCATTGGTTATTTCAATAAAAAGGCTAGCATCATGATTTAGGCCAGAGAAGAAAATGGGGGAGAACAGAGGAGCAGTGGATGGAAGACCCAACATCAGCGGTCGGAAGACGTATATGTAAGTCCCAGTTCTACCATCTAAGAGAACTATGTTTGGTCTGATGGGTCCTTGAGCAAGTTATTTTATATGTCCATACTTTAGTAGGCTTATGCATAAAAATATGGATTATTCCGATATCAATTACCGGGTATTTTGAGTTCTGATAATACTTTGTAGTTTCCAGGAGATGTTTGTGGTTTCTTGTTTAAATCATCACTCTTCCCAATAAAGATGTTAAGATTAATTATGGCAGGCAGGGTGCTGTTTTACTTATTCCCCCTTCCATTTGTGTGGCTAGCACGGTGCTGCTGCATACGAAGCATGAAGAGTACTCAATCAAGTTGTGCTGAATGGGTGGGTATATATACATGAAATAAAGAAGGAGGAGGGGTGAAAAATGGAAAGGCAGCATGTTTGCTGCTTGTGTGACATTGGTCTTATTTGTGATCATCAGGTTTCCCAGTCTCTTTCTGGTCACCTGGATTGATGTTTCTTTCACAGGTTTTGCTTTTTAGTGATGGCACTAAACTGGTTAATGGTGTAGTGAGAAAAACTAAAGTTCTGTGGTCATGGTCAGGCAGACCTGAGTTTAATTTTGCCACTTGAAACTGTATGGAGTTGGGCAAGTGACGTGCCTGTCTAAGCACCAGTTTTCTCAGCAAAGTGGGACTAATACGTTCTAATTCAATAGGATTGTTGTGAGGATTACATGGCAAAATGGGTGTAAACAGATTAGCACAGTGTTTGGCATACAGTAAACATTCAATAAATGCTATTTTCTTGCACTAAGGGTTTAAGGAGGTTGATCTAATAAAAAGCTTTGATCAATGGCTGGTATGCTGGCACATGGTGGGCATTCAATAAATGATGTAAAGTAGAATCCATAAATGCGATATTGATTTTTGTCTTCAATCACATTTTAGTTGAAGGTGATTTTTAAATTTGGGATTAATCTTTTACATCATTAAATGTTAGGTTTTTTATCATTTGTTTTAAAGTGTTGACTGTACAACTTTTGCCTTTGAAATTATTGAGATTTTTTTCTTTATTCTGATCTATGGTTCATTTTTATAAATGTTATATGAAAACTGGAAAAGAAGATATATATTTGATATCAGATTCAGTCTTACCTGTATTTGTTAATTTCATCTTACAGACTATATCAGTTAAGTTTCTATGATGAAGAACATTAATAATGCTACAGAAGCACACAAATAAATAAACACAACTTGCTTAGTTGTAACAAACTGGGTAATTCAAAAAATTAAAGGATGAGATAAAAGCCTGGCTTCAAGCAGGACAGGAACTGTATTAGCTCTGGAGAGCCAAACAGAGGATGCTCATGAGCAGTGTCTTCAGGTCACTGTCATCTGATGATTTATTCCAACTACATTCCGTACTTTTGGATCTCTATTTAAGAGTCAAATTCCTTGGGGCACCTGCCTGGCTCAGTCAGTTAAGCGTGCAACTCTTGATTTCCACTCAGGTCATGATCTCAGGGTTGTGAGATCAAGCCCCATATTGGGCTCTGTGCTGGGCGTGGTGCCTGCTTAAGGTTCTCTCTCTCCCTCTCCCTCTGCCGCTACCCTCTCTCTCTAAAAAAAAAAAAAAAAAAAAAAAAAAGAGTCAAATTCCTCAAAGAAAGAATGAGATTGGCTTAGCTTAGATTTCTTGCCTAATGCTATGAATTACAGAGGAGGTCCATTTCCAACTAGGATAAGGGAGGAGGAAACCAGACAGTTAATAACAGAGGTTCACTACCTGAACTGTGAAGGTAACATCTTTATATCCTTATCAGTGGTTCTCCTGGGTTTGCCAGAGTAGGCCATAGGTGTATTTAGGACTCAGAAAAATGGAAGCATGATTAGCTACATAAAAGAAGATGGCTGGGCTTGGGTTCAAAGTACTCTCTTTCCCTAGATTTGCTTGTCTACAGAGAAAGAGTTATGGCTCTGCTCTTACTATTATTACCACTACCACCATTTATCAGGTACTTTATTCATTTATTTATTCATTAATTAATATTTAAGCTATCAGATACTCTACTAGGTTCAATTCTGTCCCCATAGAACTTAAAATCTAATAGCAAGACAGTCATTTAATCAAATAAACACTTAAGTTGATCAAATGAACACGAGTACAACTAGAGTAATTGGGATGAAAGAGAAATACAGTGTGTGTGCTTAGAGAGTGTGTGTGGAGACTTGGTCTTGTCTGGAAGGGCAAAGAAGTCTGAGTTGGTAGTGATAACGGAGGGTCTATAGGAGTTAACCAGGTGATGGGAGCTTAGGGATAGAATTTAGGCAATGAGATGAATATGAAAAGAGTCCATGCCTAGCAGGAGCATGGTTTATCTGAGAAACCAAATGAAGGGCCATGTGGCAGGGTGCAGAGAGCAAATGGACATTAATGAAAAGAACCTGGAAAGGGCAGTACAGCCACCCTTACGGACTTTAGGGGTCATTTTAAGTATTCTGGCATGCACTAACAGGGATATGAAGCTATTGAATCATAAGCATGGGGATGATATGACCAGGTTTACATTTTGAAACAGTATTCCAGCTGCTGTATGAACAGATTTGAGGGGCTAAGGGTAGAAGTAAAGTATATCAGGAAATAACTGTAGGAGTCTATAAGACAATGAGGGTGGCTTACACTGGTGTTATGGAGTAGAGATGAAGAGAACTGGATTTGAGATCTATTTAAAGAAGTAAAACAAACTTGATGTTGGGTTGGATATAGAAAGTGTAGGAAAGGAAAGTGACGACCATGATTCCTAGGTTTAACTGGTATAATGGAATGGATTACCCACCCATTGAATCATTTATTGAATAGATGTTCATACATTCAATTGTACCAGTCAAAACCTAGGTCTATTCACACTAACTTAAGCATCAATATAGGCCTGAGTTGAGGGAGAAAGATCGTGAATTTAATTTTAGACATGTGCTGACTTTGATATGCCTTTATGGTGGCTATGTGTAAAACTCCAGAGGAGGTTGGATATAGGTGTCTAGAACTCATAGGGAGACCTTGACTAGTGATAGAAATGTGTGAGACTTTGCTCATGGAAGATAATTAAAGCTGTTGGCATGGGTGAGGTTGACTAGGGAAAGAGTACAGATGAGAAATTCAGATTGGAACCTTGAGAAATTCCAACATTTAGTAGCAAGACAGAACCTCCCCAAAGAGCATGAGAAAAGAAGACTAAAACCAAGACAAGGTCAAAAAGATCCCATTCTTTAAGAAGTCAAGACAAAATCACTCATGATTTTATGAAAGGTATATAATTAAATGATGGGGGTGTGCAGATTGCACTGATCTGGGGAGTTAGAAAGAAGTGAGGAAATAGAGGATTTATTAATAGGATTGTAGAGATTATTTTGAGAAGTTTGGCTGAGAAGGGGAAGAAGAGACATTGTGACTGGAAGGTAATTTTGAATTGAGGGGAAAATTGTGATTTTTTATGAGACTCATTTAAGAGCAGAAAAGATCCCTCTGAAAGAGAGAGGAAGAGGGAAGAAAGATGGGAGAGAGGGAGAGAAAGGGGGAAGAGAGGAAGGTCATGGGGATGAATGTGAGTGCGTATGACAGAGTGAGGGAACACTGTGTGTGTAAGATTCCTGAGAAGGGGGAAAGGGAGCCTACAAATCTCAGCTGGTAGAGTTGGACTTGGATAAGAGGAAGAGACCTCTCCTTTATTGTGAGAGATGGGAAGATGGTTTCTAGATTTTGTAGCAGGAAATGGAGGGACTCTGGCCTTTGTCTGATGACTTCCAGTTTCTTTGTAAAGTACACAGCCATTGTTTCTGCTGAGAGCCATCAAAGAGGTGACAGGGAGAGGGAGTTGGGATGGAGCAAATGTCAGAGGTAGGGCTGGGAATTTGAAGAGAGTGGCGATGACTCAATTAGGCTTATCAGCAAGTAGGAAACTGAGTTAATAAGAAAAAATTGTAAGATTACTGGAGGTGATAAGGGCCCACGTTAGGCTGGCCAGTAAGTCAGTCAACATACATTTATTGAGCCAGGCCTTGTTCTGGCACTCAAGATACAGTAGTGAATAAGAGGAGCCTACTTATTAGTGACAGGGTGGTGGGTGATGTAAGCTCCTATCCAGGCACCAGTTCCTACCAAGTGCAAGACTTTGTGCTTCATGGTGGGAATAGAAAGATGAAGTAAGACCATTAGGTTTCCCCAAATGATACCATCTCCGCACAACACTGAAGACTTCCAGCTCTTTGATTCCTTCTTAGTTGCTGCGAATGAAGAAAAGACAGCTTTGGACCTTGCAGAAAAATGAAGCTCCACAGTCAGAGGTCTGCAACCATCAAATGAGCTCCCCCACACTGGAACATTTAACATGTGAGTGCGAAACACACGTTTGGACAATCAAGATGCAATTTATAGATCACAGGGGCTGAGCCTGATGAGAATGTCACAAATTATCAGCAAAAATGTCTATAATGTTCAACTCCAAGTCTTGACATAAGAACTGTGTATAATCCATTTACCTCTCCCAGGGAAACCCTTCTGATAAGGCCCAGTATGCAAGCCCTTGTTCCTTCCCCTCTACCCTTCCGAGGCTCTGCCCTTGTTTAGGCCCAGCTCATTATACAGCAGCTGTCTTCATTACCATGGCATTTTTTACTGATGGGAAAATGTTGCCATGGTGATGCTGGAATATAGGCCTGAACACAGACCAACATGAACTTACCCCAAGTTAGAGGCACTGGAGCAGGAAGGAGTCATAAACCCATCTCCTTTCTTCCTTATGTATGTGTTTCTTCAGAAGGGGTATTGGAGTTCATGGAGATGAGCCCTGAGCAGTAAATGGGATGGATGCAGGTCCTCACATAGCTGTATTTTATTTGATCATAATTATATTGTTTCTCGTAAACATATTCATGAAGCTTCCCAGGTTAGCAAAGACATAGCCCAGGTGAAGAACTGACAGTCTTGTTTGCTTTTTTCTCTGCACGGTCATAGGCTGTAGAGCGTGCACACGTGTACAGATACACACCACTGCTAGTGCAGACAACTGGGAACTACATGCATGTCTTCCTATAAACCCTCTATTGTCTCTAGAAAAACTCAGATTCATGACCTATTGAGAGCAGTTAATTTGGGTGTTTGTATACAAAATTATGGATTATTAGAGCTAAAGAACCCTTAGAAATAATCTAAGCTGACTCTTCCACTTAGAGATAAAGAAACAGGGCCTAGAGATGCGTCACCTCACATCTGTTGGGGACCCAGTAAGCGAGAGGCAGGTAGATGGAGCTGGAATGAGAAGCATCTTTTTTCCTATGTCTTTGTCTGATACATTATTCCACTATTCTGCTTCCAAAGGCTTTCAGAGAACAAACTTTATCTTCTTCAGCAGAAGGAAATTGATGGAAATGAAAATAAATCCAGAAGATGCCCCATCCCAAATATTAAACTTGACTTAGTCATTTAAAACCACTGACCTGAACCTCCTAATAAAGCCTGGCTCACTTTGGGGGGGTATTATGAATGGACCTGAAGCCTTGAGGAGATAAACAGAATCAGTGCTCAGAGCTGACTTCTTAGCACATGTCCAGTCTAGCTATTAGCACGACCTCTTATCTTACCCTGTCTTTGCTTTCTTAGTTTCCAAACCCATTAGTATGAGGCATCATTTGATATATTTCTGTCTTTCCTAGAGCTCAAGTACTATTTACAATGGGTCTTGGTGACTTCATATCATAGGATGATATCAGAGGATTATTGTGACACTGAGTTAGCTGTAAATTGCCTGGAGACATTGGCAAATCTTGGCAGAAATGTCTATAAATTTTCTTAATAGAAGGGATGGTTTGGAACTTTGTACTGCTATTTTAGGTACTGTCAAAGGCTGAAGTCTTTGACAAGGGTCTTCTTGTTGGGGAAGAGACTTAATAAGAAGTAGAGTTAATTGGGATTTGGGCTAGACACCAAGAGTCTTAGAAACAGATTCTGACTTGTATTGATGGAGAAATTCAAAGGACTATTTTAACCCCTCTCAGCTTCAGTTCTTTTGTATACAAATCAGGCTGAGAATTATATATCCTGTTGGCATTGTTGTGAGGAAGTGGGCAGAAAATGCAAGAGAACTGGGCAAGAGCTGTCATCTTCTCCAGCTTTTCCTGAGCACCCTATATATGCTGGGACACTCCTTACTCTTGGGGTTAATTTGGCTCTGCTTGCTTCTTCAGATGGATTTTATTTTATTTATTTTAAGATTTTATTTATTTAAGAGAGAGAGAGAGATAGTGACAGAGATGGCGAGAGAGAGCATGAGCAGGGGGAGAGGCAGGGGAGAAACAGGCTCCCCGCCGAGCAGGGAGTCTGACTTGGGGCTTGATCCCATGATCCTGGGATCATGACTTGAGCTGAAGGCAGACACTTAACCAACTGAGCCACCCAGGCGCGCCCAGAGGGATTTTGTATCTATCAACTCCCTTGGCATCCCCACTGATGATGTGAGGTGAGCATGGGAAAGAAAATTGACTTGTTCAAGATTACCGTGCACAGAGTTGGGATTCCTGAGTTTTAGTCCTTGTTGGGTTTTAATGGAGCCCATCTGATCTTGAGAAAGTGATCTTCATAAAATGCAAAAAGGATCATGTCATTCCCCAACTTGAAATCCTCCATTAGCTTCCCTCTTCTGTTCAAATAAGTTCCAACATCTTCACTCTGTTCTACAAGGCCCCACACCGTTTGGCCAGTCCTCACTTCCACCTCAACCTTTTCCATTCTGACTCTTACCCACTGCATTTCAGCAACAGAAGACCTCATTCAGTTCCTAGACTTAACTTCCTGTCCTGCCTCAGGCTTTGCCTATGCAGCTACTTCAGCCTGTAACGTTTTTCTCCTGGGACTTTACAAAACTGCTTCTTTCTGATACTTCAGTTCTCAGCTTAAATGTCACTTGCTCAGAGACTTTTCCTGAACACCTTACCTAAAGCAAGTATACTCCATTATTTTTTATTACAGTCTTTAGTTTGTTACCTTCATAGCAATCCCAACTTGTAATATTCTCTTGATGAATAATTACTTTGTTCTATTGTGATTACTTGATTTATCTCATGTGGTTTGTCTGCTCTTCTGGAATGTAAGCTTCATGAAAGTAAAGACCAAATCTATTTCACTTATGGCTGTGTTTCCAGCACCTGGCAGACACTCAGTAACATTAGCTACATGAACAAATGTATGAATAGATATGTCACTCTCTGAGTCTCCAGTTCATCATAAATGAAAATATGCTGTAACTGTACCTATTTTACGTATTCTCTAAACCACAAATATGAAAGGATATGTGACTCTTTCCTTTTGGGGTAATCATTTCCTGGTCTCCATTAGACATGTTTTTTTCTCTTTTGTTTTTTCTTTTACATTTTTTTCTCTGCTTGCTTGAGCTATATATAGAATTTACTAAACTAAAAGATATAGTGGTGAGAACACTGGATTGGAAGTCAGAAGATCTGATTCTAGACTTAGATATGATTCTGCTCATAGTATCATCTCGGGCTGGCTAGATGCCTACGTTTGGACTTCAATTTCTGCTATGTTTACAATGAGGAGGTTGGAACAGACGAGCCAAAGAGATCTTTTCCACCTGAACTATTATCTAACTTAGATTGTTTGTTTCCCTTGCATCAATTAACCTGGGTAGCCTCATACGGTAATTGCTTTTAAAATAGCAATGGTCATCTGGATTCATGTTTCTGTATATTGGTTAAAAATAGAAGTCCATTAATTAATTTATATTCATGCTATAAAATTTATAATCCCTGAGGAGAAAGCAACTCTCAAAACATCTTGCCAATGAACAAAATGTTCTATGCCCTTGATGCATGCTAGCTGCAGTATACTGGGAGCCAAGGGTGCTGGCAAAACAGAAGGGAACAGTGTTATATCCTCATGTGGTTCTCCATCTGCCATATTTTGTAGGTCTGCCAGAATTTTCTCAGCATGACTCCTTCAAATTTCCCATTTCATCCCAGATTACACACATCGTGGCCCTGGCAAGGAAGATCCATACTTAGAGCCAGTTTTGGAAATGTTTGACATATATTCAATGTTCAGTATTCACTACCCTGTGTCCAACAGCAAAACAGGAGTATAGTCTTCTGATTAAGAGATTAAGCCAGGGAACCAGAAACCTGGATTTGAATTCAATATGACTTGCAATAATGACTTAATCATTCTAAGATGGGTCTCCTTGTCTATGAGAGAAGCATAGTGATAGTAGCAAACTCATAAGCTGTTGACAGAGTTAAGTGAAATAATAACATAAATACTTAGCATATCCCTGGCTCATGGAAATGACTCAGTATGCATCACTTGCTGTTTTACTTTCTTTTATTACTTGAGTAAAAACTGGAGAATTCCAACCTAGATCAGGAGGTGCTATTTGTTTTCCCTATGTCCAATATGTCGATCTTTTGTGTCATCATCTGAAAAGTTGATATTTGGACTATGATCTTTAAGATCACTTTCTGCTCTGAAATACTACAGTGAATAGGAATAAGGTAAATTTGGCATTATGGGAGGATAAGCGATAGCCATTTTAGTTTTTCTAAATCATCTAAGAACTCTTTCGCATTAATCACCACATTTCTAAAAATAGCTATGAGTTTGTCAGTTAGAACATACAAGCCAGAATGTGGGTGCACAGTAAAACTGTGCAGTAGGTAACATTTTTAGGAAATCCAGACCTTCCCAATCTTCATCTTTCCTGAAATGTCTCTCCTGACATCCTAACCTTTTCCTTATGCTCTCCTTTCCCATCCCTCTCCTTTCCTGAATCCCTGAATTATATTTTTTATCTCTGACTGTAAAATGAAAGCTCTTGTTTCCTCCTATTAAATAATTTCGTGCTCTGAGAAGCAGGGAGGAGGCATATTTCAAATCAAGTTCTGTGATTGGACCATGCTTTCCTGGGCCCTGATATAGTGTCAGATTGGTGGTTGCTATTTTCTCATATTTGACAGATCAGAGAATTACGGTGCCTCCTCTTGCAGCAATGATGTAACTAGTTCTTTAATCTTCATGCATTACTGGTTCTGGCTTTAGCCACTGACCAACAATATATTGCATTCTAAGGATGCCTAGAGTTTCTCTCTCATACCTAATTAAACTACCTTAGACTTTTTCTAACTCTAACCTCCTCATTTTACAGATGAGAGATTGAGGTCCCGAGAGATGACATGACTTGCTTTATGACTTCACAGCTTATAAATGGCGAAGCTTTCTGTCATAATACCTGAAATCCCATTACAGGATTTTATTCCTCAGAGTCTTGCTGCTTTTTGATTATTTCTTTTTGTTTTTCAATAAGAACCTCTTACTAAGTTTGCATCTCTCTAGGATAAGGAGCATGTTAAATTGGAAGTAATAAATACTTCCTGGATTAATTGAGAAGCGGTTCTTAGTTAGAACAGGACCTAGCAAAATGCCTGGGGCACAAGAGGGCCGCCCAGAAATGGAGGGAAGAAGTGCAGAGTACAGATTGTAGTAGAGAACTCTGGTTAACAGTGGCTTCTGCATGGTGGGGAGAGAAAAACCTGCCCAAAGTGGGTTAAAGAGAGAATGCAATATGAGACAGTAAAATAATCTTCATATTTCCCAGATTTTTTTTTTTTCTGAAAGTGAGTAGATAAACGAAATAGCTGGAGAGAGACATGAGGCCACTGGAGGGATCTTTTAAAAATATAGATGAAATTGTAGTGTATTTGTAAGCTGTTGGGAATGGTCCAATATTTAGGGAGAAAATGATAAAGAGGAGAAAGAGATGCTGGTCATAAGAGCAAAGTCATTTTCTCAGTGAAATAAAAAGTAAGTCAAGAGCTGAGAGTGAGGAGAAAGGAGAGAGTGTTGAGGATTTTAGAGGAGATGAAGGTGTGTGAACATTCACCTCAGAAAATGGAAGAGTGAATTAGTTGGGGAATAGAGTGACATTACTGGGTAGTACTAGCAGCCCTCTTGAGTTTGGTGGTAACAGATTTAAAGAGACACAAGTTAGACCTATAGTGAATTTTCCTCCAGTCCCTCTCAGATGCTTGAGTGTAGTTGCAAAATAGGTGGATGACTGAGTTAAGCTACAGTTGGGGTTTTGCCAAACTGGACTGAAGGAGGGAAGAGGATCCAGGGTTTTGGGGGTAAATGAAAGGAGTAGATATAGAGGTTGACCATGGCATCTAAGAAGCATATGGGAGGAACAGAGGGCATAAGACAGGTAATGGGCAATGAAAAGTGATGGGCCTGGTGCGTTGGAGGTCCTAATGGTAGTTAGAGAAATTGTGCAGGAATGTATGGGAGATTATAAAATTAACTTAGTTGCAAAAATAAGAGCAGATGTTTGAGAACATATTTCACAAGCAATGCAGTTATTAGCGATAGCAAGGTCTAGTGTATGGCCATGGTAGTGGGTGGCGGAAGTGAGGTGAAGGAGAAAATTGCAGCAGTAAAGGGCTGAGAAACACAGGGTTGGATGGTGACCATGGCATTGGTGTGGAAGTGGTCAGGAATGCTGACAGAGGTGTAGAGTAGAGGAGGAAAAGAGATGGTAGTGTAGAAGGGGTGAAGAGTACGACAGTGATTTTGAGACTAAGTCTTCAGTGATTACGGAAGCTAGGGAGAATAGCAGGTGACTGCAACAAGGCATGATAACAGGTGGTAGAGCTTGATGGCCTCTGTTTCAAAAACAGCAGGATTTTGGAAGGAAGAAGGAAGAAATGGTTGACTACAAGTGATTGCAAGGATCAAGGAGGGCACTTAGCTTTACCTCCGCGTTCTTTGCAATGTCGGGCGTGGAAGGTAAAAACGATCTTCACTTGAGAGGCCTGCAAAGGAAGCAGGTTTCATAATCAATACACAACTCATCATGTGATGGAGGAGCTAAAACCAAGTTTGAAGATAGAGAGGATTTTTCTGGTATAGACTGTAAGTTCTAGAGTGTCCAGCAGAAGAGCTGAGATGGGTGGTAGTAGTGAATAACAGCTATGAAATCATATTAGAGAATGCACAAAGCTCATCTGAGTCATGATAGGTGATCTAGAGTAGTACTTCTCAAGCTTTAATATACACACAAATCTCCTTGGGATCTTGTGAAAATTCAGATTCAATAGGTCTTGTGGGGAGGAGGGGCATAGGGCTGAGGCGGAGGTTCTGCATTTTTTTTAATTAAAAATTTTTTAAAAGATTTATTTATTTTAAAGAGAGAGAGAGTGAGTGAGTGAGTAGAGGGGGGAGTGAGAGGAGGAGAGACAATCCTCAAGCAGACTCCCCGCTGAGCATGGAGCCCAACGCAGAGCTCGATCCCAGGACCATGAGATCCTGACCTGAGCTGAGATCAAGAGTTGGATCCTTAACCAACAGCCACCCAGGCACCCCGAGGTTCTGCATTTCTAGAATGCTCCAAGGTAATGCTGATACTGCTGATTTAAGGATCACACTTTGAGGGGCAAAGCTTGGACTAGTGTCACAGTGGAGCCTGGAGATGGGATGCCAAATATGCATTTGATGTAGAATATTTGGAACTCTGGAGCTTCCTTTGTTCCAGGAATGTTTAATCATTGCCACCATATTTTAAAGATCAGTTTTTATACCTCGTTCCTTCTCTGAATCTGAAGCACCTGTGTTTAATATATATTTCCACTAAGTGTCTTGTCTTTGTTTCATAGATGTGCATGCATTATTCCAACAGGATCATTTGCTCGCTGGAGCCAGAGACTGTGGGGAATGGTGGAACATTATTGGATCATGAGTCATAACACCTAATTTTAATTCCCATTTCTGCGATTAACTAGCTATCAGAAGCAGTGGAAAAAATCATTTACCTTTCTGATCATTTTTATATGTGAAGTGGGGATAATCATGCCTAGCTGCCAATGCTATGAAATTCAAATGAGATACTTGATATAAAAATGTCTTATAAACTATAAAACAATACAATGATATAATACTTATTACAGGGCTGGCATTTCTTTGGTATATATCAGTATAACATTTTGGCCTCTGATTGGTGCCCCTGCCATGCTGCTGGTTAAATATTTTTAATATAAACACTGAATACTATGTTTTATTATTATTTATTCCATATTTTTATACCAAGCTAGTAGAAAACTGGACACGAAATAGTTGCTGAATTAAAGGTTTGATATAACGAGGTGGGTGGAATATTTGAACATCTGCCCCCACGGCACAGTGAGTGAAAAGTGAAAGTAATCTCCAGACTCTGGAATGAATTCTTTTTTTTTTTTTTAAAGATTTTATTTATTTATTTGAGAGAGAGAGCATGAGATGGGGGAGGGTCGGGAGGGTCAGAGGGAGAAGCAAGACCCCCTGCTGAGCAGGGAGCCCGATGCGGGACTCGATCCAGGGACTCCAGGATCATGACCTGAGCCGAAGGCAGTCGCTCAACCCACTGAGCCACCCAGGCGCCCTGGAATGAATACTTTCTAATGATGATTCTGTCGCTTTTACAAGGAAACATTAAGGTGTCAATTCTTGTCCCCTTAACAGATTTTAAAGTGCCCTCACCACGGTTCCTTACATCGTCTTCCTTTTGAGATTATACCTTTCCCATTGCTGTTGATTGATGGAGGAGTCATGCTGGTACAGTCAGCCAAGAGAAGAGCGTTACGCATGGCCAGGCTATGATTAACCTTACCCGTTTATTTTGTTCTGGGACAGAACTCGCTGTTCCAAAATATATTATGGGACTCAGGTCAAAACTTCTTCAAAGACTTCTTAGGTGAGTTCCTATATGGGGAAATATTTTTACAAAGACAGTTTATTCTCTGACAGTAAAAATAGTTCTATGTAAAAAAAATTTCTTGGAGGGTTTGCTTTATTTAGTGAGGACTGATTTTCCTAGGTCTCTGGAGAGGACATAAAAAAGAATGGATTTTGCAGTTAAAGTTCTGGCTCCACCTCTTACCAGCAGTGAGATCTTAACCAAGCTACTTAATCTCTGTAAGCCTTACCTGTAAGGTTTCTTACCTGTAGGACTGGGATAATTATAGTATCTTGTTCATAGGATTGCTGTAAGTATTGAGACAAGGTGTGTGAAATAAGGAGCACACTGTTAGCCCAGAGTAAGTGCTAGTTGTTGCTATTATTATTACTACTGTATAAACATCTGGATAAAGGGCTTGAATCCAGAATCAAGAACTCTAAATTTGACTGTAAAAAAACAAACAACAGTGGTGCCTGGGTGGCTCAGTCGTTGAGCGTCTGCCTTCAGCTCAGGTCACGGTCCCAGGGTCCTGGGATCGAGCCTCGCATCGGGCTCCCTGCTCCTCAGGAAGCCTGCTTCTCCCTCTCCCACTCCCCCTGCTTGTGTTCCCTCTCTCACTGTGTCTCTCTCTGTCAAATAAATAAATAAAATCTTAAAAAAAACCAAACCAAAACAAACAACCCAATTAAAACGGGCAAAAGATTAGACCACACACTTTATAAAGTAAGGTATGCTGATGGAAAACAAGCATGTGAAAAGATGTTCAATATTATTATTCATTAGGGAAATGCACGTCAAAGCCACAGTGAGATATCGCTTTACATCTATCAGAATGGCTAAAATTGTAGTATCCACACCAATACTAATGACCGTGGCAATGTTGGTGAGCATGTAGAAGAACTGGAGTTCCCTGTGCACTGCTGGTGGCATTGGAAAATTGTAAAACCATTTTAGAAAAGAATTTGACAATTTCTTAGAAAGTTAAATATACCACGACCTCATAAGTTTCTTAGAAAGCTAAACATACCGCACCACCACATGACCCAACCATGCTTCTCCTAGGTGTTTACCCAAGAGAAATAAAGCATATGTCCATATAGCGCTCTATATAAAGATGTTCATATGTTCATTTATAACAACCAAACACTGGAAACAACCCAAATTTCCATCAACAGTTAAATGGACAAATTGTGGTGTATTCCTACCATGAAACATTACTCGGCAGCAAAAACAATTTAATTACTGTTATACACAACGATATGGATGCATCTCAACATAATCATGCTGAATGAACAAACCAGACCAAAAAAGCACTTACTGTATATTTCATTTATATAAAAATTGAGAAAATCTGAACTGTAGTGACCAGAAGCAGATCAGTGGTTGCTTGGGGACAGGTGGAAAGACAGTGGGGAAAGGCAGAAAAGAGGAATTACAAAGGGACATGGGAAAATTTTCAGGGGAATGTATATGTTCATTATCTTGATTGTGTTGATCATAGTAATGGTTTCATAGGTGTATACATTTGTCAAACTTATCAATTTGTACTTTAAACTGTGGAATTTAGTGTATGTCAATTATACCACAAATAAGCTGTTAACAAAAAAAGAACATGGTGGCTCCCACCTTCATTGCCTTCCCTATGCCTCTAAGCCTAGAAGGCTTTTCATAATTTGTCCCCGTCTTATTGACTAGTCTCATCTATTACTGAACCTTCTCCACTGAGACCATTTTCTTCATCCTCTCCCCTGTAAGGTCACATGCCTCCCTGTCTCTCTGTTCATGGTATTCCCCCTATGTAGAAGGCCTTCCCCTATCCTATCCAGATAATTATACCCCTATCTAGGAACTACCCCCAAAACATTTCTTTCATTTGTTCATTAAACATGCATTTACAGGGTACTTGTGTGACAAACCTTAGGCTAGGAGTTAGGTCCCTTCAGGAACCAAGACAGCCCCAGCTCATGTTCTCATGAGTCTCATAATCCACTCAGAGACACAGACACTCAACTGATGTAGTTATGCATACATTTATGCTACTCAGCCTTTGACTACTCTTCATGTTATGGGGGAATTCCCCACTGGGGGTTGTTGGTGAGAAGTAGGACCCATTTCTTCCTAAAGGTATTGGGAATGCTCCCTACTCCCTAAGTATAGGCATATGATTTAGGATTGCTAGCTTAATGCTCCTGATTGCTACTTAGAAAGTTTGAAAGAGTAAAGCAGAGACATAAGTATAATTTGGCAAGTGCCCAGTGGGGGTTTTTGACAGTGTCAGTGTCCCCAAAAGACCATGCCTTGGCGGGGGGGAGCATTTTGGTTCTTGCCCATTTTTAGATCCTTGTTCTCTAGGCTTTCTCTAGATAGCTACTGTCTAAGTCTGTTCAGGCTGTTACAATAAAATACCACAGACTGGGTGACTTATAAACAACAGAAATTTATTTCTCACATTTCTGAAGACTGGAAGTCCAAAATCATAGTATGGTTAGTTTCTGGTGAAGGCTCTCTTCCAAGTTTCATACTGCTGGCTAGGCAGCTCTGTGGGGTCTCTCTTATAAGAGCACTAGTCCCGGTCATGAGGCTTAAACATCCCCCTCTATCACTTGCTGTCTGCTCAACCTTTCTTAGTTTTAGCTTTCTGGGCCAAATAATAGTATCTACCCCATATGTTTGTTGTAAGTTTCTATGGGATAATCCAAGTTAAATGCTCTGCACAGTGCTTGGCATATAAAGATGCTCAATACATGTTAGCCATTGCCATTACTCTGGCTTACTAAAGTGGTTTGATACAGATATAAAAACCACTTTAGCCAAACGTGGTCAACTAACTCATCCTCACTGGAAAGCTGCACTGATCCAGAGCCTTGGACAATCCTTAGATCACCGAGGAAAAATGTTCTTGCATAGATTACATTATCACACACCAAAAGAGACAGAAGTTCAGAGGATCAAGCAGATGAGACAAAAATACACACAGTTTGGAACCCCAGGATAAGAGGCAAATCAGGAATTCAGATGGTCAAAACTCATCCAGACCACAGGCGAGTAAAGCAAACTGAAAAAGATTCTGCTTTAGGACAACTAACTGTGCTTAATTGGCGTCATAATTATGCAGACAGAAAAGCTGGACCACAAGCAACATCAGTCTGAATGCTAAAATGTCAATTTAATTGAGATGTGTTGACCCCTGCCATATTTTGCTCCTGACCAGGTAGCAGTGAATATTGTGAGACCCTGGTGGGTAGTGAGAATGACCGCCATGGTGGAGAAGGCCATGAGAGATGTGGTGTGTGACAGATCGAAACATACAGAAGTACAACCGTATAATCGTCTTTTTCACTCTCTCTTTGTTAGCTCATTCTTATCTCAAAACTTAGGATCTGATAGAAATTTGGATACAGAAAGAAGTGACTGAAACAGTATTACTCATTCTTTGGAAACGTATTAACTTGGTTGATCATTTAAAGAAAATGAAATATGTAAAGGGCTTGTAGTCAGAGACATTACCCATAGTGCAATGGTGATGCTTTTAAAGCCATCACGTAGAACATTCAATGCTTAAGGAATTGAAGGATAATGGAAAATCACTGTTCCTCTTAATGAGCACAGAGCCAGAGCAGACCTTATGTCACCATGCAAATCATCCTCTTGGCACGTGGACCGATTGGCAGTGTTTTCCCGGCACACTTAATGGCACATAGGGCATCTGTGTGCAAAGCTCTTTTAGTGACAAAAGGCTGAAGAAGGGCAGTGAAGTGAAGGAGGTAGACTGTTCGATGCAGCAGGTTTTAACTGCAATTGTAGACTTCCCTTGTTTGCTAAATCCCAACTAAAGCTTCCTGCATCAGATTCTCCCCATCTCCAAACTCTTGCCGGGAGGCTGGATAGCAGCAGACAGTAGAAAAGAGTAGGAAAGAAATCAGCTTAGGCCTGGAGGAGAGTGCTAGCAGAGAAAATCATTAATGCGGAGGTTAGAACAAGATCTGGACCTTCCACGTGATCGCGGTTGCTCAGAGGAGACTATGGAATCCTCTGGGGTAGCCTCTCTTCTTGCCTTGGGTTCTCCGTCCTTTACTCCCTCCATTCATCCTTTTCTTCATTCCCTCCTGCGCCCCTAGAGCACTAGGCACTTGAGAGATTGCAAGATGTGTTAGAGTCAGTTCCTGCCGCTAAGGAGCACGGTAGGAGTTAGCGCAGCAACTCCTAATGATTTAGTGACTTTGAGCAAGTCTCTTTACTTCTTGGTCTCTAGCTTTATCTTATCAAAAAAAAAAAAATGAGGAACTAGAGATGGTTTTTTTTAGGTTTCCCTAGCTCTCAAAGCTTACTGGCTTTTAAATATTTTCAGTTATTACGGGCTAGACCTTCAGCTAAAAATGTGATTTCATTCTCATGAAAATGAAGCAGGCAAGAACAGTTGTGACATCTCCCATTTTACAGATGAGGACACCAGGGTGAAATAAGGTTAAATAAACTGCAGAAGATGGCTCCGAGAGCTCATGGGTGGAAGACAGAATTTGAACCAGGAGGTCCGACTCCACGCATAGCTGCTGTACGATACGGCCTTTTGTGAAGCCAGTGGTTTTGTTTTACAGGTGGTGTGGCTGGAACTAATAGAAATTGCCTAAGTGCCTGGACTCTGATGTCAGAATTGCCTATGTTCAAATTAAAACTCCATTACTTTCTAACTGAATGCCTTTGGGCAAATTACTTAATCCCTCTGTGCCTTGATTTCAGGCTATCAGTGCATTAATAACACATTTTGGACCAGAAATCACTGCAATACAAAGCACTAGGATCGAGGGATTGTACTCTGCCAGGCAAAATATACAGCATTTTCCGCTCATCGTCTCCCTTATCCCTCATGACAAGCATATGAGGTATGTCCACACAGCATATGTGCAACAATTATTCCCACGTTACACATGGGAAAATGAAGCTCAGAGCGATGGCCAAAATCACATAACTTATAACTGGTGGGACTGGGATTCAATCCAGCTCTCTCTGATTCTAGAATGATGCTCTTAACCATTCTACCATTCTGTCACCATCCGATATGCCTGGAAGGATTGGAACAGAGTCATTATTACATAAATATGAATTCATTTGTTTCTCCTAACATTCCCCCCACAAGAGGAGCAATTAGAACAGCGTGAAGAGCACAGCCATGTGGGAGGGGTGGCCAATTAAAAAAGAGAGAAAAGTCTTGAAAAACCAACTTCCCTGGGCTGAGGAGGGCTGGTTATGGAGATTAATTTGCCTTTTCTGGTTTGGTTTTGAGCTCATGCTGGGATTGCTGCTGGGAAACAAGGCAACCCTAATTTTAATTAGAATTACAGAGGCTCAGGGCGGGAAAGAATTTGGAGTGTAGCCTTCAACCCTTGTTTGATGCAGGAGCCCTCTCTATAACAGGAGCCATTGGGCCTTCTTCCCCCTTTGTTGTAACGCCTTGTTGAACATGAAATCACAACCGACATCCTTCAGGTCACCTCTGTTTCAAAGTCTTTTCCTTATCTCAATCTCAACTTTTCCTTGTTTTGTTCTTTTCTCTTGATCAGCAAAGAACAAATGTTCTCATTTTTTCCATACTATTATCGTGTAACCTTTTGGAAGCAACCATTACAAATCACAGACTCTGCTTTTCAGTCTTGCTGCTGTCCGTTAACCTGGCTACTCCCACCTATTCTTGGGGTTTTAGGTCACACATCACTTTCCTGAAAAAACCTTCCCTGATGCCCAGGCAAGGTCAGATCCCCCCTATTTTATGCATCCACAGCACCCTAAATTCTCTTTTTAACATGGCATATGCTTACAGTTATCTAATATATTGAATGTTCGTATTTCCCACAAGATAGAGAATCTAGAACTTGTTGGTACTGTTCATATCTGTATCTCGGGCACTGTGCCTATTCATTCCATTCATAGCTTTTGTGGATCACCTCCTGGGTACCAACCATTGTACTTGTGAACAAGGGATTCAACCCCTCACCTCACGGAACTTAGTCTAGTAGAATTTTTCATTCTTTTTTTTCTCAACTTTTATCTCCTCTAGCAATTGGCAATGAAAGAATTTTGCTGTGTGATTCCTCTAGGCAATGTTTTTTCTAACTATCAGTTGGTTCAGAGTGGTGGTTCAGATGTGTGTTCACTGTCTTGATTTAGTTTATGAACTGCACTTGTCCTCATTTTGCAGATTAAAAAATTGTGGCTAGGCGGTTCAACTGATACCTGCCCAGTTGGATGACATCCGTGACTTCATTCATTCATTCATTCATTCATTCATCCACCCATCCATGTAGCTCCTGTTTTCCTTTGCAATTCTGATTCCACTCATCTCAGCGTTTGGGATCACGAAAACTATGGCCATGGCATTGGCATGGGGTTCTAGGCCTGGCTTAGGTTCGATAACACTTTGCCACTTACTAGCTGTGCAACCTTGGGCTGGTCAGTTAAACTTTCCAGTTCTCGGTTTTCTGAGAAATACCGACTCATGCTTCATTTTTTTTTTTTTTTTTTAAAGAGGACCAAATGAGAAATAGAGCAGCATCTAAGAATTATGTGATATACTTATTATAAGCCAAGAGCTCTTCTAAGGACTTTACATATATAAACTCATTTAATCCAACCTACGAGGTAGGTGCTGGTATTATTTCTATTTTGCAAACAAGGTAAAAGAGGCACATAGAGATTAATGAACACGCCCAGTGTCACCTAGCTGGTAGGTAGACGCAGGGGAGAAAGCTCCGTGTCTGACTTCAGCCTACACTCTCGACAACCTGGCTGTGATTGCCTGTGGATGATATATACGGAGCCTCAGCATGGCGCTCAATGCAAGGTGTCTCTAGTTGGCTAATGCAGGTTTGTGACAACTCTGAATTTGCATGCCCCACTTTTCCTAGGAGAGCTCATCAGATAACAGAAGCATTGTGAACATGAAGCACTGCTTATCCATTTTCTTGCTCAAATGAGCCCTAAACCCAGGCTTATACCAGCTCTAAGTGGTCAGACTGACAAAGTAAAGGGAATAAATACATAAAAGAAGGAGCAAGGCGTGGAATCTAATGAGGGGAAATGAGCTTCTGATGTGAAAATTGTCTGCAGGATAATAGAGTTGATTTCTAGGTCTTCCACACAAGTCCCTTGACTCTGAAAGCAGCAGGATTATCCATCAGTGTCAGCGATTAAACTATTCAGCACCTTCTTGGTGCCAACCACACTAAGAGTTCTGAGCATGTGAATCCCCTTGAAGAGAGGACAAATGTACCCCATGTTTACAGGCTCCCACTCTGCATCTCAGTTGTCTTTTCAGAGTGGAATAGGGAGGATTTTCTGTGCATTCAAGCCTGGTCTGCTGTTCCCTCTCTTGCAGGGAGGATGAATCCTCATCCTGCTTCTCTGCGTCATCCATGGAACAGTGTCGTCCCTCTCCCTTTTCAGTCCTGTTCCAGCCTGCTGTGTTTTCCTTTAAGGGCCAGAGCCAAGTTCCAAGTCATAGTTTTCACTCCTTTCATTCACTCTCATTTATTTCTTCAACAAGTATTACCTACTCTGTATTAGGCCCTGGGAGCAGATACAAGACTGAACAAAACGAGCATGGGCCCTGCCTTTTAGGTCACATGGAGGAATTTGGATTGTAGGTTCAAACGAAAGACTTTAAAAGGTTTGATGTTGGGATGGTGATCAGATTTGCATTTTGAGATCACTCAGACTGCAATGTACAGGTAAATTGGAAGGGACAAGAGTATGTGGTTTTATGCTAACAGGCAAGAGATGATAGAAATACTCTGTCCCTCAGCTTTATATTTACTTTCTCTCATGAATCCCCTGTCATATTAATATTCCTATAATTCATTAAATTCCCTAACTATTACATCCTGCCCGGTTAAGTGGTGAGCTCTATGCTGAGGGTCCATGACTGATTATTATCCTCTGAGTCCAGCACAGAGCCTTACACATATTCAATGCTCACTATAAAGAGTTTGCATCTTAGCATTTCAGAGTTGAAAGTGCCCTTAGAGGAAATCTAGGCTGACCACTTTATTTTGCAAAGCCCAGGCAGGTTAAGTAACTTGCCTAAGATTACGCATTAAGTTAGTGATAGAGGTTAGATTTAATGTTAGCATTCTGCCTGACTCCAGTTTATGAATGATTCAAAAGATTGGTGAATAAAGATTTTTTCTCTCTTGTTTACAGTTGGAATCCTATAGTGAAATAAAGAGAGGAGCCAGGAAGTTGAGAAGAAAACAATGGAAAGAGAAGGTATAGAGTTAAAATGAAGTAAAAATCTGCATTTGCTCTTCACCCAGGATCAGTTTATATTCTGATGGCAGTGAGGATCCAGTATTTCTAGACTGGCCAGGTCACAGCCAGAGGGGCAGGGACAGAGACTGTGATCCCTTGGGAAAAGTCTGGGGAGGGACCACTGGAAATTGTGATGATAAGGAAAAAACCTCCTTTTCATCCTTCTTTCTCACAAATGGGTTCTTTATCCTTTTGGTTTCACCCATACACACAGTTGCTTTCTCTAATACAGCAATGTTTTCTTTTATACTCATGTTATAATTCATGCACAATGAGCTTTTAATGTAAATGTCTTTGGATTTGGGATCAAACGTGTGGTCTTTGAAATCTAGCTCTCACATAATATGTAAGATCTTAGGCAAATATCTACATCTTTGTGAGGATTAGTTTATCTTTAGTATCTCTAAAATGATCAAAATGTAATAATTAGCTGACCCAGTTATGGTCAAGCTTATATAAGCCAGAGTTTTTCTAAGCTTGGTCTGTAGACCACCTGCATCAGGCTCCCCTGCAGGTGTTTGATAGAAATGCAGGTTCCTGGGCACTGTTCCAGATCTTTCTATTCAGAATCTCTGGCAGTGGGTTATCAGAGTTGGCATGTTTCCAAGTGCTTCTAATGTGCATTTAGGTGTAAGAACCACTAAATAATTTGGAAAAGTGCTTTATACATCATAAGACATTGTATAAATACAATTTTAAGAAAATGTATTTTTGCACCCAAACTATCCTGGTTTTTGCCTCTATTTGCTCAAAAATCTTTTTAGAAAACCACCTCTACAATAGTCCTTGGCAGCATCTAAATAGTCTAAGGACAAATGGATGAAGGCAAATGGCCACCTGACTGGAAATTTTGTAGTCTGCTTTAGGCTTGACTCAGCGGCCTTTTAAGAAAATTCTGTAACGTTGAGTGTGTGTAATAACCGGATGGGGATTCAGGCAGGAAGATTTAGACGCATGGCTGAACAAAGGAAAAATCTCTGCAGCTGGAAAAAAGCAAAATGAAGCTGAGCCCAGTGTTTCATATAAATGCAAGACCTGTACTATAAGATTTAAAACATCTAGTTTGCTCATGAATATTAAATCTATAATGTGGATATTAAAGTGAATATTAAATCTATACTTGTATCATCTCGTGCCTAGATTTCTATAATCCCTCAGTTACTGTCTAGTGGGATGATCTCTTGTATCTCTTTGTACCTTAAGGGGGTGGAGCAGAACCCTAGTTAAATCATTTCCTTGCCCCCCCAAGAGGCTGTTGGCTTGGTTGATGTGAGGTATGCCTTATGTGATGGCAGTAAGCAAAATACCTGGGCTGAGGCCACCATCCCCTGACCCAGCACTGCCTTTCTTTAGGAAAGTACTGACCTCAAAGTTTGGTCAAGTTTTATGCCGCATGACAACCTGGGATACTCCCAGGCAGGTTATCTAAAAGCTCAAGAGATATCCATATGGGTTTTTATCCATATAGATAGCATTCTCTTGAAAGAAGTTCTGACTTTAAGATCTACTTTGCAGTCTGTACTTTTTAAAATACAGTTTCACTAAAGAAATTGAATTTTTTTTTTTTTTTTGAACAAGCACAAGAATAGGACAGGGGAAGCTATAAAATAGTTGGGATTTATGGTCTAGCTCAGAGGTGGGTTTTTTTCCAACTCATCTAGGCTGAAATTACTGCAGCCTTCCCCTTGGAGCTTCTTTGGAATTTATTTTCAATTTATGCTGCATACCTGTAAAAATGGGATGCAGAATGATACTGCAGTTTCTGAAGAAGGCTCTGTTAGCCTAGAGTCTGCCATGCTTATAAACAAATTCATACATATTTGTGATAAAGCCTTACTTATACTGAGAATCCAATTTTATAATCACTTTACCCAAGGGCTATATTATTAACCCTTCATTTAGTTTATCCTACATCAGCTGTCTTAATAGACCCCATGCAGCTTTTTAAGACACTATTAGGAGGCCTAAAAGTGAAGTATAAAAGAAGGGTAGTTATGAAGAGACCTGACTTTTAATTCTGATTCTGCTTTTCTGTATGTTTCATCATAATGAAGTCATAACCTCTTGGGTCTCAGCTTTCTCATCAATAAAATGGGAGGCAGCTGAACGAGATCAGTGTTTCCAAAGCAGTGTTTCCCAGAACACAACTAAAATACCTAAAACTAATTGCATGCATGAATCATTCCAGGATTAGTATTTAGAAAATCTGTTATTTCCCAAATCATAGAACACATGTATTCAAAAGCTTGTTATATGGTAGCTAATCAAGGGACTAAAGTAGGAACGAGGAGATCTAGATGTGCAGAAAATCACTGTGTAACCTTTTAGGTGTCATTGTAACTCATTTCTGGCCTCAGTTTTTTCATGTGTCATCTACTCCAGGAACATCTTATGGCTCTCATAAAAGTCAAATGAGGTTTGTACACTTGTGAGCTATCTTAGTGACATTATTTTGATAGTTATATACAAGGAGATTGCAAATGAATGTGACTTTAAGTCACTTTAACTTTTACTGTGAAATATTATTGGGATGGTCAGTTGGGGTTGAATCAATGTAAAAAGAGGAGAGTGACAAAATTCACTTAAGCGTCTTCTTGTCCTGAGCAGGGCCCGGTCTGGACTGGAAGTTTGGTTTCATCTGTAGGACCAATTCCAGTCCATTGTAGAGGCTGTTCAATGTGAAGAAAGCTAACTGTAAGAGCTGGGATCTGTTAGCTATGCCTGGCTTGCAGCTGGGAGTGGGCCGATGGCAGCATGTGGCCCACAAGCAGCCTGACCTGAACATGACACCCACCTGTTTGAGAGCATAAATGTATACTGGTGGGGCTGGATACAGAGCTTATGATATTTTGTTTGTTGTGTGTGTCTTTGGAGCATTTGGAAGGTCCTCAGGCCAAAACTGTGAAAAAGAGCCTAGCTGAAATTTGTATCTGTGAGAAACATGTATACCATGATAGAATTAAACACCTGGCTTGAGTCTTCTTCCTTTTCTAATTCTAAGATTTCTTGTCTCCTCTTTCTTATATATATTAAGATTTTATTTATTTATTTGACAGAGAGAGAGAGAGAGAGAGAGAGAGCAGGACCAGGGGAGTGGCAGGCAGAGGGAGAAGCAGGCTTCCTGCTGAGCAGGGAGCCCGATGTGGGACTCGATCCCAGGACCCTGGGATCATGACCTAAGCCAAAGGCAGACATTTAATGACTGAATCACCCAGGCACCCCATCCTCTTTCTTATATTTGAAATCTTTTCCTTGATCTCTTTCTTTCATGATCTAGTTCATGTCTTAGCCTTTCCATGAATCTCTTAGAGACCATAGTTAGCTTTCCTTTATAGGTCCCATGGCATCTCGCATGGAAATATACCCATGGTAGGTCATCAATAAATAATAATTGGATCAACCAGTAGATGAATCACTAGCTATATCTTAGGAAATAAATAATGTATGTGTGTATATATACATATACATATATAAACATACACATATATATACATATAAAACATATACTGTAGTCTGTAAAAGAGAAAAATAACCTTACAGAGAGACATGAATGAGGACTTTGCTAAGCCTCATCGGGAAATGCTGATATCAAGAGTTTGCTTGTTCGCCAACATACCATTTACAGATCAGGGCAAGAATCTCTTAGCACAGAAGTATGGATGCCCAGGAAATTAAAATTGTGCATCAATTAAAAAAAACAACAACAACAACTAGAGTCAGGAAAGCAAAAATACTTCAAAGGGAAATGGGTCAAACAACAGATTTTGTTTTCAAACTGATTTTCTGATCTTACAGAGAATTGCTACATTGACTCAGACTGGACCTCTGGAGGAGTAATCAAACAATTCCGCCTGGACTGGATGTAGTCCCACTTCCTTCTACTGAGAGAATTCATGTGGGCATCCTAATCTGTCCACTTTGCTTCTTTTGGTTTCCTTTGTGTTTATGTTCAGTTTTCCCCTCTCGAATATGAGGATAATAACAAGTACCATGTGGGACCATTGAGAGAATTTAATGAGATGATGAATGTGGATGTGCTTTGTAAACTAAGAATATAAAATACTATACAACTATAGTTGTGAAATAGGTGTATTATTATAACTTTTCTCATTTGAATGTGGATTAAATAGAATATCTCCTCCTAGGAAGATGTAGACAAGGTCAGGAAAAGGTATGGTTATAAAGGATAGCCTAGTTAAGTACGAATCAGGGAAGAAAAAACCCATAGTTCAGCAGGTTTCTTTTTTAATGTATATGAAGTTGATTGGTTTTTACAGCAGAGTCGCATCTATTAGAATGTACCAGTAAAGAAAAGAAATATGGAACAGCCCTCCTTTCCTTTTTCCCTTGCCAAAGACCTAGAGATTCATTTCATACCTTTTTTGAGCACCTACTATGTGCCAGGAAGTGTTCTGGGTAATAGGTTCCAGTGATGAATGAGACAGCTAAAACTGTACTCTTGTCAGTCGTGATGTAGGAGGGGAGGAGACAATAAACACATTAATAGGATGCTATCAAATATTGATAGTGCTATGAAGAAACAAACAAAGGGATGAGATGGAGTATGACTGTAGTGGGGGGGGGTGGCAGCCATGAACATCTCCTACTGTGGAAATCGTTGGCTGATGGCCTCTTGCCCCCGGACCGTATGCCATGCCCATGCTGAGATCACCTTCAGCAAGGGCAGCTCCCAGCCAGTGACTCAGCCTTGTGGGGCTACTAGAGCCAGCTCACTGCTGTGGGGTGCAGGATTCCTCCAGTGGTGACTCTGGCTTGAGTACTTGGCATCAGCCTTGCCAAAACTTTATCAGAACTGTACCACAGTTGGAGATGATTCTTAGCCAACCCTCTTTTCTTTCCTTTCCTTTTACAGGGGTCAGGCTTACTATCACAGAGTGACAGCTCCCCCAGCACCCCACAGGCATGCCTCCCGGTACATTCCATGCATGGCTTATATCTCCTGGGGCTTGTTTCTTAGAAGACCAAGGAGCTAACTCAGGAGAGGACTTGGTAATTTGTTTGTGTCAGACAATGCCGGTTAAAGGAGGAGAGAACCGAGCTGAGATCCAGAGGAAGAGCATTTCAGGAAGAGAATGTCAAGTGCAAAGGCTATAAGGCAGGAATATGCTTGGCATATTCAAGAAACAGGGAGGAGGACACTTAGCTGGTGAGTGAGCCAAGGAGTGTTAGAAAGGAAGTTCAGAGAAGGACACAGGGACCAAATCCTATAGGGTCATAGAGGCGGTGCTGATGAAGTTGGGTTTTGTTAGTATGAGGAAGCTACAGGAGCATTTTAAGCTGGCAAGTGAGATGGTCTGAGAGAGAAGGTACTTTCTACAGCTGTATTCTCTGAAAACATGTAGTCCTTTTGATGCAGAAAGCAATGGGTAAATACAGTGACATTTTGTCAGGCAGATCCTATATCTGCTGGTGCCTTAGCCACCACAACCTCTTCTCCCTCTTCTGTCTGGGAAGGGGAGAGAAGAAAGTAAGTTTTCATCTTGATGACTGGAAGAGTTGAGAAAAGATACCACAATGACTTTACTCAGACACTACATATATATTTTTTGAAGTATAATGAACATACAGTGTTCTATTAGTTTCAGGTATACAATACAATGACTCAACAATCAATGCTCACCATGATATGTGTCCTCTTAATCCCCTTCACCTATTTCACCCATCCCCCACCCATCTCCTCTCTGGCAACCGCCAGTTTGTTCTCTGTATTGAAGGGTCTGTTTTTATTTCTTTATTTTTAAAAATATTTATATATTTATTTGAGAGAGAGAGCAAGTGAGCGAGCGTGATCAGGGGTAGGGCAGAGGGAGAGGGAGAGAGAATCTCAAGCAGACTCCCCGCTGACCATGGAGCCAACTCGGGGCTCCATCTCATGACCCTGAGATCATGACCTGAGCTGAAACCAAGAGTTGGGTACTTAACCGACTGTGCCACCCAGGCACCTCTAAGGTCTGTTTTTAGTTTGTTTATTCATTTGTTTTTTTAGTATGGTAGATTTGTTACAATTAATGAGCCAATATTAGTGGACTATTGTTAACTAAAGTTCGTACTTTATTCACATTTTCTTAGGTTTTACCTAATGTCTTTTTTCTGCTCCAAAATTCCATATAGGATGTCACATGACATTTAGTTGTCATGTGTTCACAGGCTCCTCTTGGCTGTGAACATTTCTCAGACTTTCCACGTTTTTTTATAATCTTGAGAGTTTTGAAGAGTACTTGGTCAAATGTATGATAGGATGCCCATCTACTGGAATTTGCCTGTTGCTTTTCTCATGATTAGGCAACGGCTATGGGATTTTTGGAGGAAGGTCACAGACATAAAATGGCATTTTTATCACATCATATTCAGGTTACATACCAGCAACATGATTTATGATGGTTGGTTTTGCTCCTGATCACCTGGCTGAGGTGTGTTTGTCAGGTTTCTCCACTATAGAGATACCTGCTCCCCCCCCACCCCCCACCCCAAGCACACAAACCCTCTTTTTTCCTACCGTATTCATGGGAAGGAAGTCATTATACGCAGGTCATACTCAAGGTGCAGGGAATTATGTTCCACCTCCTTGAAGACTTGAGTCTATGAATATTTACAGAAAGCATTTGAAATTTTTCTGCATGGGAGGTTTGTCTCTTCTCCCCATTTATTTATTTATTCAATCATTTATTTATGTTTGTATGGTCTCATGGATATTTATTTTATATTTTGAGTTATAATCAAATACTGTTTTATTTTGATACTCTAATTGTTTCAGCTTTGGTCATTGGTTGGCTGTTATGTTCCTTTGGCATAACCCAGTCATGGTGGACTTGTCTGTTTGTGTCTTCCTTTTAGCATTTTCTTACTTTGTAGCAGTACATCATATTCCACACTTTTCTTGTATATTTCCTGCCTCAGTCCTAGACTTTGGCATTTTTTCAGTGAGCCCTCCTTCTTTTGATTGGAGAATGGTATTAGAAAACAAGATCTGTACTGTTGTTGTTTTTTTTTGCCCATTCACTTATTAAAGGACATGTTGGTTGATTCCAGTTTTTTGAGATTATGAACGAAGCCACTGTAAACCCTCACATGCAGGTGTTTGTGTGGCACTTAAGGATTGGAAGCATTTCTACATTAATTTTTTCATTTTCATTTTCAAAACATTTGAGGGTAAATAAAGTCATATCATATCTGTGTTCATGTTGGGAAAGACTCAGAAAAGGTGAGTTTCTTGCCTCAGTTTATACAATTCATAAAGAGCGGAACTGAGCCTTGAAGACATGTCTTCCAACCCCAAAGCTTGTGTTCCTTTATTCATACTTCATGCATTGTCTCTCAGTGAATTACTTGAGGAAATAATTGAAAACTCTCTTATACTATGTAAATATTAGTTATTTTATTACACCAGAACTTCTTGTTTTTCTTGATTGTCTTTGTTGCTACACTCAACCCCACACATAAAGACAATAAAAACGTAATCTGCTATAATATAAATGAAAAGGGAAATAAAGAGATCACCCATATTCTTTGCTACTTCTCATTTTATTGCTTTACTTAGAGAATGCTGCTAAGGCACCCCTTCTTTATGTTTTGTAATTTTCCTTTAACACCTTTTGCCATTGTTTTCAATCATTTTGCATGATATATAAAATGTATTTAAAATTAATAATCATACTTATATGTAGCAATGGCGTGTTCACCATATATACAGGGCTAAGCAACTCACTTGTTGCATTTGTTCTTCACAGCCTTCAGAGGTAGCATCTACTATCCATTTTACAGGTGAAGAAACAGGTTCAGGGAGGATTCTGTAACTTGCCTGGGGACCTGCAGTTAGTAATTGGCAGGAGTAGGGCTCAGAACCTGTGGAAGTATTCTTTTTCCACTCCCTTCTAAATGATTTCCAGAGAAGCATCACCTTCAAAATCAAAGTTGTTAATTTAGAGATACAAACTTGATGTCAAGAGTTTGAGAGAAAGAAAGCTAAAGAGAGGGTTTAACTATGTCACCAGATGCAGAGTGGCAAGCCAGACAAGTGTGTTCTGTAAACACAGTTACTGAACAAAAGACGTCGAACCTTGGGAGAGAGAAAATAGTATTTCCCCCTGGTGACACCATGTAATAAGAACAGCAGTTGCTCTGGGGCACTGGCCCATTATATTGAAGTGATAATAGTGCAATTAGCTCTTTCTTCATTTTCCCATGTTAACCCAGGGGTAAAATGGCACACTGAGCAAATATACTAAATTACATTAAACTTAGTGTTCAATTTGAAAATCTTAGCTGCTGGCTGCAGAGAGATTAGCAGGCCCTAACAAAGTTTTGCTCATACTCCACCCTCAGCCTAATGAAAAACCTCAGCCACAGCACTGATGTTTTATCAGATGCAGCATAACTTTCTGCAGGCAACTCCAAGTTGGCTCTCTGAGGGTTCCAGAGAGAACTCTTGGCATGAGTTAGCAGAGTGAATCTCATGCAGTCATCAATAAATATATCCTAGAAAGAATATTTGCATCATGCTAGTCATGAGGATGATGACCATCTCTACCAAAGAACATTTGCCTCTGGGATCCTGATCCTAGTCAGCATTGCTGGTGTTATGAAGATAATGCTGGTCAGGAAGACATAAGAGACACTCCAGTACTTTGGTACCCTGTTAGCTGCAGAAATTCAGCTGGCTTTTAGTTCAATGGTGATCAGTGAGCCCCAGAATTTGCCAAGTGTTTCTAACATATGGCTCTGCTGATAAAGCCAAATTGGAGAGACTGAGGTCTTGGGGCTGCTAAGGTCATACTTACATATTTGACAATTTTTTACTGATGACTTATTATTTGTTGGGCACTGTACTGGGTTCTGCGTTTATGAGGAGAAATAAACAAGTAATATAATGGGTTTAAAAAAGAATGTCAAATCAATGTATTGAAATATTCTCTTATTATGATCTTCCAGCTACAAGAAACAAAAAATGAGGGTGTGTGTATATGTGTTTGTGTGTGTGTGTGTGTGTGTGTGTAAGGGGGTGGAGGGATAATGTGTCCCCTTCCCACATGCATAGAAGCCTTGGAGTCTGCCCTTCTTCTTGTCAAGGATTTGATAAAAACTTGTTTTTCAGGACTCTAAGTAAAAGTTGTCAGACATAGAGTGGGACTGGCTTGTCCCAAAGAAAGGAGGTTTGGCCTTTCCTAGGATGAATTGATAGGGCAATGGAACCATGTGTGTCTAAATTGTGCTACTGTGTCTTTTCTCATAGCACCTGGTGAAATGACGGATCTCTGCAGAGGGTGTGGACTGGGTGGGGTGGGTGCTATCTAAAAAAACCCTGCACGATGCACCCACATTTAACACTGGTCCATCTTCACATAGAGCAGATAGTCATGGACAATGAGCAATGTAATGGCAGTTGTAATGGACTAAAGACCCAAGATCTCTCCTCTACTTTTCTGGGAACATGTAAGTACCCCCCTCCTATCACCACCTTTATAAATATAGGATGCCAGGGAGGTACTCTAAAATGTGACAATTTTGAATTTTTTGTCCCCCCCTTGACATTTGAGTGTGACATTTAAAAAAATTAACTTTATTTTGAAATGATTTTAGATACACTGAAAAGTTGCGAAAAGAGTACAGAGAGTTCCCATAGTCCTTCACCTAAGTATGTATCACCTGTTTAAATTTTCCTTAACGTTATCATCTTATATTATCTTGGTACATTTGTCAAAACTAAGAAACCAACAGTGGCACACTATTAACTAACCTGTAAACTTTATTTAGATTTCACCAACTTTTCTGGTAATGTCCTTCTTCTGTTTCAGGAATCAATCCAGGATACCACACTTAGTTATGTGTCCTTAGTTTCCTCTAGTCTGTGATAGTTTAACAGTCTTTCTTTATTCCTCATGACCTTGGCAGATTGGATGAGTCCTGTTATTTTGTAGAATATCCCTCAAATGGAGTTTACCTGATCTTTCTCTCATGGTTAGACAGGGGTTCTAGGTTTTTGGGAAGGATACTACAGGGGTGAAGTGCTCTTCTTATTACATCATATCAGATGTGCATGACATCATTGATATTAACCCTGACATCACTAAGTTCAGTCCATGCTCAAAAGGTGGGGTAGATGAAGCACTGCCTTCTGGAGGAATTATTTCTACATTTATTTGGAATTATTCTATAAGGAAGATTTGTCCCTTCTTTCAAATTTATTTATTTGAGCAATCATTTATTTATGTCAGTATGAATTTATGTGCTACGATCTAAATGTTTGTATTTCCCCTAATTCATATGTTGAGATTGTAACCCCCCAAAATGATAGTATTAGGAAGTGGGGCAGGAGGTGCTTAGGTCATGAGAATGACCTAAAAAAGAGACTCCAGGGAGATTCCCAGCCCCTTCTACCATGTGAAGATACAGCAAGAAGGTGCCAGCTATAAACTAGAAAGGGAGTCCTCACAAGAACATGATTATGCTGTTGTCTTGATCTTAGTCCTCCAGGCTCCCCAAGTTCAAGAAATAAGTTCCTGTTGTTTATAAGCTCCCCAGTCAATGGCATTTTGTTGTAGCATCCCAAGCAGGCTAAGGCATCATGTATATTTAGTTTATAATTTATGTTAGGAACTGATACCCTGTTATTGATTTTATTGTATAAATTGTTCCGGCTTTGGTCATTGGGACTTCCATGGGTTTAGCTCTCATGTCCCTTTGAGATGCCCCCATTGTTTTACGAACACTTCCTAACTTGCTGGTACTACCAAATATGCCACACTTAACTTTTATTTTCCCTGCCACAGTCCTAGAATCAGCCATTTTTCCAAGGAGGCTTGGTTTATTTCATTGGAGGATGGGATTTTGAAACCAAGGTCTGGGTACTCGGAATGATGGTTGCCACCAGGGTGACATTGCTTCCAGGACCTCTCAGCCAGCAGAGCCAGCTAGTATATGTACAAACACTAACCCAGACATTCACACTTACCTACAGTGGTTTCTGTATCTGTCCATCTGTAAATGCATATTAAACGAAACATGAATTCATGCTGATGTCTCTAATCCAATACCACAAGTTTATTTTAGCCTTCTAGTCTTGTTTACATGTAGCTTTCTGGCACTTACCATCTCCCATCCATTAACTTCTTTGTTCAACCCCAGTATACACATAAAACAGTTTCAGAATTCTTAATCTGTGTCCCCACGACAAACAAGATTAACAACTATTGTGTTTATCTACAGTTTCTGTTTTCTTTGCCCTTACAGTCTCTAATCTGAACACAATTTTCCAAAGTTACTTAGGCCATCTCCTTTTCCCCCTAGCTCCTAACTGCAGTTACATCAGACATTTGTAATATAGTTAGATTCATGTTGTCACAGTCTGCATTTCATCTTGGGATCCCTCAACATTCTGGTTGATTATTTTTTTTTTTTCTCTTTTTTTTTCTTCTTTTTTTTCGTTTTTTTGTTTTTTTGGTTGATTATTTTTTATTTTATTGTTCGCATACATTAATGTTTACTCTTTGTGATTGTAAAGTTTTATGAGTTTTGGCAAATGCATGGAGTCATACATTCATCACTCCAGTATAATAATAATTCCCTAAAATTTCCTCTATAGAATACAGTAATTTAATACTGTATGTAACTTAGTATAGAAAAAAATTAAGTCTTCCTGAGACAGATACTGTATGTTGGCTTACTTTATACCTATCCAATCCCTCCATATCCCCAATTCCTCTTTGTACTCAACCACTCCTACCTAGACCATTCCCTAACTGCCTTTGATCTGTTTTCCATCCATGTAGTCTTAACTTTTCTGAAATGTCATATGAATTGGAATTACACAATATGCAGCTTTTGGGGTCTGGCTTTTTTTTTTTTCACTTAGCAAATGCCTTCAAGATTCATCATGCTGTTGAATAAATCATTGAGCAATTTAATGGCAACCATAATGGATGGATCGTTCCTCTCTTTTTTGGTATTATATACCTCTACCGCTATCCCTACCCAACACTTCAACAAATATAATGATTCTAAGGAGGGACTTCAAAATGTGGCTGATTTTTAAGTTTTCCTGACTCTCACAAGTGAAAGTTTTAAGACATATCTGAAATAAACTTGATAAAAGATTATATAATAATTTAATATTTTATGCAACTTAACATAGAACAAGTTCATCACATGTTTCTGAGGCAGATACTATATATTGGCTCACTCTATACCTATCTGATCATTCCTTATCTGAATTTCTTTTCTTTGTTTTCTTTATAACAACAGAGGTTAGGTACCTTATTTATATCTATATCTATCTATATCTATATATCTATATCTATATCTATATCCATCTATCTATTCATAATCCATGGATAGATGGATTTGTAGCTACTGGTGGCCAGTAATAAGCTCTTACCCTTTGGTTATTTATACATCTCTCTGCACTTTTCTTTCTGCCTGGAATATGGACATGCTATTGTGGACACTGGCTTAAGTTTCAACAGCCATTTTAAGACAATGAAAACAAAAGATGGAGAAAGAAGATGGAAGGAAACTAGTTCTCTTATGCCATTGTTGTGCAGTTATACAAGCCCTGGGCAACTGCAACTTATTCCCATTCTTTTCTTGCATGAGATGAATAATCTCTTATATGTAAGCTACTGTTACCATGTTTTCTGTTGCTCATGGTCAAACACAATCCTAACTAATACAAACTGCAATAGTGTATATGAGGTACTCTAGGACATCAGAGGAGTGAATAAAGATGACTGGAAATTCAGCAAAATAATTATTTCTATTTAATTATAACTTTGAGTCTTTATTAATTGAAAAGTACTCTGCTAAGCCCTTCTTTAGAAAAAAGATGACTTAAAAGTAGCTTCTGGCATAAAGAAGCTTATGACATAAGAGAGTTTAATGCAGGGTATCTTCAAAAGAGCTCTGGATTTGGAGTTGAGATATGGGTTCAAAATAGTCCTTTTAATCAGCCATGCAACACACCTTATTTATTCATTTATTGCTACTGTTTATTAAGAAATTATTTACATATATCTGTCACAAAATACACTTGATCTTCACAACTATAAGAAGCAAAAGTTAACATTGTTCCCCATTTTATAGGAAACTGAGGCTCAGAGCAATAAAAAGAGCATTCAAAGCCACACAGTTCACAGCAGAGATGGAATTCAGATCTAGGGCTAACTCCAAGCTTTTCAAGTCTCTGGGTCCTCATCTATAGAGTGAATATTGCTATATCAGTCCTTCCTGCCTCAGGGAGTTTTGTCAGAGCTGAGAAAAGAATAAAATTAGGTGTTGGAATTACTTTTTTTTTTTTAAACCATAACATGCTGAGGATTATAAGGTGTTATTTCCATACCTGTCACATAGAATATACTAAAAAATGCCTTTCAAATGAAGAGTGGGAATCAACAGATATGCATGTGCCCAACCAGCTCTAAATCAGTATAGACTACGATGAAACAAAGCAAAGAGAGAAAGAAGAAGGAGAGTTTAGTTCCAAAGTTGGGGATCTGGGGAGAGTTTCTGGAGGTGATAACAACTGAATCACATCTTCAAAGATGGGTGAGACTTTGAGCATTTGTGAGGACAAGTGGGCATCAGGTGTTTGCGTGCATTTCCTCTTCTCCAGCGACACTGAAGTTATCAATAACAAGCCACATCTCATTCCTTTTTTCAGTGCTTGCTGTACATAGCACAGGCCTTGGATATTGTGTGAGATGATGGTGTTCTAGCTGCATTATTTTGATTAGGAATGCTTGGCAAGATTTCTTATTTTCTTGAGGACAAATTGGCAATGCTGTACTTCTTAATTTCTTACCTAGAAACTCCTTGAGTACTTCTCCTAGAATCTCAAGAATCAAATTCCAATTCTCCAACACTATAAAGACTTAAGAGACATTTTGTCAAGTGCTGTGTTTACTCCAGAATGAAATGTTACCAACAAAATTGAAAACAGAGGTCAAATTTAGACTCTCACATTGTATTCGTGTTGTGTTAGTTCCAGTTGTGTCAAAGGCATCAAATACAGGGCGCCTGGGTAGCTCAGTTGGTTGAGCGACTGCCTTCGGCTCAGGTCATGATCCTGGAGTCCCGGGATCGAGTCCTGCGTCGGGCTCCCTGCTCGGCGGGGAGTCTGCTTCTCCCTCTGACCCTAACCCCTCTCATGTGCTCTCTCTCATTCTCTCTCTCTCAAATAAATAAACAAAAAATAAAAAAATATATTTAAAAAATACATGGAGAGAATGGGAAAGAGCCATAGAAATAAATGGTTCAATTCATTCATCCAGGCATCTTGCAAAAATTTATTGACTGGCTCCTATGTATCATCACTGTTATAGGCAGTAGGGGTACAGCAGTAAATAGCACAAAGTCTTGATGGTTGGGTATATGATTATCAAATATCTGGATATTTTTCTCTTACTCCTGCTTCCTCACCCATTCCTCACAAAGGCTCGTTGCAAATCACATTTAGTGCTTCTATACAATTTACTTTTTTTTTGAGAGTAAGGACCATGGTTCTTGACACATCTGAATATCACAACATGCCTAGCATAGAGTGTGTGTGTGTGTGTGTGTGTGTGTAAAGCAGAGCTGGTAGGGAGGAAACATGGAGAGGGGAAAAGAAAATGGGCTCTGGAATCAGACTGAAAAGAATACTGGATCCAAACCCTCATTTAATGACCTTCACTTGACAAATTTTTAGTAGGTGGCTACTATGTGCTAGGCACTGTGCTAGGTATGGGAGTTGCAGTAGTGACTTCTGTAAGACGGACTGGGCCCTTTTCTCATATGGCTCATACTCCATTGAGCAGAGATAGAGAATCACATGAGTATATAAGTTCTAGGCCTCTGAGAAATAGGCATCAAGAGATTTCCTGGAGAACATACCTATAAAGGAAAATGGAGAGGGAGCTGGGAGAGGTTGGGAGAGTATGGTAGAATCATCAGACCACAATGCATTTTTGTCCCTGTGGAGGAAAGAAGGAAGTAAGAAATATGTGTAGGAAAAATCTGTGCTAGTCTCATAAAGTTTTGGCACAGCCGATGAGAGTCTTCAGCCAAGTAAGCAATCAGAGAGTTACATCTTCCTCTGGGCTCAGTCATGGGCTGGGAGAAGCTGGTGTTAAGTATGGCTTCTGTGCTGGGGTTACTGAATTATATACCCCTTAGTCAGATCTGAGAGGGAATTTTCATCGCCACCACAACGAAATGTGTTGGCCATCGTGAAAGGGAAAGTATAGGTGCTATGGGGATATACAGCATGAGGGAGGGGCACCTGGGGGGCTCAGTCAGTTAAACATCTGCCTTGGGCTCAGGTCACGATCCCAGGGTCCTGGGATTGAGCCCTGTTTTGCTTCCAGCTCTGTGCTCGGCAGAATGTCTGCTTGTCCCTCTCCTTCTGCCCCTCCTCCCCACTTGTGCTCTCTCTCTCTCTCTCAGATAAATAAATAAAATCTTAAAAAGAATAAAAACTATACCACATGAAGGACTACAGGCTTCACTGAAGAAGGGATACCTTGGGGCAGTAAGTCAAACTTATCCAAGAGAGAGGAGGGGACAAAGAATGGAAGCATTTTGGGCAGAGAGAATTACATGACAGAGAGAACATGGAATTGCTGAAAGAAATAAAAGGAATTTGCACCCTGAACACAGGGCGCAGGGAAGATGCTACCGGCACCCAAGTCGGTCGAAGCCAGGAATGCCGCTAAGCATCCTGCAAAGCACGTCCTACACTGCTCCACCCCCAGCAAAGTACTATCAGACCCAGCATGTCAGTAGGACTAATGTTGAGAAACCCTGGGCCAATGACTGTAATGAAGCTGGTAGATTAGTCTGGAGAGCCAGGTGTCTTCAGAGGCTTAGAAGAAGCAGCTACTAGTTTGGGAGTGAAGGCTCTGAGCAGGCATCCTCAAACTAGAGTAAAGAGTGTGGACTCTGGAGTCCAAATGCCTGGTGTGATTCCCAGCTCTCTCTGTCCCATGCTATGCAATCTCAAGCAAGTGTAGAAATAAGTAAAGACCAACCAAATGAGAACAAGTAAAGGCTATTTGTTCTGAACTTGCCACAGCAAGGGAGTCAGCCACCATCACTTGTATTTTCACAGAGACTTAAAGGCAGGCAGAGGAGCGGGAAAGCTTTGTGGTGGAAAAAAGGGAAGGCTCCAGGTGTTGCTTGATTGGAGCCTGTTGACTAATTAGAAGTGGAACATCTATGTGACTGGTTAGAAGAGCATATTTGGCTTTCCCTGGTTGGTCCTAAGTTGGAAGTGGGGACAAAATTTAGGGAAATTGTCACTTATTGGTTAAGTCCTGGCCATTTGGGGTGGATTGGTACAGAAGTTATTGTTTCACTTCCTGTATTGTTACTGACTATAGCAATCAGACTTCTTAAAAGTCTGACTCATAGCAGGCTGGCTTCCTAGGTTGTTTATCATAGATAAAGGGGTGAATTTCCTGGGAAGATTGCTGCAGGTTGTGGGTCGGAGTTTTGTTTTTATATATAGTCCTGCCATTGTCCATTTATATATTCAGTCTCTCACAACTTTTAAATTTCTTTAGGCCTTAGTATTTCCTAATGTACATAGCAGTAATAATAGGGTCATAGTAAGATGAAATAAGTTAACCCATGTGGGGCTCTTAGAATCTCACTAACAAGAAGTGGGGGCTGAGTAGGTGTTTTCCATGATCATCCTCTACAGCTGTCTTGGGGGGTTGTGATCCCATGCAGCTACACTGAAGGGTCTGGACGTCCCTAAGAACACAAATGAGCAAAGAGTTTAGTGGCTGCCAGGCTTGGGGTCATGACAGGATTCAGTATTTTCAGTGATTCCGAGGAACATTACCAGGGTATGAGGGTTACTGTTAAGAGACATCAGACCCTTGAGTCAGACCAACAAGAGTCCATCCTAGTTTTACTTACTTACAGTTAAGTGGCATGTAACAGCCCATCTAGGCCTCTTTAATAAAATGGGGAGGATGTTAGCATATATTGGTGAATTAAACACTCCTGTCGAGCACGCCACACAGTGCCTGGCAGCGAGCAACCGCTCTGTAAAAGTTAGCTTTATTATTGTTAGTATCAGTGACTCAGCGGGAGCCAAAGCTGCTCTTGCCCTGGGAGCAGAAGCCCTTTGTGTGGTAAAAAGTTCTGGGGGGGGGGGGGGGGCTAATTGTGGTTTTAGAGCTGCTGCTTTGGTGCTGGCAATCCATATGCATTAGGCAAACCCGGAGTACTTACCATTGAATAGACTCTCTGTGACTGAGCCCTAGACATGCACATTTTCACTGTCCCCACGTGATTCTTATATACTAGGGTTTTGAAGACCAGCCCTATAATTTCCTATTAGTCCTCTCTGGGTGCCCAGAAGCAATCCCCAATCCTCCTCACACCTGCTCTAAGTTACCAGGACATTGACAGCACCCTTCTCCCTATATAATCAGGTCAGGGCAGTTGGGAGAGCGCAGCTAAGAACTTCTGAGCTGGAGATGGTTGTTTCTTCTCTCGGGTTGGGGTAAGTAATGGCCCACCGTGTTCTGGGCTTTCTGATGCATAAGTCTTACAAAGATAGCTCACTCACCTTCGGGCGGTCAGGTGAAGGAGATACTGAAGGTCTCTGGGAGCAGACTGGATTTTCAGTGAGATGCCTTGTTAATTGAACAGAATTTCAGAAATTTCTTGTATCGGTGTGTCCTTCAGATTTGGCAAGCTAGTCATGTCTGTGGTAGAAGGTCCACTCTTACTAATGAGGACAGAGGTGGTTACAGCCAGAGGGCTGCCTTGGACTCGACTGAGAAAGTGAGGTACTCGGGGCTATGTCTGAGTCTGACCTCCCTGGACTCATGTCAGATTTGCTCTGGGGAGCAGGTAGCTTGTGTGAATCCAGACTCAAGGGAGCAGGTATTTAAAGCATAGCATTAGCTCAGGCCTATTTCTACTGATTTCTGGCCACCGAAGGTCTTAACACCATCTACTAAGTCTTCCCTACCTGTTTCCCTAGGAGCCTTGGGGGAGTTAAAATTGTCTTTGTCTCATGCAGCCACATCCTGAAGTTTTGATTGATTAGGGGCATCTGGTATCAGTTTGTGAAGGTTGGGAAGAACGAGGCAAGCTTGGATGATCCAAGGGCTTAACTTTGTGTTTTTGAGGGTGTTCTCCTTTCCTTGAGGTATATGCTTGAAACCTTGCAGAGTAATGAAAACCCAGCTGTTTCTGTAGGTTGTTCAGGCAGAGCATGGTAGGTCGCCCTAGGTCCCCCCACAGGAGGATTGCACATTCCATCAGAGCTTGGCCTCAGATTCAGGCTTAGAGTCCACAGAGGACTGAGGAGGAGGGAGGGAATAAGTGGGGGCATCCTAGCTGCAGGAGGTTCAGATGGCTGCTTGTCAACTCTGAATAGAAACTGAGGGGAAACAAATGAGCAACACTGCTTGTTGAGCATGCAACCCTGTGGCTGTTCTCATTTCTCCTTAATGGAGGTGACTCTTACCTAATTCCCTTATATATTGTAAGCCCTGGAGTTGATACGATGCCCGTTTATTTTGACTGGGATAGAGGGAAAACGTTGCCTGGGAGGGTGGTCTGGGATTGCTGAGTGAAAAGGTGCTCTGTGTTCAGGCTCAGAGGAGGGGGACTCATCCAGCTTGATGACATGAAAGGTAATTCTTGCTGTCTCCGTGGGAAACTACTTGGATTTTTTTTGAACAAATAAGTAAATGAGCCGCTGTTCTGTGCAGGCAGAAGGCCTGGCCATCTCTGTGGTGGAGCCTGAAGGAGTTGGGGGCCACAGCTTCAGAGACTGTTTAAGGGAGGCCCCAGTGAGAAGCGCAGAGAGAGGGGGCTAGCGCTAGAGCCAGCAGTTTCTAAAGGACACGGAGACTGAGGAGGATGAAAAATAGACAACAGTTGAAAAGGGTCTGAGAAGGAAGCACACAGCAAGAGAAGGGAATATCCTCAGGATGTAACAATTCCTACACTGACACACAAGATGGTTCCAGAAATGATAAAGTAAGCTGACGGGGGAAAGCCTATGACCTGAATGTGTGATGAAATGTGAATTGGAAATATTCTCACAAATCTGTATGACCATTACAATACATGAAGGTATGAGAGACAAGATTGCGGAGTTGGTATTCCAGAAAGGACAGCACTGTGGCCAACAATTGGGAACAAGTGACTGGAAATAAATTCACTCGGGGTTCACTCTTCTATTGTGTTCTTGTGAGGAAAAGGGAAAAAGCAGAAGCTATTTCTACCCACTTCCTGGCTGTAAGAGAAAGAAGGGGTCTTGCTCTCTTGCATCTGTGTAGTGAGAGAGTGTTCCTGAGTAAATAAAAAATGAATTTGCTGCTGTAAATCTCATTACTGGCAAAACCCACCCCCCCCCAGCCACCCAGGAGATGTATGCGTGGTGGGTTATTGAGCAGAAGCTTGAGGCAAAATTGGGTGAAGGAGGACAGGCTGGTGGTTACAATGTTGTGGGAGAAATTTTATTTATTTTTAAAGATTTTATTTATTTGACAGAGAGCATAAGTAGGTGGAGCAGCAGGCAGAGGGAGAGGGAGAAGCAGGCTCCCCACTGAGCAGGGAGCCTGACGTGGGGCTCGATCCCAGGACCCTGGGATCATGACCTGAGCCGAAGGCAGACGGTTAATCTACTGAGCCACCCAGGTGCCCCTGTGGGAGAAATTTTAGAAACAATGTTACCAGATATTGTCCAGACTGTGTTTCCAAAAAGGTTTTTTTTTTGTGTGTATGTGTGTGTGCGAATCACATCCTTATTAGCAAGAATCAAGAAAAGTTTGCCGGAGTCTTCTCAAGTCCTATCTTCTCTGCTTACTAGTAGCTAGTGGATTGCTTTGCTAGGGGATTAAGTCATGAGGCTTTCACTGCCTCTCGGGGTTGAGAATCCATAGCGTGGCAGAAACAACCAGAAGGCACTTAATTTTTTTTATGCTCTTTTTATGGTACTGTTTGACTTTTAGGCTATGCACATATACCATTACATAAAAATGGCTATTTTTTTGTGAGTGTGCTGTGCTAATAGCAAAAAGATAAAGCCCCCAAAGAATCTTAGATGCAGGTTTGGGGCAAATAACTGTGGATATGTCTGCCCCCTGAGCCCTGGAAAGATTTACTTAGCTGAATTCTCATTAAGTGATAAAGTCAAAGACACATGAAGACCTACTGTACATTAATAACAAACTAAACCAGGGAACATTGAACTGGTGGACAGATCACCCCTTAGTGAAGTGGCTTCCTTTTTAAAAATTTCTTCCCTGCAGGAAAGGAGGAAATAGCGTAGGACTTAAAGGTCATTTACAAAGATGAAGATGCAAAATAAGAGCAGCTTTCTTTTGCAACTAAACCCCTTTACAAGTGTTCTGGATAGAGCAAATGACCAATTTAGCTTATTGCCTCACAGGTGAGGAGGATAGCAAAGGTCATGATCTTCTCTGTCCTTATGATGTATCAGAAACAAGCAGTTTGCCTCTCAGAAATGGTGCCCAGGAATAAAACTAAAGCTAGAGGGAGTGCACTGCATTAAAGACTTCAGGCTCTGGAGTTAAATTAGGATGGAGTTAAAATTAGGGTGGGGAATAAATTTAAGGGTTAAGCAGAGATTGAATGAAGTTGAAAAACTGGTGTCAACTTTTCTTTGACTTTTTTGTTCCTTAAAATCCAAGTAGCAAGGTTTGCCCTGCTTAAACTATGCACGTGGGAATTGGATTAAAATGCCTTAAAATAACAGAATTTTTAATCAAAATTCTTAGCAAAAGTTACCTATTCGGGGCTTTTCTATTTTTTTTCCTGTATTGAGGATGCGAAGCTTGCACATTCCCTGGCTTCTAATGAGAGCTCCAAACTGCAGGTACAGGATCTGTGAGGAACAACCCAGCCTGGAAGGGCCGTGGCTTATAAAATGATCTTTATTACGTGATGGCTGAGAGTGAAGTTATTTCTCATTTTGAAATTAATGTCTTCTAAGGAGGGTGTGAGACTTAAATGTTGATTGTAAGGGTGCTTTCATGAAATGTTTCCATTCCAAGGGTTTCTTGATCTATTTATAAATAAAACAGTAGAGACGGGGGGAGAAACAAAGTGGAAGTTGGAACCACTGAGTCTGGGTTCCACATCTGCCATTTGGTTACGGTTGTCCATGGGGAACTCAGTTTTACTTTTTATGTAGGCTCTATGGATAGGTCTTTGTTTTCCCGGTGTAGCAATCACACAAAGATTCCGTGTCTCAAATGAGCAAACTCTTTCACCTCTTCTCTGTTGCCCTAAAATTCTCAGTCACCCATTACTTTGATACTTTAAGTGTATTCTGAGAACCATTACCACCCAATCTATCTGAGGTGTTGATTAATATACTTTTTTCTGGGGCTCACTCCTCTCTTACAGGAAACAATTTCATAAGGAGCAAAAGCGTATATGTAGGAGCCAAGGGGTTTGTCTTTTTAATGAGCTACCTAGGTCATAGGCCAGACAATTAGATCGGTATCTTAGGGGAAAAACCACAGGTATCAATATGTATTAAAAAAAAAAAAAAATTCCCTGGTGATTTCAAGGTGTAACCGAGATTAAGACCTACTGCCTTTGGGAGTTTGAGAAACAATAGGTTCTCAAAAGATGTTTGCTAAATGAATGTCCTCTGTGGTTTTCCAGAAATGTCATGAGTGTGTCGTACTAGGTTTTGAAGCATAATCTCATATTCTGTAAATCTCGTGCTTAATGAATAGTGGGAATGATAAAATTTTCTCTGATGGAAGGATACTGTGTAAACCTTGAAAGGAAGTTGGAGAGAGTACAGGAACTGGATAGTTGAAGAAATGAGAAGGATGGCTTTGAGGGTAAACGTCCCCTAGGGCGATGGCATCCCGTAGCCAAGGATCTGTGTATTGAGGACACAGGAAGAGCTAAGACACCAGAGCTTCATGGAGGATTTTCACCTCCTGTTGGGAATTACCGGATCCCTTGATCCAGGGCTGTGACGTTGCCCAGAGCCATTTGCTAAGGGAAAAGGGCTATTGGACTAAGACTTGACAGGTTTGTCCTCAGGAGCCTGAGTTACCAATTTGTTTAAAAAAAAAAAAAAGGTTCTGTCCTGTTACTAAACCATTTCTTGGCAATAAAGTTCACATTTTGCATGAGACTGATCAGAAACAAATTATGTGATAACATGCAACCTGAAAATTCTATTCTGCTGAGCCCTTACATCAAAATCCACGTATTTTTTTTCCTAGAAAATACTCCTTGCCCCTCTTTTTTGCTTTAGTTATATATCCCATACCAGTAAACTGTGTCCTTTGCATATAACATAAACCATATGAGAATATGCAAAAAAATGAAGGTACAGTTAGTGGTGAGTCTATACCACGCCCAGAATAGAGGGCATCTATGCCCAACACTTTGAAGATGGTTTTCCTTTCTTATCTCCACCCCCATCCTAATGGAGTTGGTTGGGTGGGGGCGTATTTCTATGCTTGGGCATCACTGCCTTGGCAAGCGGGCATTAACGAGTATGTAGTGTGTGTCAGTTCTACTAGGGCAGAGAAAACCAGTACACACTGGTCCACAGATCCATGGCTCGGAGGGACGTCCACATCCTAATTCCCAGAACCTGAGACTATTACCTTATGTGGCCAAAGGGATTGTGCAGATGTGAGTGGCAACCTTGAAATAGGAAAAACGATCTGGATTATCTAGGTGAGCCCAACTTAATCACATCAGTCTTTGGAAGAGCGAACCAGACAGATAGCCACACGAAAAGGGCTCAATCCAACTTCACTGGCCATGAATGCAGATGGACAAAGGGGCCACAAACCAAGAAATGCAGGCTGCCCCTAGGAGCTGAAAAAAAATATTGTCCCTTAGAGGCTTCAGGAAGGAGTACGGCCTTGTGTGTGTGACCCGGGTCACACTTCTAATTTCCAGAAGTGTGAGATAATAAACTGGCGGTGTTTTTTTTTTTTTTTTTTTTTAAGATTTTATTTATTTATTTGCGAGAGAGAGAATGAGAGACCGAGAGCATGAGAGGGAGGAGGGTCAGAGGGAGAAGCAGACTCCCTGCCGAGCAGGGAGCCCAATGCGGGACTCGATCCCGGGACTCCAGGATCATGACCTGAACCGAAGGCAGTCGCTTAACCAACTGAGCCACCCAGGCGCCCCAAACTGGCGGTGTTTTTAAGCCACTAAACTTGTGGCCAATTGTTGTAGTAGCAATGGAAACAAATAGACCCGCTGTCGTAGATGAAGGATCAGGGTCCTGAGCCCAGGTGTTCATGTGGGAAGCTGGACTCGAGGTGCTTTTCCACTCCAGGCCCTGTTGTTTCCTTCTCTGATAAATGAAGGTGTTCAGATGATTTTCCAACATTGTTACCCGTAGAACTTTTCCTCAGAAGAAATGTTAAACTGATGACTGAGCTGCTTTGTTGAGGTAAGGAGGAGGTCCTGAGCCTTGTGGGGTAGAAGCGGGGCAGGCTGACAGGAGGGTTCATTCAGGGCAACAGCTCCTGGCTAGGGAAGGATCTTACAAATCCAGGGTCTGTACTCAAAAGCAATGGGCTTCATGAATAATAGGCATGGGAAAATTTTTAAGGAAAATATCCATGGGAGTATGAATCAGAGCAAGCATTCTGAAAATGGTATTGTCAGAAAACTGAAAATAGTGCATCCCTGTTTTAATTAGGCATGGATCTTGGGCAAGCACATTTTCCAGTTCCTCAGCCAACCAGGATGAAATCAGAGGAAATCTAAAACTATAACCTAAAATGTGATTTTTGCTATTCAAGTTCTTAAAAGTTCAGTGAAAGAATATTCAGTTGTTTTGAATGAGGCCAAAATGATTTGACCATATTTAGGAGCTAGCCTCTGATTTACATGTGAGTGTGTGTGTTCAGCAACCTCTGTGGGTAAACCTTGGTATTCTTATGCTGCTTATGTTTTTGTTGGTTATTTCCTATATATAGTAATGTTACTTTTGAACTACAAGCTAGCATTTGAAGGTAAATGAGGGATAGGAAGCAATAGGATTCTCCCCAGAAAAGATGGGGTGATGTTCTGGACAACCACTATGGATGAGCTAGTAAGAGATTTAGCAGAGGTTTTGAAAAGTAATGAAATGGTGACTGCAGTACCATCATGCCCTGGATACACACATATATACAAACATGCATACATACATGTACATGCCTTACAGTGCAAAGGCATACTGGGTATGAAAGAACATCTAAATTTGTACGAGCGCATCTAAATTAATGATGATCTCATCACCCAGAGACCCCACAATGCTTTTGTGAGTCTTCTGGCCTTTATTCTCTGCACCCAAATTCCTCCCATATTCACTCTTGGTCACTGAAAGGCAATTTGGTATCATTGTCAAGATGATGGTTTTTAAAGTTAGACAGCCCTGGGTAGAATCTGGGATCTTTTACGTTACAGGAGGCAAGAAAGCTAACCTTTCTAAGATGTCCTCAACTGTACAAAGAAGGGGATACAAATACAGCATTGTCCTGAGGATAAAAGCTAATATTAGGATTTTCAGTCTTCACTGTACATTAAAATCACTCAAGATCTCTTAAAAATTCTGCATGTGGCCCATCCCCCTAGAGAGCCTGACTGCACTGTGCTGCCCTGGCTGGTTTCGTGTGTGCCTGTGTGGGCTGTTTTCTAGGTGATTCTGATGGAGCCAGGACTAAAAAGCTCTGCAAAACCTGTACCAAGTTCTTGATACTTAAAGCTCAGCATTATTATTGTATTGTGTTGAGGAAAATGGATTAATAAAATGCTATCACCTACATTTGTTTTTTTTTACTTTGTACATGAGGTGCCGCTTTCACTGTCCATTATGTATAGCTACCTTCTTTATCAGTTTCCAGGGCTGCATGGCATTCAGCATCATTATACTCCAATATACTTGATGAGTTGCACATTAGAAATTCATCTGAGGTATTCTCTTCTAAAAAATATTGTGAGTCTTATGCTTATAAATCTTCATAGTTGTTCAACTATTTCCTTGAGATAAAGTCCTAGAAGAGGAACTGCTTGCTCAGAGGGTACATATATTTTTAAGGCTTTTGAACATTGCCAAATTGCCCTGCTTAATGGAATGATCAATAGCATTTAGGATGCATTAGGGCTACAAATAAAAAACTTAGTTCAAATTGACTTAAACAATAAAGCAGATCTATTGGCTCAAATAACTGGCAAATCTAGAGACTAAGTGAATTTCAAGGCTAGTTTGATTCAGCATTTCAATGATCCCATCAAGTACCTGTCTACATCACTTAATCACTCCCCTTAGCTCTCTGCCATACCAGTTTTTTCTGTGGTGAAAATACGGCTGCCAACGATTTCTGGGGCAGCAGACTTCATCCAGAACCAATGAGAGAAAGGGTCTCTTTAAGAAGAGTTTTCTAGAACAAGGAAGCTGCTTCCCTCAAGGTTCCAGCAAACCGTGCCTCACTTCTTATTGGTCTGGTTTTGATTGGTCAGAGATGGAAGTATGCTGATGAGGTGATGCCTGAGTCCCATGCCTCTCCTTAAAGGAAAAGTGGGGTAGGCTGCTTCCAGAGCCGATAGACTGTGGGGAGAGGTTTGGATACCTGAAAGGAAGGGCAGCATGAGACGGGAACATACACCTTGAGAAGATAACCGCCATGCCCAGGATGAACAAAATTTGGAAGAGCGAATCAGAGCGTGATGCTGCACACAAAGTTGAAAGCGGGGCAGAAAGTGCGCTCACAAGAACTGAGGCTTTGTGTTAGGGTGAGTGAGTCTACCGGAATCTACCATTAGCGGCTTCCGGTCCTTTCCACAGCTGTAGAGGAGAGTAGGAAGCACACGGTCTGCCTAAGAAGGGATCACACTCAGGGTGTGGGGTGTTACATTCACACATCTGGTGAATTTTAGAGTAGCAGGAGAACTATCACAGGCATTTGGATTAGTATGCAGCTAAAATGAGCAGATTCAATTTCCTATAACACTATATGGTTTAAGTAAATAATTTCTTAAATTCCAATCTGAAGTAGTTAAACCATTGTATTTACAAGTCTTGTTTCTTAATGACTGCTAGTTAATGTAGGGATTGGTTATAGAGCTAAGACCATGGCCATGGTTTAAGCTACAAAGGCCTTCCCTCCCTCTGGCGGTTTGTTGATAGTGTTTTATGTGTTCCAGAAGGCTTCTTTAAGATAACTGCAACTTTAGTTTTATAGATAATATCTATAAGGGAAATTTGTTTCTATAGGGAGGCAGCATTGTTAAAGAGGTTTACTTTCAGACAATGAAAGTATGGTGATCATGGGCAGAATGGTTCAGGAGAAAAAGATTGACTCATTAATATAAAGTGGACTGAAGTCTGGTGAAGCTTGAGTTGACCCTTTTTTTTTTTTTAAAGATTTTATTTATTTGACAGAAGGAGACACAGCGAGAGCAGGAACACAAGCAGGGGGAGTGGGAGAGGGAGAAGCAGGGTCCCCGCAGAGCAGGGAGCCCGATGCGGGGCTTGATCCCAGGACCCCGGGATCATGACCCGAGCGGAAGGCAGACGCCTAACGACCGAGCCACCCAGGCGCCCCTTGAGTTGACCTTTTATGAGACTTTTTTTTTTTTTGTATTATGGCCCTTAAAACCCTTGTTTCTTGCAATACCGCAGGGCAAGGGCTCTCCAACCTGTGCAGGCATCAGAATCTTCTGGAGGGCTAGTTAAACACACATGGCTGGGCACCACCCCCAGAGTTTCTAATTCAGTAGGACTGGTGGGAATGGGGAATTTGCATCTTTAACAAGTTCCCAGGTGAGACTGATGTTGCCTGTCCTGGGATTACCCTTTGAGAAATACTGCCACAGTGCTGGGGCATTGCGGGTGAACTCTGGAGTTGGAGGGTCCTGGGTTTGAGTCCGTCTGCTTCTCAGCCCTGGGAATTCCTTAACCTGTAAGCCTCTGTTTCCCTAACACCGAAATAGGGAATAACAGTTCTACCTCATCCAGTGGTTGGGAGGTTTAAATGGGAAGAGAGCATGGACGTACCATGTTTATCTTACCTCAACTGTACTTTGAAAAGCTTTGCTCACATCCACTATTAGGTCAGTTTCTTTTCTTACATACTCAAATACAACCCAACTTTTCTTTTAAGGGCACCCACCCCAGGTCATTTGTGCATTCATTAGTAGGATTATTTTGATTAATATCTGTCTTCCTAACCAAAGTGTGAGAACAGGATAAGTCTTTGATTTTTTTAAGCTAATTACTGTATCCTTATTACCTTCCAGCACAGGGTACCTGTTTTACATATATTTTTTAGTGCAATTTAACCTGTAAAGAAAACAATTCCTGGAATACAAGTATTTAACTTGATTTTAAAATATAAAATTACAGTTGTATGTTTTCAGTTAATTGTTTTAAGGATGTTCATCTGTTCTCATTCTTCCACCGCCAATCTAGCCTGCACATTTTTTGAAGTATGGAAATAAAATTTTGTGGGATGTGTGTGTGTGAGAGAGAAACTGGTTTGTAAATGGTAAAGTGCCCTAAAAGGTCCATGTGTGGTTTGTTATGATAACTTTCTAGTGACTGTTATAGGGTTAAGTATGTCATTGGCTGCTCATCAAGGCCAATGGCTGGACTGACTCACAATTAAGGGAGACACACAGCTGAGGAATACTGTTTAAGCAACTCCTAGGTGGTAGCTCTCCTCACCTGCTGGAGTCTTGAGTCTAGGCATTGGGAAAGGTCCTGCATTGATTTACTTGAAAGGTGTTCTCTGTGTGGCCAGGCTTTAATTGGATTTCATCCTATCATGAAAGATATCTTATAATGTTTCCTCAGGTGCTGTCAGTCTAGCAATAGAAATTTTCCTTGATAACATTCTGCGTTGCTTTCCTTTCAAAGCCAGACCCACGGGGATCTGGGATGCGGGAGTATTAACATTTAGATTAATTTCTCATGGCAGTTGGGTTATTGGATTTCTCTCTCTTGCCAACCCCCTTAAACTGGTGCAACTATCCCAGTCTCCAGTGGAGCTCTTAAATAGAAAGCATTGGTGGAATAAGGTCTACTAAAAAGGATTGTATCAACTCAGATCCTATCCTCCGCATTCAGTGCAAAACAAACAACCCCACACACAAAAACCAAAAAACAAACCTTGCCATGTTCAGCAGCACTGAAATACTTTTGTAAAGGTACCGGTATTGGTATTCCAGGGACCTTTAAAGATCATTCAGTCCCTCCAGGTCTCTAAGTGGAACAATTTTTTGGCCAGGTCAGAAATGGAATTGTCATGACATATATGAGAAAAATTATCCTCATTTCTGCTGAAAACCTTTCTGTTGAAATCAAATATGTATTTAATTTTTTAAATAAAATTCTTTTATAGAGAAGGTTTGAAGAAAATTGGGAATTTATAGTTTTGTTATTGAATTATTCCCTAATGTATACTTGAAACTCATTTATGTGTGACAAGTATGAATTTTGTTCCACATATCTCAGTATAAAAAACACATCATTTCTCTGTATCAAATTGAATTCAACTCTGAGTTCAAACTTTCCAGCTGCTGAGTTTTGGGGTACCTTCTTCCTCTCTCCTTCTCAAGGATCAGGACCTCCTATGTGTCTCTAAGGCATAACTAAGGAGCATCCGTGAAATTCAGTTCACCAGTCACCTCAGGGGCAGTCAAACTTGATGGTGGGAACGTTGGGGAAAAGGGTGAATGTGTCACCGTGTACTGAGTACAGAGCCGCTGACCATTTGTGACTATCCCTAAGCAATGATGGAAGATCATTAAAATGGTAACAGAAAGACAAGTCTTCCCTCAAGCATTTCTAATAGGGTTGCTTCTCCATTTTTAAGACCCATGACTGTCAACATATAACTTGACCACAGAATAACCAGATGCTACAACACAGTTACAGTTAAAGCACTTCAAGAGTTAAGATTGTGAGAAGGGGGACACCTGGGTGGCTCAGTCAGTTAAGCCTCTGCCTTCGGCTCAGGTCATGATTCCAGGGTCCTGGGATCGAGTCCCACATCGGGCTCCTTGCTCAGCAAGGAGCCTGCTTCTCCCTCTGCCTGCCTCTGTCTCTCTCTCTGATAAATAAATAAAATCTGTAAAAAAAAAAAAAATTGTGAGAAGGTGGTCAGGGTGCCGCTAAGATTGTGAGAAGGTGGTCAGGGTGCCACTTCTTAAAACTGTTCTTCCACCAAATCAACAGGGTAGGTTTTACCTGCCAACTTAGAACCTGGCTACCTTTACCTATTCCCCTTCCCCAGTCCACCCTCATCATTCACGGGGCATCTAGTGAAGGACCTGTCACATCAGAATGGACAAGTCACAGGGGGCGCCTGGAGGGGCTCAGTCGGTTAAGCGTCTGCCTTCGGCTCAGGTCATGATCCCAGGGTCCTGGGATCGAGCCCTGCATGGGGCTCCCCGCTCAGTGGAGAGCCTGCTACTGCCGCCCCTCCCACATACACGTGTGGCATGCTCTCTCTCAAATCTTAAAAAAAAAAAAAAAAAGTATAAATTCTCCACTTAAGAGGGTTGTAACCCTCAGAAGAGAATCCGGAGCTGATTTTCTTCTTCCATTGGAAGAATTCAGCTTACATTGGACATCTTGGAAACAATTCCCTAGGAAACACTCACACTCTTGCCACCAGCTCCTGATTCCTACTTGGAGATCCATGTTGTTCCAGTGAACCTGACCAAATCCCCTGAAAAGCCTTACCAATGGAGTGGGGTAGACTGATGTTGCTTGTTACTCCGTGTGGGCTTTGTGATGGACAAAAGGCTTTTTCTCCTCCAGCCTCTTAGGCAGGCCCTGTGTACTTGAACCTCAGGGGTGATGGTGTTTCTCCTTCCAGGGTTGCTAAACTGTCTTGTATTGGAGGGTCTTGTTTGAGAGCAAGTTTCCTGCTCTTCCAATGGTGGTGGTATAAAATCCTTGACTTGAGTTTCCTGGCCCTCCGTTTGTGGAAGATGGTTTGGGCCTAGAACTGGGCTGGGTGAGTTCCACACTCTTCTCTAGCAGAAACAGCTTTTTCTTATTTCTGTAAGATTCCATTTTTACTTATTAAATTGGAAGAAAAGTATAAATGTTTAAAATAGTTTTTTGTTTGCTTGTTTTGGTGGGAATATGCCAACAAAACAGGCCCTTTCACAAATTGCTAGACAGAGTACTAAAAGGTCTAACCCCCATGAAGGGGAAGTTTGGTAATATATTTAATAATATAAGAAGAATTACATATCTTCTTAATTCCAATGCTAAGAATCTATCCCCAAAATATGGAAGAACAAATACAAACCTATGTACACGATTTTTTATTGTACCATATTTATAAAACAAAAAGAACCATCCATTAATAGAGATATGATTGAATAAATGATATATCTATATAATGGAGAGTTATGCTACCATCTAAAAAATAAAGGGAGAAAAATATTTATGTACAAATAGGGAGTCCTGGGGCGCCTGGGTGGCTCAGTTGGTTAAGCTTCTGCCTTAGGCTTAGGTCCTGATCCCAGGGTCCTGGGATCAAGCCCTGTGTTAGGTTTCCTGCTCGGCAGGGAGTCAGCTTCTCCCTCTGCCCCCTCCCCCAATTTGTGCTCTTACTCTCACTCAGTCTCTCAAATAAAATCTTTAAAACAACAACAACAACAAAAAGGGAGTCCTCCCCAAGCTGTATTGTCAAATGGAAGATCAAGAACACTAGGTAGTAGGTAAAGGTGATAGTTAATCTTAGGTGTCACCTTGGCTAGGCTATGGTGCCCAGTTGTTTGGGCAAACACTACTCTAAATATTGCTGTGAAAACATTTTGTAGATATGGCAACATTTACAATCAGTTGGCTTTAAGCAAAGCAGATTGTTCTCGCTAATGTGGGTGAGCCTCCTCGCATCAGTTGGAGGCCATCAAAGCAAAGACCGGTTTCCTGGAGAAGGAATTGTCTCTATAGACTGTCACATAGAATTGCTTCCTGAGTTTTCAGACTGCTGGCCTGCCCTACAGAGTTCAGATTCAAAACTGTAACATCAATACTGACCTGAATTTCCAGGCTGCCAATTTGTATATCTCTTATTGGCTCTGTTTCTCTCAAGAAACTTACTAATATTATAGAAAAATAGATTGAGTATGCTGCCTTTTGTTTATGAGATGAAATACCAGAAGGATAAACTAAAAACTGCCCCTAAAAATAATATTAAAGATCACCTACAGGAGGCAATGGGAATAGATAGAAGGAAAATGAAGATGAGACCTAGAAGTATACCTAATATACTTGACAACCTTGCTTTTTATTGAAATGTAACTTTTTTACTTTTGATTTTGGAATCATGTAAAATTTCATGTCTTGATGAATTTAACTTTTTTTAATAGCCTTGCATAATTATGACTAAGTAATACACTAGCTAGTTTTACAAATCTTTGCCTTTTATAAAAACATATCCATAGGGCGCCTGGGTGGCTCAGTTGGTTAAGCAACTGCCTTCGGCTCAGGTCATGATCCTGGAGTCCTGGGATCGAGTCCCGCATCGGGCTCCCTGCTCAGCAGGGAGTCTGTTTCTCCCTCTGACCCTCCCCCCCTCATGTGCTCTCTCTCTCCTCTCATCCTCTCTCTCAAATAAATAAATAAAATCTTTAAAAAAAAAAAAAAACAACATATCCATACTTGATTGTTTTGCAACTTGCTTTTTTCCTCTAAAGTGTCTTTTCCTGATATCCATTCATGTTGATTCCTGTATATTCCTTTTTCTCTAATGTATAGTATTGCATTGTGTAAATAGTCCACAATTTTTCAGTTGTCCCATTGATTACACTACCGTAAAAATTCTTGAGCAGATATTATTGCACAGGGCAAGAGTTTCTCTGAGGTGTTTTCTTCTGAGCAGAATTGCAGAAATGCTTGGGGACAGAAGGGTATGAGCATCTTCTATTTACTAGGCAATGATGACTTTTGTTTTCAGACGGTTGTATCAATCTGCCCTCCTAGCCAGGAGTATATAAGTTCCCATGGCTCTGCATCCTTACCAGACTCGTTGACAGCTTTTCTAATTTTGGCTAGCATGGGGGTTAATCTGTTGAATTTTAAATTTCAGTAATTATATTATTTATCTGTAGGCATCCCTTTAGTCACTGATTAAAAATCTAGTTCTCTCCGTTTCTTGTTTTCTATTTCCTAATGGTTGTTTTTTTAAATGGTCTTAGAGTTATTTTACATTCTTTTTGGTTCCCTATTATCTGAAGTTCTTGGGGTTTTAGCCATCCAGTTATGTCTATGAATCCTCACTAATGGTGTAGGGTTTCCTTGTGTGTTTTATGCTTTTTCTTACTAACCTCAGCCAGTGGAGGGCGCTGTGTTTTTCTTTCCTGTGTTTTCACATTGGCTTATTTTTTTTTATTATGTTAATCACCATATATTATGTCATTAGTTTTTGATGTAGTGCTCCATGATTCATTGTTTGCGTGTAACACCCAGTGCTCCATGCAGAACGTGCCCTCTTTAATACCCATCACTAGGCTAACCCATTCTCCCACCCCCCTCCCCTCTAGAACCCTCAGTTTGTTTTTCAGAGTCCATAGTCTCTCATGGTTCGTCTCCTCCTCCGATTCCCACCCCCCTTCATTCTTCCCCTCCTGCTTTCTTCTTCTTTTTTTAACATAATGTATGATTTGTTTCAGAGGTACAGGTCTGTGATTCATCAGTCTTACACAATTCACAGTGCTCACCATAGCACATACCCTCCCCAATGTCCATCACCCAGCCACCCCATCCCTCCCGCCCCCAACCACTCCAGCAACCCTCCGTTTCTTTCCTGAGATTAAGAATTCCTCATATCAGTGAGGTCATATGACACATGTCTTTTTCTGATTGACTTATTTCGCTCAGCATAATACCCTCCAGTTCCATCCACATCGTTGCAAATGGCAAGATTTCATTCCTTTCGATGGCTGCACAATATTCCATTGTATATATATATATATATACCACATCTTCTTTATCCATTCATCTGTCGATGGACATCTTGGCTCTTTCCACAGTTTGGCTATTGTGGACATTGCTGCTATAAACATTGGGGTGCATGTGCCCCTTCGGATCCCTACATTTATATCTTTGGGGTAAATACCCAGTAGTGCAATTGCTGGATCATATGGTAGCTCTATTTTCAACTTTTTGAGGAAGCTCCATACTGTTTTCCAGAGTGGCTGCACCAGCTCGCATTCCCACCAACAGTTCATATTGGCTTCTGATGAGGCCTCCAGGAACGGGCCCTCCAGCAGCCTGCAACGTGTACGCTGGGTTACTTGAGTTGGGAGCTTCAGAATTATTTGTGTAGCTTGAGTTTCAGCCAGAAATCCAAGGTTTGGGTGCTAAAGCTGTAGTAATGCTATAGAAAAAGAAAAATGGGGCGCCTGGGTGGCTCAGTCATTAAGTGTCTGCCTTTGGCTCGGGTCATGATCCCAGGGTCCTAGGATCGAGCCCAGCATCCGGGCTCCCTGCTTGGTGGGAAGGCTGCTTCTCCCTCTCCCATTCCCCCTGCTTGTGTTCCTGCTCTCGCTCTCTCTCTGTCAAATAAATCTATAAAAAAAAAAAAAAAAAAAAAAATTCATTATACATGTACTATTTACCTAGAACTGTCCCAGCCCCATTCTGAGAGGAAGTCTTAGAAGAGTTTTGATCCCAGTTAAAAACAAAACAAACTAGTGGATCTTGTAATCTGTTTTTTTTTTTTTTTTTTTAAGATTTTATTTATTTATTTGAGACCGAGAGAATGAGAGACAGAGAGCATGAGAGGGAGGAGGGTCAGAGGGAGAAGCAGACTCCCTGCCGAGCAGGGAGCCCGATGCGGGACTCGATCCCGGGACTCCAGGATCATGACTGAGCCCAAGGCAGTCGCTTAACCAACTGAGCCACCCAGGCGCCCTTGTAATCTGTTTCTTTAAAGATATATTAAAAAGCTAGAGCTATATAAGACTTCAAGATAATTAATTTGTACTGATTTCTTTTTATTTTGTGTTCCCTTTATATGTCCCGTGAGTATTTGCTAAATATTGTAGACATGAAACAAATACTTAAAATGCTCATTAATTTTATTGTATTTTATTTTTTTATCAAAGCATAGACTTGAATAAATCAGATTTTTATTTTCAGTGACTGAAGAAATGCTGGACAATTATATCAAAATTATAACCCAGTAATTCATGTAGTGGAAGACATAGGAAATATAAATCCTATATTAATTGAGTTGAATTAAAGCCAAAAACAATAATCTAAAATGTCCCCAGGGTGACTGTTTTCCAAACCCAAGTGATTGGTATGCACGTTGTAGTCAAGGCAGGCTTTGTCCTATTCCTATTCATTCCCTTTTGCTGTGTTTCTGTTCTTTCTTGTCCCATTCTTGGTGAAAATTACCACTATGACCATGTAGATGTTTCTCTTTAAAAGCAAAATTTACCTTCAGTGATAAGAGTCTTAGCATTTTTTTTTCTTATTTGTATTAATTCACATATTAACTAAGTTCATAATATTTCCAGTAGGCATGAGTGTAGAACATTGTACCAGGGATTATGTGTAGGAATATTTTTCTCTACTATATGTTGGCTAACCGAACATAATAAAAGTGTGTTTCTGCAATTTTTTTTACATAAAAAATACCTTTTAATAATGGTGTCTAATTGCTTTCCTCAGTCTCTCCCCCTATTCTAAAAAGAAAAGAGGTGCGTCTGGGTGGCTCAGTCCATTGAGCGTCTGCCTTCGGCTCAGGTCATGATCCCAGGGTGCTGGGATCGAGCCCCATGTCTGGCTCCCTGCTCAGCAGGGGGTCTGCTTCTCCTTCTGGCCCTCCCCCTGCACATGTTCGGTCTTTTTTTCAAATAAATATAATCTTTAGAAGAGAAAAAAGAAAAAAATGCAAACCCTTACTTGGGGGTCAGTGATCTGAAGTATAGGGAAAACACAAACTTTTTAAAAAAAAGTCAAACAAAAGTTGTCAAATAGCCCCCCCCAAAAAAAGTTTATCCTTACAACTCCTTTTTTTCTAGAATTATACAATTTTAAGAACATTAGTCATTTGATTTCATTACCCGCAGCAAATTACATGTAACAAATTGTGACAAGGGTCAGACACAGTCCTGTTCACAAGAAACAGCTGGTGAGTGAAGGTCAAGGAAAGGAGGGGTAGAGCAGACATAAGAACAATAATTTGGGTCATCTAAAGAAAGGGGCAAACAGTTGTCTACATAGTGGTTATCCCTGGGTTTTGAGAGCAACTCCTGTATATCAGCTGGTTTTTGGTTTAGGTATTCTGCTAGGAGGCCATCCCTGAACCCTTTCCACCCCCTCCCCCACCCATATCTGAGGTTCCCTTATTACAGCATTTGTCACTGTATCATCACTTTGTGGTTATTTGCAGTTACCATCATTACGTTACTGGCAAGTCCATGGCATTCTTTTCAATGTGGCTTTCCCAGTCTCTGATAGTGTTTATTACAATAAATGTGTCAAAAGAATAAACGAATCTTCCCTGATGTTCACCATGTTGACTCTGAATAAGATTTCAGTTGAACTAAGGGAATTTTAGAACTGAAAGATAACTCAGAAAAATTGGTCTGTCCGCTCATATATATGGACGAGGAAATTGAAGTGCAGAAAATGAAAATGACTCAACCCCAAAGAAGTGGTTAATGATCTGAGTGAGAATAAGTACCTCCTAAATCTTATTTCAGGCTATTTCCACGACCCTTTATAGTTGCTGAAGATGACAATGAATTGAATCCTCACGTTAAATCAGGCATTTTGCTAAATGATTGACATTTGTTACTTTGTTCAGTCCCCAAAACAGCCTGACAATGTTGTTGCAAGTATTATCCACATTGTTACAAGTTGAGAAACTTGCCAAGAGATGGAAGCAGGGTGTCCATCTCCAATTCCAAAACCCCGACTCTCCATCCACCTCCTACTCCCCACCTGGAACTCAGGACTCCTCCCTTATATTCAGTTTCCTGTTCATAAAAGGAGTGTGTGAGAGCCCACTGGGCTGGCTGTTTAAATGGTTATTGGTTCATAAATCTACATGCCAAAATTTCCGAACAAATGGGAATTTAATTGAAAGTCAGGAAGAAAGAAAACTGAGATAAGGAGAGGATTACCTCAATGGTACTAACGACCTGAAGAAATGACTTCGACAGGATGCTACATACTTAGTGTAATAGATACAATCTATTCTATAAATATGAAAAAATATAGTGTCTATGTTGAACCATTGAATTCTCTTAAGGAAAAGTGTGCATGGAAGATTATTCATTTCACATATTTAAAATATTTCCAAATATTTGGGACATGCTTAAAAGTATTAATGTCATGCTGATGAAACTGTGGACATTTTTGTTAAGCAGTTTTTTCAAAGAAGGAGCAAGTCCTCAGGTAGTCAGGTATGTAGGGTATAGGGTTCTTAAAGTAGGGTCTGGTGGCTTGTGCCTGGTTAGTGAGTGGCAGGCAGTTTAAGGGAACAGGTGATCTTACCGTCTAGATAGGAAGCCTATTCTGAGACTTTGGAAATGAATATGGCAATGGCCTAGGCCTTACCTCCTCCTTTGCATACCCCACAAGTGCTGTGGACCCTTCTTATGATGGCATTTCACTTCCATGACTTCTGAAATATGTTTTAAATGACCTATTAGTCTAGAAATTATGGAAATGGGAGGGGAAGGAAGGAAGATGGGGACACAAATATGGTATTGTTTTCGATCTTGTTTCCTCTAGGAATTCTGCTGGTTGGGTATACCAAAAGGTAGTCAAGAAAGAGGGAAGAGCACCTTTTCTAAGTGAGGTTCTTAATGTAATATGAAAATGATGGTAAGAGCGAGTTCTTTTTGAGGGGCTTGTCATGTGTGCATGGCTTCACTTAATCCTGATTAGTTGATGAAGTAGATACCTTGGTGTCTCCATTTTACCATGCAGGAGACCCAGAAAATTTAAGTAATATGCCTAAGATTATACAGCTACTAATTTTCTTTCTAGAATCTGTTTTAGCTGTAGCCTGTTTTTATGATATATTAAAAATTTTTTCCATTTGGGTCAGGGGAAAGCAGGAATCTTCAGCTGAGCGAAAGGAGCAATGAAGGAGAAATAGAAAAATGGGGGTCCACTATGTGAAAGACTAGGACTTAGGAAAGACTGGCAGGCGGGGGATGTAGGAGGGGCTGCAATAGGACTAGTCTAGATCTGAAATAAATTGTGTAGGTGTGTGTTTCCTTTAAAGTAACATCTAGATGAGGGAGGCAATATACTGTAGTGTTTGAGAACTCTGTTACTAGACTCACGAGACAACGTGTATGTTCTTTTGATGATCTCCCTAAAGATTTTGTAATTTCTCCTAATGGTTGTTATAATCCAGTCACTTCAGCCTATCATGTTTCTCTATAGACGGACTACAGAAAAGCCCCTAGCACTAACTCCTGTACAGTGGTATTAGAAAGTACACACAGAGATAATGGAGGAAGAACATGGCTGTGATAACAAAGTGTCTTCGGAAAAGAACAGGCCGATTTGTTCCTGAGATGATAATTAAAAATTATGATGATGCCATTAGAAGCAATAGGAATTTGACAGATTAATTTTTGTGTGTGTGATTTTTAAGTAATTAGAATACCGAGGAGCATGGTTGATGAGCTGGAGCTGCCGGATCCAGCCCTTCATGCATAATTGATTATACATAGGCTGTGGAAAGGCGGCACGCTGATGCAATTTATGGATGAAAAACATTTTGTTAGTATTTCAAAAGAATGGGTTCCTAGAACTGAAATAGTGGAGTAAAAGAGGATTTTCAATGCCATTTTGCTTAATCCTGCCAAATTGCCTCTCCATAAATGTCATTCTGCTCTATTATCCTACCAATCGTGAAAGAAATGTTTTTTTGTTTTTTGTTTTTTTTTAGAAAAATGGCTAAAATGTCTAATTTTCACTAAAAACATAGTGGTTTCTTTCCCCCAAGTCACACTGGTTTCTTTTTTCACACCTTTGTAATTGTTTACATAGGGCAAGCATAATCGCGGTATCTAATTGAGTCCTAAGTGCCAGTGTTTCCTGCTGGGAACCAGGTATGTACTGGTGAAGGGGGACCATGGGGGAAGCATTGCTCTGGGTAACCCAGGAAGCAGACTAGCTGAGGACTGATGCATTCAGTGACCTGCATCTCATCCTTCCTATCACGTTGTTCCTTCTCAGTATCAAGTTTCTGCTTCTTAAATCCATTCCCATTCTTTTGAGGCTCTCTTTAAGTGTGCTGGATCCCTGGTTCTCCTTAGAAGTGCAGCTCATTTATTCGGTTGCTTTGCTAGTACTCAAGCATACTAATAAGGCTTTTATGAAATGTCAGCAGTTACCGACCATCTCTTTGGTCTCATCTTGTGACTAGTGAGTTTGCTGGCAGCCTTCATTGTTCGTTTTGGGGAAAAAAAAATAAGTGTTACAGTAACTGAAGTGGCATTTGTAGCTATGGACCAGGAATTAAGGTTATTGATTACTGTATTGGATTTAGAAACTTCTATGTGAATTTATGCATGTTTTGTAATGTGTTTCTTTCCTATGGTATAAAAGAATTTTTAAAATCCCATATCTACTTCTTCTGTAGGAAAGAAACCTGACAAAAATGAAAGTTCTTATAGTCCCCCCTCACCCCCATCAGAGCCATTTCAATTAAGAGGTATTGAAAATCTATAAGCCAATCACTAGAGAAATATCAAGATGAAACCCTGTCTCTGTCATCAAGGAGCTAGTCTAGTAGGAAAGACAAATGTTTCAACTAAGATTATAATATGGTATATGGATAAAAAATGGGCAGCAAAGGCAGGGATATAACTACATCCAACTTAGAGGTGGCAGAATGAAAAGATGGCTTTTCAAGCATATTCAAAAATTTTGAGACATGAGAGTGTTCTGTATAGCATTGTAGAGAAAAAGGCAGAGATGATCTTTGACAGGATGTTTAGGGTTTTTTTTTAAGATATTTGGGAGAGAGGGAGAGGAGTGGGGGGGGGGGGACAGGGGAAGAAGCAGACTCCCCGTGGAGCAGAGAGCCTGACCTGGGACTCCATCCCAGGACCTGAGCCTGAGCCGAAGGCAGATGTTTAATGGACTGAGCCACCCAGGTGCCCCAGGTGTGTTCATTTTCTAATGCTGTGTGCCAAGTTACCACAGACCTAGCGACTTGTACAACGCCTGGTTATTATCACGGGTTTAGTAGGTTAGAAGCGGAGATGTGGTTATCTGGCTTCTTGGCCCAGGCTCTCCCAAGCCTGAATTCCAGGTCATCCAGACTCTACACACTCCCCTGAAGCTTGAGTTATCTTCTGAGCTCATGTGGTTGCTGGCTAGAAGTCCGTTGCATGTGATTCTAAGACTGAGGTTCCCACTTTCTTGCTGATAGTTAGCCAATAGCTCTTCTCAGCTCCTAGAGGTCCCCACAGTTCTTTGCCACATAGCTTTGTCCCTAGGCAATTCACATCATTACTGTTTGATTCTTCCCAGGAGCAGGAGGATCTCTCTGCTTGGAATTCCCAGCCCTTTTGAAAGGACTCTACCTGATGAGTAAGTCCACTCAGAATAGTCTCCCTCTTGATGAACTCATAATCAACTGTTTGGGAGTATACTTTCAACTGCAAAACCTCTTCAGCTTTACCATGTAATATAACATAATCACAGGAGTTATGTCTCATTACTTTTGCCATATTCTGGGGTTAGAAGAAAGTTCCTGCCTACAGTCAAGGGGAGAAGATTATACAAGATATGGGTTACTGTGGGTCATCTTAGAATTCTGCCTATCAGGGTGGGTGGACTTGAGTAGTAACAGGGTTGAATCATAAGAGATCTTGTTCAAAATGATAAGAGGCAGGGATCCTATAGGTACTGTTGAGTTATTGTTGGATTTTCATCCAAGGAAACATGAAATTTAATAGAATAAAAGATAATTTCTTTGGCTGTGTGAAGAATGGTTTGACAGTGAAGTTGGATGAGAGGCAATTAGGAATTAAATAATTCAGTCAGGATGACCTTAAGAGTCCAATGTCCGCAATGGCCAGAGAGACTAGTAGGAGAGACAATTACTGGAAATATTTAGAAGAGCGAATAGGGGAGTAATTAATGAATGATAAGATGGTGGCCAACACCATAACTGCCTTTAGCTGCCATTTCTCAAAATCAAGATTTGATTCTAAAGAGCCAAATGGGGTATGAAATGTAGTCTAGAGAGGATACTGATATATCTTATAATATTATTAGATTTTAATTAAAAATTTTTAGCATGTGTTTAATTAGGCTGTATTTATATAGTATTCTATATTCCCAAAGTGATTTTTGACATGGGTAAGTAAAATACATATTGTTAAACTGTGACAGCAAATAGATTTTTCATAACCTTTAGATCAATAAAATTTCAAATTACATAAGAGTTGCAAGAACAGTATAAGAAACTCCTGTACACTCGTTATCCACATTCACCAGTTTGCATTTTGCCCTATTTGCTTCATCATTCTCTCTATATGGTGTTAGAGATGTGCATTTATTTTTTTAACCATTCAAGATAGTTAAAATAAATCTAATTTATAGACAGCATGCCTATTCACCCCTAAATACTTTATGGTCCATTTCCTAAAGACAAGGTTTCAATTTGCTAATATTCTGTGGCTATTTTCATCTATGTTCATGAGAGATGTTAATTGGCAGTATTTTTTTTTTCCTTAATGACTGTTAGATTTTTGTATCAAGGCATAGTAAGTTGGAAAGGAAATTTTATAAACAAATTTGTGTAAGAGAGGTATTGTTTTGTGCTTAAATGTTTGATAGTATTCACTAGTTATACAATCTGGGCCTAGAATTTTCCTTTGGAGAAAGTTTTTGATAATGAATGTGCTTTCTTTACTAGACAAAGGGGTCTTCAGGTATTTAGTTTCTTTTGTGTGTGTTATATCAGTTACGATTTTTCAAGGAATTGGTCCATTGCTCTTCTGTTGTTGGATTTGCATAATTTTTCCTATGTTCCTTTGTTAGCCTTTTTAAACTTTGTAATTTGAGATAATTTCAGATTTAAGTGAAAGTCACAAAAATAATGCAAAGAATATCTGCATACCATTCATTCAGATTCCCCAAATGTTAACATTTTAACACATTTGCTTTGTTTTTCCCCCTCACTTTTATGCATGCATACTTATAAAATGTAATATAAATATTGTAAAACATAAATACTTTCCTGAACTCAATACTGTGCACTAAGTTACAGTTATGATAGCCATTTATCCCTAAACACATTAGTGTGTGTTTCCTAAAAACAAGGATCTTCTCTTTCATAACCACAATGCAATTTTCAAAATCAGAAAATGTTGATACAATACTATTATCCAATATACAGACCTTAATCAAAGTTCAACTATTTCACTAAGTATTCTTGATAGAAAAAGGCAAAAAAAACCCCAAATTCTGTTAGAAGTTCTAATCCAAGATCACACATTTCACTTAGTTGTCAAATCTCTAAAGACTAAAATCTCCTTTAATGGGGAATAGTTCCTTAGTCTTTGTCTTTTGTGACCTTGAAGTGTTTATACAATGACTCAGTTTGTCTTAAAAAAAAAAAAACAAAAAAAACCCAGTTTTCTTGTTACTAGATTTCGGTTACAAATTTTTGTTAGGAATGTCTCAAATGATGTGTCCTTTTCAGTAAATTAAATCCATAGGCATGCAGAATCTACTGGAATCCTTCATGGTGTTGCCAACTTTGATCACTTGGTTTTGTGGGAGTCTGCAAATTTTCTCCATCAAAGAGTTACTACTTTTCCTTTTATAAATGATTGGTGCCAAAACTAACAGGTGGATGTTTAATACAAAGCAGATTATTGAGACTCTGAAAATAATCTGCTTTGTATTAAACATCCACCTGTTAGTTTTGGCATGAATCAATGGTTCTAGCCTGAAACTGTTACTACTATGTCAATTACCCAGTGGGGTTTTGGGCCCCATCATTCCCTCTGCATTGTAGTTGGCATGGTACTGTAGAGTACTTTTGCATCTCCCCCATTAATCTTCACATTTCTTTATGTGTGCAGAGTCTCTTGGATTCTAATATGTTGGGTAAAATCTAGTACTCTAACTTACTGGTTTTGCTCACATTTTCTCAGGTTTGACTGGGAAAAGTCTCTTTCAACTAGTTTCTGTGTCTTTGATATATACTCATTTACTTTGCCTTGGTAACCCTGGAGTCAACCCTTTGTCCCAGGTCCTATAGTTGAGAATAGTATTTAGAAACTAGGATCTGGGCATGACCTGTTCTTTGGATGTCATGGATGCCACTGCTTATAAACCTCTTAAGGAGGTAGATCTGGGTATGTACATACATACCCAGACATGCCACATCTATATCTAAATTGAGTTCATATGGATACTTCCAATTGCACAGGACCCATTCTAGGGGTAAGCTCCTTCCATATTCCTAATTACCTTCTTTGACATTGAGAAAACTGATTCTCATTATCCAAAATACATTTACTTACTTCCTCAATACTATGATATATGTAATTTTAGTATGGCCAACTAGTATTAGTATTTAGTAATGCCAAATTGACCAAATTTAGTCTTGTGAAAACTGAAAAATGTATCTATTGCCTGGAGTTTAATATTTGTTTACTGTTCTTGTTTTTAGCTTGAGGGTATAGACTGAAGTAATGTATTCAAAAGTTAATTGGGACAGTTCATCTTTCTTCAGTGTGATTGTGTTATGCATTTGAATTACAGGTTCATTTATTGCTGTTTTTATTCCACTTTATTCTCCCCCCATCTTGGTTGATTTTATTTATAAGTATATTAAAAATAATATGGTTCTAAAGCCAGGACTATACAAAAAATTATACTTAGAATGTATCACTCCTCCTGTGTCTGCCATCCTTTCCCTCCAGTTTCCATCCCCCTATCCCTTCCATCCTGCACCTACACCATAGGTAACCAATCTCTTTCATTTCTGGTTTATCTTTTCTCTGTTTCTTTTTGTGCAAAACAGATTTCTATAAGTCTTATTTCCCCTTCTTTCTTACACGAAGGAAGTCTACTGTAGCTTCTCTGCACTTCAACTTTTTTTTTAAGTAACACTATTCTTATCCTTTCTATTAGCTACGGGGTTTGTAATGACGTTTCCTCTTTCATTTCTCAGGTTGTAATTGGGCCTTCTTCGTTTTTCACGGTCAATTCGTGAGGAGTTAATCAGTTTTCTAAATCTTTTCAAAGAACCTGCTTTGGGCTTTAATTTCTACTATTTGTTCTTACCTATAGCATTTCCTTTCTTCTACTTGTGTTGAGTTTAATTTGTCTAGCTTTTTAGGTTGGAAACAGATTGTTGATTATAAATGTATCTCCCTTTCTCTAATATAAGCATTTGCGGTCACACGTTTCTCACTATCCCTGCTTTAGTTAAATTCAACAAATTTTGATATTTTGAAATACTTTTATTTTTTTAAAGATTTTATTTATTTGAGCGAGAGAGAATGAGAGAGAGAGAGAGAGCATGAGGGGGGGAGGGTCAGAGGGCGAAGCGGACTCCCCAGTGAGCAGGGAGACCGATGCGGGACTCAATCCTGGGACTCCAGGATCCTGACCTGAGCCGAAGGCAGTTGCTTAACCAGCTGAGCCACCCAGGCACCCTTGAAATACTTTTTAATTTCGCTGAGCCACCCAGGCACCCTTGAAATACTTTTTAATTTCCCTGTAATTTCTTTCATCCAGGGATTATTTTTATTTATTTATTTATTTATTAAGATTTATTTGCGAGAGAGACAATGAGAGAGCATGAGAGGGAGGAGGATCAGAGGGAGAAGCAGACTTCCTGCTGAGCAGGGAGCCCAATGTGGGACTCGATCCCGGGACTCCAGGATCATGACCTGAGCCGAAGGCAGTCGCTAACCAACTGAGCCACCCAGGCGCCCCAACATCCAGGGATTATTTTTATGTGTACTGTTTAATTTTCAAATATAGAGGGCTTTCAACTGATGAATGTGTAAAGAAAATGTGTGTGTGTATATATATACACACACACATACACACACACGGAAATATTTCTCAGCCATCAGAAAATGAAATCTTGCCATTTTGCAAGGACAGGGATGGAGTTAGAGTGTAGTATGCTAAGTGAAATTAGTCAGAAACAACATGCATATACAACAAATACTACATGATTTCACTGCATATGTAGAATTTAAGAAAGAAAATAGATGAACATATGGGAAGGGAGAAAAAAAAAAGGTACTAAGACATAAGAGATTCAGAGAACAAACTAAGGGTTGAGGGAGGGAGGTGGGTGGGGGAGGGGCTAGGTGGGTGATGGGTATTAAGGAAGGCACTTGTCATGAGCATTGGGTATTGTATCTAAGTGATGAATCCCTGAATTCTACTCCAGAAACCAATATTGCACTGTATGTTAACTACCTAAAACCAATATTGCACTGTATGTTAACTACCTAAAACTTAAATAAATATATATAGGGCTTTTTTTTTTTTTTTAAGATTTTATTTATTTATTTGACAGAGACACAGAGAGAGAGAGGGAACACAAGCAGGGGGAGTGGGAGAGGGAGAAGCAGGCTTCCCGAGGAGCAGGGACCCCGATGCAGGGCTTGATCCCAGGACCCTGGGATCATGACCTGAGTCAAAGGCAGATGCTTAATGACTGAGACTCCTAGGCACCCCGAGAAATTTTTCTTTTATGGCCCAACATATACTTTTTTTGAACATTCTATGTGCACCTGAATGTGTAGATTGCAGTTACAGAATATAGTGCTCTTTAATGTTATCTAGGTCAATGTGATTAATAATGCTCAGATTTTTCTATGCTCTTCCTGATTTTGTTTTGATTGCTCTGTAAGTTACACAGAGAAGAATGTTAAAGTTGCTAATGAGTATTGAGGATTTGTCTTTTTCTCCCTTTAGGTCTTTAAATTTTGCTTGATGTTTTGAAGATCTTTTAATAGGCACATAAATTTATGATTGTTATCTTCCTAGAAAACTACCAGTTTTATTACTACGGAATAGTCTTCATTATCTCTTGTAGTACTCCTTGCCTTGAATCCCATTTTATCTGTATTAATATAGTCACTCCAGCTTTATTACGTTTATTTGCATGGTAAATCATTTTTTATTCTTTTACTTTTATATTGTCTATTAATTTAAATGGCATCATTTGTAGACAGCATAGAGTTCTTGCTTTTTATATAGTCAATCATTTTTCACTGTTAACTGGAGTATTGATTCCATTTTTGTTTAACGCAGTTATTGATAAGGTATAGTTAAGTGTATCATTTCTGTTTCCATTAGTTCAGGCTAGCTGGCTTATATATTTGTTTATGGTTTCCCTATTCTTTCCTATTTTTAGGCTAATCAAATAGTTTTAGTCCAGTTTATTGGCTTTTTAGCTATGTATTTTAGCTATATGTTTTTGATAGTTGCCCTAGAGAATATAGTATGCTGTTTTAATCTATCACAGTCTATTAGAGTTAGCTCTATTTTAGAAATCCATGTAAAACTTGAAACATCACTGGTCTATTTGACCATTCATCCTTGGGGATATTAACATATATAGTACACCTGTCATATGCAGTATGATACACACCTGTGATTCAGTGCTATATGTAGGGTTGAAGTGTTAAAATTGTTCATTTAAATAGTCACATGTCTTAAATAAGAGAAAAATACATTTAATATTCACACACACATTTATGATTTATGGTGATCTGCATTAGTTTCTGTAATCCTAAATTTTAATCTGTCATCATTTTCCCTAAATCTGAACAACATGATCTATTCCTTGAAGTGCAGATCTGCTGTAATAAATTCCTAGACTTCCAATTTATCTGAAAATCTTTATTTTGCCCTCATTTTGAAGGTGGTTTTCTCTGGGCATAGGATTCAGGATAAACTAAGTTTTCTTTTAACAGTTTGAACTTCATTCCCTTGACTTCTAGCCTCCTTTGAGGAGGTACCAGCTGTCCTTCTCATTGATAGGGACTATAATGTCTCCTGCATGTCATTTATCTTTTTTCTCTGGCTACTTTCAGGATATCTGCTTATCTTTGGTTTTCAGAAGTTGGATTATAATGTGCTTAAGTACGGTTTTCTTTGTAATTCTCCTGATTGGGATTTGATGAGTTTCTTGGATCTGCTAGTTTGTTTGTTTTCCCAATTTGGAATATTTGACTACTTTCCCAAACCTCTCCCCCCATATTTTTCTGTCTTGTTTTCTCTTCCCTACTGTGGAACACTCCCCATCTATATATGGTAAACTAAATTATATATATATTTAGTTTATATATATAAATATATATGTATACATATATGTATACATACATATATTTATATACATGTATCTGTATGTATATATACATATATTTGTATATACATTTATTTCTATATATACATATATAGATGTATATATCGACACATGTATATATACATATATATGTGTGTATATATATTTCTATACATATATAGAAATAAAAATTTTATTGTCTTTATAATAAAAGGTGAAGCTTAGACTTGGGTCACTTGGACCTTTCTTTTCTCTTTCCAGCTCAAATGTTTGAGTCTTTTAATAGCCAGCATTCTCTTAGATCTACAGTTGGGTTCAACACCCTCAAGCCTCAGCACAATCTTCTTTGTAGTTTAAGTCTTTTTCCAGAAAATCCATCTTGCCCACTCTAACCACTCTACTTGCTGTCATAATGTCACTTTCCCTAGGCATAGAGAATCCTTGCCCTAAATGTGTTCATTTTGTGGGATTGGTATTTGCCACACTTCTTATAGAAAGTCCAGTGGGTTTTAGGAATGTTCACAATATTTGCAGGCATTGGATGAATGCCCTTACGTATATTTTATACCTTTGGATATTGTCCCATGAGCTTCTGAGGTTATGTTGTTGTTGTTTTAATCTTAATTCTCTTTAATCTTCAGAGTGGATAATTTATATTGATAGGTTATTTATCTGCAGATAGGTTATCTTCTGACCACAATCTACCCTCAGTTTCACTGATCCATCCTTTCTGCTGTCTCCAGTTTGCTCTTTAAGACTTTCCAAGGAAATTTCATTTCAGCTATTTTACTTTTCAGTTTTTCATTTTATTCTTCCATTAAACTTTTCTGCCTAGTTTTCCTATCTCTTTATTACGACATATTTTACTTTACATTTGAAAACATGGATTTAATAGATCCTTTCAAGCCTTGTCTGCTAATTCCAACATCTCGAACATTTTAAGTTTGGGAGCTATTGACTTCTTTTTCTCTTGAGTATGGATTACATTTTCCTGTCTCTTTGTGAGCCTACTAATTACATTGCATATACTTAGTGAAACATTACAGGGACTCTGATTCTGTTTTCTTCTAAAGAGTGGTCATTTTTGTTGTAGTCACAGTCCCCTTAAGCACCAAACTGTCTCCCTTGCAGTGGGTAACAGGTGAGATCTCTGTTTAGTTCCTTGTAGTTTTATAGCTATTGCTTTATACTGTAAAACTTGGCATTTCACAAGCATTTACAGGGGAGCCAAGGATTTGAGTGGTATTCATATGCAGATTCAGAGGCTTTCCCTCCACCCCTTTCCTAGATTTTCCCCTTCATTTTCTAGCTGCTCTGGAAGCTCTAAACTCCGTCCTCTGACTTCTCAATTCATTATGACTATGACTTCTTGCATGAATTCTCTCCACCCAGTTCCCTGCAGATTAGGGAATGCCCATAGGTGCAAAGTTTAGTAAATGTGAATCCTTTCCAGGGCAGTTCCCTTCTTTCAAAGGCCAACTTCCCTCAATTTCTTCCTGCTTTTGATTGCTTTCTAGGCCTTCTAAAAAAAAAAAAAAAAAAATTTTTTTTTTCCTGTTTTATCCAGTATTCACAAATGTAAGCTTCAGTGCATTACAGGAAGCAGAACTAGAGTAACTAGATATTTCTAGAGTGCCAGAGCATTACTGTTCAATAGAAACATAAACTACATGCATAATAAAAAATTTCTAGTAGCTACATTAAAAAAGAAAAGCTACTGTAGTGATACATTTTATTAACACATGTTTAAAACATTACCACTTCAACAAATAATCAACATAAAATCATTAGTAAAATATTTTCCGTTTTTGTTTACTAAGTCTTTGGAATCTGATATGTGTATTATACTTTACAGCTCTATTTGGATGCTAAATTTTCAACAGTTAAAGAGGAATGTAGTATTACTGAAATCATAAAGTTATGTTTAATGGAAAAGTATCTCACATTGCTTCAGTTTGTAAATTTAAATAATTAAAAATAATACTAAAAATCAAATTCCTCAGGTTCACTAGCCACATCTGAAGTGCCTAGTGGGTACATGGGGGCTATTGGCTACCATACTGGGCAGTATATAGATGTCTAGCTAATAGTAAAGGATTTCTGTATTTTCACTGAGGGAAGTAGCCTTGTAAGGAATAAGTACAATTTTATAGGAACTTAAAATAATTCATATACAATTACCTCTATTTTGGAAAAATTAAAAAAAAGTCTTTGTCTTTCAATATTTACAGAGATATGAAAAGAAAAATTCCTAAACTTTTGGCAAAAAGAGTTTGGTAACAGGAAAGCCCAATTGGTTTGCATAAAGCACATCATTTATGTGCAGACTTTGTCAACAAATTACTGTTTTTTAATAGAACACATTGTTCTTCTATGAATGTATCCTTCTGGGTTTCATATTTAATAATATCCTGGCTATAAAAACCTGCTACTTTTAAAGTGTTCCTTTTTGTTGGCTAAGTAATTATAATAATGATGTTGATTATTTAAAAAGTAGTCTTTTGGTATTATTGTAATAATTGCCTTGATTCCCAAGGCAGAAGTATGTCTAAATTGGCTTATGTAAAATTCCAGTTGTGTAAACTAGTATAAAAATCTCATAAATGGTAATTGACTTGGTAGAAAATATATCTACAACTGGAGTCTTGTTAGTACCCTATTTGGGGTGGTTGTGCAGTGAAAGCCTATGTTATAATTCTAATGACTCATCAAACTGCTTACAGGTTTTACTACCATAGCTGTCTGATTCTGCCTGTGCTGAATTCCATCAGTGTCCAAATAAAACTAGAATCTACTTAACCTCCCCCAGATCAAAGCCCTAAAATTTGAGGATCATAAGGCAGGAATCTTTGAATATGACCAGAACAGTGAGGTCAAATTGCACCATCTGGATTGGGGCCCAGTGGTCATGCATATGTAATAAATATGGTTAAACTACATAAAGGCAGAGGTAAAAGAAAAGGAGCATGGTAGGAAAAGTGATGCGCTCTCTTGCTCTCTCTCTCTCTCTCTCTTTTTTTTTTTTGATCTACTGGTCAAACAGGCAATTAGAGAAGAGGGTCAGAAGCCTTCCTTACTGTGGGCAGCTCAGGTGACCTTAGGGCATATGGAATCATTTATTTGAAAGTTTCTTGGGGCACCTGGGTGGCTCAGTCTGCCTTTAGCTCAGCTCATAATTTCAAGGTCCTTGGATAAAGCCCTGATCAGGCTCCCTGCTCAGCGGGGAGTCTGCTTCTCCTCCCTCTGCCCCTCCCCCCTGTTCATGTGCTCTCTCTCTCTCTCTCTCTCTCTCTCGCTCGCTCGCTTGCCAAATAAATAAAATCTTAAAGAAAAAAGTTTCTTGAGTACTCGCTATGTACCATGTAAGGACTATCTTTGGGGAATACTGTTGAAGAGGATACTCATAGTGCTTACCCTCAAATAGCTAAGAATCCAATGGGTAAATTCGTAGGCAACATGCTAAGAATTTTACGATCATTACCTCATTTGTCATTAAAAACAAAACAAAAACAATTGGGTGACCCTTTTTAGGGAAAGAAGGAGAGGCCTGGAAAATCACTTCAAGATCAAAAACGCATGTGGCAGGGCATGGATTTAAACTCAGGTTTGATCACTCTATATGCCGTATTCTTTTTTTTTTTAAGATTTTATTTATTTATTTGACAGAGAGAGAGAGATAGCGAGAGCAGGAACACAAGCAGGGGGAGTGGGAGAGGGAGAAGCAGGCTTCCCACGGAGCAGGGAGCCCGATGCGGGACTCGATCCCAGGACCCTGGGATCATGACCTGAGCTGAAGGCAGACGCTTAACGACTGAGCCACCCAGGCGCCCTCTATATGCCGTATTCTTAACCACCATCCATAGTACCCAGTAGAGATCATCTCTGCGTTGGCGTCTTTTGGGTCTTTGTGAACATCCTCTTGCCCCCAACCTAGGATATAACTCTTGAAATTTAGAAAGCCCTGATATCCTTACTCATGACTGTACTGCTCTTGTGAAAATGTATTATTTCTATCTGCTCACAACAGTTCATTATTTGAAATGACAGTGTTATATATTCTGTATTCCCCAAGTTACTGTTATAGATCTTATACCCTGGGCTTCTGGAACTTTTGACCTTTTAGGAGTGATCCAGGCTTCCAAGAAGCAGGTCATTTTACTTCTTTGAATTAAAATAATAGGTCTCTGAACATGAAAAGACACTTAGATTATCTTTCCTGGTCCCCTTGTATTTTAGACTTGGATGCCAATTCTGAAGAGGGGGCAGTTTGTTTAAGACCTGAAAGTGTCAGTCATTAGACCCAAACACCATTATCTTGATGCTCAGGTATTGTTTCTTATGTATTACAGATAACTTTTGCCTGTTAGAATCCCTTTCTTCGAATTCTGGACCAAATAGGAGTCTGATTGGAAAATAGTCTTGGAAGAATTTCTGGGGTGTTCTAGAGTTATAATTCTTTCTTTGTTTGTTTGTCAGAGAGAGAGAGAGAGAGGGCACACAAGCAGGCAGAGCAGGAGAGGGAGAAACAGGCTCCCCGCCGAGCAGGGAACCCAGTGTGGGACTTGATCCGAGGACCCTGGGATCATGACCTGAGCTGAAGGCAGACGCTTAACCGACTGAGCTACCCAGGCGTCCCAGGAGTTATAATACTTCCATACCACAAAGATGCTCAAGTTTTCAGAGCATTCTTATGTGTGTGGGCTGGGAAGTGGGAGTGTGAGTGAGGGTCACTCAACTTAATGCTGAAACATGCGGTACTCACAAAGCGAGGAATGATTTGCTTACTTGGTTTGTTAGCCAGGCTTTTTCATTAAGCATTATGCTTATACATGCTGAAAGGGAAATAAATACTTTGCAGTCGCAGAATCCCAGGCTGTTTATCACGACCATCCTTTCCTCTTTCCCCATCTAATGATTAAACCCTACTTTAATATCCCCAGCAAACAGGGTCACCTAGCATCTCTACTGGAAAGTCTTTTATGTGTATTTTCTTTTGTTATTTACAACTCCATTAGATAAATAGTAAAACTAACCTCGTTTTACAAATGATGGCTTGGCTCATAAATATTAAGAAACAACAATTCGAGGGGTGCCTGGGTGGCTCAGTCGGTTGAGCGTCTGCCTTCGGCTCAGGTCATGGTCTCAGTCCTGGGATCGAGCCCCGCATCGGGCTCCCTGCTTGGCGGGAGGCCTGCTTCTACCTCTCCCCCTCCCCCTGCTTGTGTTCCCTCTCTCGCTATGTCTCTGTCAAATAAATAAAATCTTTAAAAAAAAAAAAACCCAAAAAACAACAATTTGTAATTGTTAGAGCAAGAATTAGGACTTAGCTCAGTCAGAATCCTGAACTTGTATTCTACATTGTCACGTCAAAATTTGCTTGCCTACCTCCAGTGATAGGGGACTCATGGGTATCTGGGGCATTTCTGCATATCTTTGGGTTGTTGTGATTGCAAGAAGGCTTATCCTTTAATGAGGTTAAAATTTGTTCTGTTGGGCTTCTGCCAATTAATCCTACTTTATTTCTTTGATATAGCAGGGCACAAGTGCAATTATCTTCTTATGTATGATGATTTTTTTAGGGGGGGGCAGAGAGAGAGAGAGAGGGAGAGAGAGAATCTCAAGCAGACTCCTCCCTGAGCACGGCCTGAGGTGGGGCTTGATCTCACTACCCTGAGATCATGACCTGAGCCGAAATTAAGAGTCGGATGCTAACCGACTGAGCCACGCTGGTGCCCCTCGTATATGATGATTCTTAAAAACTATGAAGAGAACTCCCTCTGGTACCTTTTTCTTTTCTTCTTACAGTTATGTATCCCCATGTCTTTCAGATGGCCCCTCTTGGGACATGATTTCTAGTTACCTTGCTTTCCAGTGCCTCACCTCTGAACTCCTTTTCGTTTAAATGAGCCTTAGAGCAGGCCTCCTGCTTGACTAAAATCTGGGGCTAGGTGGAATTTATTAGGTAGGGGGCAAAGAGATTATCCAATACAGTGACTTAGGTAATATGGAAGTTTTTTGTTTTTTTGGTTTTTTTTTCCTGTTGCACATAAAGATCAGAGGTGAGTGGTCTGAGGTTAATAGAGTTGCTCATTGATCCTCAACCCAGGCTTCCAGGGTTTCAGTAATCTCCATTTCCCAGCCAGCAGTATGGAGGACAAAGAACATGCAAAGAAAGCAGCTCCATCTTTAAGGACATGATTGGAGGTGTTGCTTTGCTTCCAAACTTGTTTGGGTAATTGCACCTAGCTGTAAGGGAGATGGGAAAGAGTGCCTAAACCTGGGCTGCCATATTCCTAGTGAAAACTCAAGAGATTCTGTTACTAAAAGAGAAAATGAACCCTGGAGGCAATTGCAGATTCTGCCACCTAAAGTACGGTGTAAGTAAAAAGGAAAGGGCAAGGGAATGCATCTTGTTGACCCTAGTATGGAAATAGGCACCAGGGAGTTTTATTATCCTATTTATCTGTCCTCTAGCCAGTCACTTATTAACTTTACTTTTAGTTCTAAAAAGAATGTGAATTGCTTTCTTTTTGTTTTCTATTTCATAAAGCTATTGCATTGTAGTTATAAAAGTGATTTTACATGAATTAAATGACTTTATAATGGAATTATAGCCAATGTGATTATTCCTTAAATGATATGTTTAGAAAGAACAGATTATTAGGACCCAAAGAGGGAGAATTATAGAAGACAGAAGATTCTCAAATTCAAGAAATGGCTGTGAAGTTACTGAGAAGAAAACATCTCCTATGTGTTAAGTCTCTTCAGCACCTGTCCTTAAAGTTTTATGTAACTTTGCGGGGGCAGTTTGGGGTTAACGTTTTTGTTTTCTATTCAGAAATTTGATGTGATTATTCCCCCCATCCTCATTGACATTTTTGGAAGATGCAAATTGGTTCTGCTAATCCTTCAGCAAAGATTTCATTGATAAAATAATTAGTTGTACTGTGGTTGATTCTGAGCATTTAGAAGTTGCATAGTAAATAAACAATAAGCTCTGTGGAGCCCTGGGCATTTTTGTTAAGGCTTGATACCGTGACTTCTACTCACAGCCTAGAGCACATGGCTAGAGGGGGAGAAAATGTGACTTAAAAAATGCACCCACTCTCCATCTGCCAGAGTTTTCTAGAGATGAGGCTATGTGAATGCATGAAAAGGTCCTAGACTGTCCCTGCCTGGGTTCACATTTATTACTACTTTACTTCTGCTAGGCATAACTACTCTTAACCCCATGCTTCTTGATCATTTGACTCTGGTGAAGTGGTCTGTAAGGAAGTACTATTTGAGAAGGTTTGGATCCCCTTTCCAAGCCCCGTTATCATAGTTGGGATCTGTTACAGAGACTGCTAGAAACTCTTTCCTACTTCCTTTCTAACAGACTTTGCTATTGGGAGTGCCAATATGCCTAACTCAAAGTCTACATTTTCCGGTGTCTTTTAAAGGTTGGGGGCAGGGGGGCACTCCATGTGAACAAAAGTCCTTGGATAGTGCCTCCCTGAAAGCTGTTTAGCAGGATTAAGCATAGTGAGGTGCACTCTTGAGCTTGTATCCCTCCCTCCTTTCTTCATCCTGAAATGTGGATGTGATGGTAATGTGGTGGCAGTAGCCATGAGCTAAGGAAGAAGGGTAAGAAGGACAGAAATAGCCTGCGTCTCTGATGACTTGCACCTACCATACTTGTAGCCTGAGACTGCCTAGTCCCAGCCTTCTAAATGAGGGTCAAATAAGACCTACATCTTGTTTTTAGAGTGTCTCAGGATGTGTAGAAACGTAGCCTCTGGCAGGGATTCAGAGATAAACATAAAGGAGAGACTGATACATGTTAAGGAAAGGGGAATTAGGAGAGCAAGAGTGTGGTCTTGGGCAAAGTCTAATCATGGTCTGATCTATGGAGACCTGGGGTATCTCTGGAACATAAGCTGCCCTGAAGAGTTGTCCCACTATGAGGCAAAAGGGCTAGCCTCTTAGATCACATATAAGATAGGCATTGGCTATGGGCTACCTCCAGAAGGAGTATGTGCATAACTTTCTGGGTGAGGCTGCTTTTGTCAACTGAGAACAGTTCTCCAGAGAAGAGTGACAGAGTGAGCAATCAACCAATGCCTCCTACTCTGGGATCTGGGTGTGCCAGCCCTAAAGTGATGAAGACAGGGCACTGCAGTGTCTTTTAATATCTCACCTTTTGTATTGCTCACATGCACTGTTCACTTTAACTTGATTTTGTCCAGCCAGATTCTCCAGGATTCTGGATTCAAGATTCCTGGGGAAATATTCAAGAGAATTAGTGGAATGAACTCCAGCGCTGCCACAGTTGGTCCTGAGGCTGTGACAGACGCTCTTCATTCCCCTTCTCTACCACCTCATTCTAGATGATTCTCACTCCCAGCCAGGACTTATCAGATATAGGTGGCTTGTCTAAGGATAATTCAGACCCTCTTCCCTTCGAGCTATGAGCCCCCTGGTTATCATTCCCTTATCAGGCCGTGGTTGCTCTACTTTCCCATTTAGAGTTAAAGTGGGCATGGGAGTATCCAGAGATGACCCAGCAGATAATCTAGGTGTCAAACCTATGCCTTTCTGCTTCCCTGAAGTGACAGCAGTCCTACCTCTCATAACTGTCAGGGTTCACTGATAGGCAAACTCCATTCTGTGGCTGCTGGTGTATTGACAGTAAACAAGTAACACTTTAGCTTTAAATTTAATGGTTCTTTCACTGTGTCTGATGCCAGAAGTGTCCCCCTCTGGGAGCCAGCACCCCCCTAGAATCATAGCCTAAAGTTGTGGATATAGGAAACACATACTCTCCAGCTGGTCACTGAGAATGATGGTGAGAACTCTTATTCCTTCTTTCTCTCCTTGAAATACTGTGATTCAGAGTCATGTTTTGGCTATAAAAGTAATTTTCACCTGTTGAACAGAATGGTGTTTTAATGTGAATTTAGCCAGTGTTGTTATTCCTTAAGTGATCAGTTTGGAAGAAGCCTATGTAAAATGTCTTTTGGTTTAAGAGTAGAATGAATCCTGAAAGATGGCCCTCCATCCTCACAGGGTGGCATCTCTAAATAGCACATTAGTTGTGTGTTTAATAAGCCATTTCATCATTCTATTGAGATGGCAGCTTCTGGAAGTATGTGGTAGGATTCGTGGAACCCAAGGCCATAAGCTGCATGGCCCTCCTACTGAATATGGGGAAGAATTCATTCACTGCCTACCACATATACAAAGCTGTGCTTATCTGTTTTAGTGCATTTAATATTGCTGTTTAATCTGCTGTTTTACCATGGTCCACCCATTTCTTTTAAGGTGCCAGACTGATTAATTATATGAGATTATGATAAGGACTGTTATTCCTGCATCCTTTGTTTTTGAGGGTAGCCCTCATCTCAACCATTCTACCTAAGTGCAATACTGCTTTTTATATACCATCTAAGTTAGGCATGGGGAGTAGATCTTGTGGCTGCTACTTGGTCTTCCTACTAGTAAAGTTCTTATCCTGTAGGTAAAAGAATCAATATAAAGCCTCTACCAACTGCTAGCTATGTTCATTCTAATAATATGTTGGGGGTCTGGGGAAATGGCAGTTGGTCTTCAGGGGGAGGTCCTGGGAAAGAGACCTGGGCTAGAACTTCATAGGGCCATAATGGTGCTTTAGTTCTCTGGATATCCTCATTAACTAACTTAGACCCTATATCTAACAGCCCTTGAAAGAACTGAATAGTCTGTCTTCTCCATTATAATATTACTCAAGAAAATGGCTATAGGTGTTTCTGGGGAAGGCCCAGTTGAAATCACTGCGTCCACTTGCCATGGTGCTTCATGGTCTGTTGCTCCTGGGGACCTGGCCTCCTCTTGTCAGGGGGTTCTGGGCCTGAGAAGGCACGGATCTGGAAACTGGGCAGGGATCATGACTTTCCATTGGGTTGCCCAATTATATTGCCCCCAGGAACGCCTGTTCTGTTAGCCATCTCCATAAAATCCTGCAGGTGAGGCCATGCCCTACCCCTGAGGCTGCCTGTTTTAACTTGCTGTTGATTACTGTCCTTAATGCCCCCTCTGCTTTTGATGTTTCAGTGCTGCCACCTAGCCATGATAGCTGGTACTCTCCCATCTCCCGTTGCTACTAGAAAGCCCAGTTCCGCTGCAGTATTTCCTACTACCTACAGAAGCCAATCATCAGTGAACAATGCATGATAAATCACTGTTAAATTTCATTAGAGAATATTGCCCCATACCAAAAAATCCTACCTTACCCGAGGCTGTATTCAACCCTTCCCCACCTTGATCCAGCACTAGATCCACTCCCAAGCATATTGTCTAGATAGCTACCTGCAGGATATGTAGACCAGCTTTACAGCTTCATTGACTTAGAATCCCTCTTCTCTTTTAGCACATCTATAACTTTGCCAGTTGAATCACAATAAGATGTAACTTTAGTTCTTGGTCTGGTGCCCAGAAAGTGGGTGAGAACAGATTCTGAGAAACACCGACATAGTCTTATAAGGCACCTGCCCCATTTAGAGTTTCTTCAAAGTCCTCTAGCAAGGGAATACTTGCCATTTCTACAAGCCCAGACATTACAGGGTTATCTGGGGGTTCAAAATGTCCAAGAACATCTATGTAGATAACCCTATCCCAAGTGGAGATACCTTTCCTTATCAGGGACCTGAGTTTGGCATAGAGACCTAAGCTAAGAATTCCGTTTTTTTCTGAAATTCTACCTTTACAGTCAACCCCTGTGCCTCATACTCAGTTTTGTGTACTCTTTAGCTACAGGGTATGGGACTCTTTTTCTAATATATAATGTTATTAAGGCATAGTTTACATATCCTATAATTCAGTCATTTTAGTTCACAACATTTACACAGTGAAATGATTTTTAAAGTAAATTTACTGGCTAGTAAATTCACATCATCATAAATCAATTTTAGAACATTATCATCACCCCCAATAAGATCTACCATTCTCTTTCCATTAACTGACTGTTAATGGAAAGAGAAGGTCTCTTTAAAACGTTCTGTGCCTACTGTGGCCTTTTGTCTAACACCTCGGAGAACAAATGTCCTTCCACTTAAATGTAGTTCCAGAGCCAGATTGGGGTGGATGGAGCAGTAAAGACATGTATGAATAGGGCAAGTATAGGGGTACCTTTTTGACCAAAACAGCCAGCAAATGGATAATCTAGGTCCTTGCTCTCACTGGAGCAATAGTCCTAGCCATGATCCATAAGCATAGAGCTGCTCAGTTCGTGGTTCCTAAATTGGGAGGAACATCAGAATCACCAAGAAAATGTATCATGAATGCATATTTTGGGCCCTGTTGCCAGAGATTGTAATTCACCAGGTCAGGGGGTACAGATTTCCTTTCTTAGCAGGATACCTTGATAATTCTAATAACTCACCAGATTTGGGAGTTACTATTCTGGATAGTGTGTAAATTTGCTTTTTTAGTAGTATTCTTACATTTTTTTTTCTAGGAAACACATATGTGGTTTGGGGTCAGAAAGTATTGGATATATATATTTTTTAGCCCAGCACATGGGTTATTTCATATTCTTGTGTGTAGAGCTGTGTATCTTTTTTTTCTGAAGTGGAGAAAGTATTGCCTTTGCCCTCAAGGAATTAGGCCTGTAACACTGAGGTGTGTTTAATTAATGATCATAAACCTAAGGCCAGCAAGGAGGACTTGTGAACAGGCTATAACCCAGAGGTAAAGAAGCTGAAGTTCATAGCATATTGGAAGCCTAGAACAGGAGTCATTGGGATTTCCAGAAAAGTTGTCACTTCTGTAGAATTTCCACAAATGAGTCCAGACCATCTTGTATGATTCTTTCTAGCTTCAGAATCTCACAACTCTGATTAAGTAATGTGATTATTTTGAATGGAAGGGGATATTTGATCATAAAATATGTCAAGTATTAACAACTTCACCCTTGCTTTCTGGAAGTGAGTCAGGGGTCACTATAGGGAAATCTAACTCTTCAACCCATGTCAGATTTCTCAGCAAATCCTCAAATCTCTACCTTTAAATTACTTCCAGGATTGGATGATTTTCCACCCCCCCCCAACCCCTCATAACAACTTTGGACCACATTTCCATTATTTCTTTTGAATTATCACAATAACCTGTAATTGGACTCTCTGCAGCTCTTGCCACTTACTAAACATGCATGCACACATTCTATTTGCTTTACAACAGACTAATTGACTCTGTGAAAATACAGTCTCTACTAGAAATCTTCTAGTAGCTGTGCATCAACCTCACAGTAAAAGCCAATGTCTTTATCATGGCTGCAAGGGCCCTCCATTACCTCATCTAGCTCACCCCTACTACTCTTACCCTTTCTCATCCTGCTTTAGCCACAGTGGTGAGCTCTCTGTTGGTTGAACTGCCTTAGGATATTGATACCTGCTGTTTCCTCCATCTAGAGTGTTCTTCCCCACGGGTGTGCATGGCCCACTCTCTCAGTCCTTCCAGGTCTTAGCACAACCATCATCATCTCAGTGAAGTCTGCCTCGGCCATCCTATTCAAAACTTTATCCTGCCCAGGACTCATTTTTAATATTTTGCCATGTTCTTTTTTTTTTTTTTTTTAAAGATTTATTTATTTATTTGAGAGAGAGAGACTGAGAGAGAGAGAGCACATGAGAGGGGGGAGGGTCGGAGGGAGAAGCAGACTCCCCGCCGAGCAGGGAGCCCGATGCGGGACTCGATCCTGGGACTCCAGGATCATGACCTGAGCCGAAGGCAGTCGCTTAACCAACTGAGCCACCCAGGCGCCCTATTTTTCCATGTTCTATTTTATATCCTTAGCACCTAACATTAGCTATTTATGATGTATTGTATTTACATACCTTACTGTCTGTCTCATCAATCAGGGTAATGAAATCTTTGTCCAGACAGAGCAGTGCCTGGTTCTAGGTGCTGTAATTACTGACATTAGTGAAAAAAGATCTATTATATAATTGTTGGTTAATTCTCCATTTTAGCTGAGGAATTTCGTTTATATTGTGAATGTGATGAATTGGAACTCTATTCCTTAGAGCTCAAAAAAGAATGGACCTCTGAGAATTAGAGAACATTGGATATTATAATCAAGCTGATTCGTGTCCTAAACCTCTGACTTCGGCAATCCGACTGTGAAGGCTTCAGTAGGTCTTGAGTATCGTTTAGTCCAGTCTTGTATTTTACAAATAAGGAAAGTGAGGCTAAGAGCAAAAAGAGAATTGCCTAAAGTCATGCGAAGTGAGTGGCAGCACTGAGGTAGGGATTCTGCCTCCTCAGCTGCAGTACCATCATGCCTTTCTTGGTCTTTTGTTCACAAGCAAACATTTTCTGTTAACTTTTGAACTGAAATGTTCTTAAATAAACAGTTATTACTCTTGAAGAAAAATATTTTGGGTTTTAGCAAAACTTTGTTCAGCCTCTCATACATAATTGTTTCATACCCAGTAAATGATAAAATATTCCTGGAAATTAACATGCATATTTTTTACTACACGTAAACTTTATGAACTCTGTGCAGTTTTGACAGGGTGCCTGTGTTCTGAGAACCCTGAAGGGCAGAGTTGTCATTGTATGTATTCGGTTATTTAATAACTACTAATTGAATACCAATATGTGCAAGAAATTATCCTAGGCACTGAGATTCCAGTGACAAATAACACAGTGAGGCCTTTGTAGAGGACATGGATGATAAAGTGATGATAACAAAAATAATTTCAGATAATAGTATGTGCTTTGAAGAAAACAAAACAGATATGCAGTAGAGATGGGATCTGAAAAAAAATTCTAAGAAGGTGACATCTGAACAGAGGCCTGAAGGAAAAGAACCAATCAGTCACTTGATATGGGGATGGAGGGATGCAGACACCAGTAAGAACAGAGGTTTTATGATGGAATAGGCTTATCATGATCAAGGAAGAAAAGAAAGGACGAGCTGATTGTGGCACTGCAAACAAAAGGAAGGTTGGTAGAAGATGAGGTCAGAAAAGGAGCAGGAGTTTGATCACCAAACCTCATAGTCCCAGTGAAGATCCTGGGAAACAATAGTGGGAAGTGGTATAAAGTGGGGAGTAACTACTCTGGCTAAGATTTTGAAAATCCCACAATGGTTGATGAGTAGAGATTGTGTTTCAAAGGAGCGAAAGTAGAACCAGTCAGATTATAGGGGGAAAAGTTAAGACGGTGGCTTGGAGAAAGGAGGTTATGGTGGGGATGGAGGGATCCCATCATGTGGCGTAGGTTCCACACTAACCACTGCTCAAGCAACCAGATCTCATAAAATGTCTGGATACGTACAACCCCTCTGGAAGGACAAAGTCAAAATGGTGGATAGGTTTGGTCAATTCCATCAAAAGGGGATACATGGCTGCATATGGTTCAAAGGCCCACTTCACGGATTACTGGTTCAAGATGTTATTTAAAAAAAGATGCAGAGAGGATTGTTCTGTGGCCAAATAAGTGTGGGGAACAGACCCAGTAGATTCCCATTTAGAGATTCACAGTGCACGTTAACTTATTCTGAGAGGTCTAGCAGTAAAGACCTACAACTTCCTCTTCCCCACACTTCCTAAAATCCTTTGATCAAGGAACCCTGTTTTCTTTTCTGCCTTCCTCCCAGAACACCCACTAGTAAGCTGAGGGACACGGTTTTGAGCAAGCCAATGCAGTGGAATAGAGACATTATGCTTTACTGTGATCACTGACTTCATTTCATGTGCTATTGGACACCCCACTTTTCCTGCTGGAACCTCGGTGTCCTCATCAGTAAAAAGAGAAGGTCAGAAACATTGGTCACTAACGTCACTTTCTTTTATTCAGCTGTTTTGTGTAAAGTTGTTTTTCCTGTAAATCCTCAAAGGGTAGTTGCTTTAGATAAAGCTGCCAATTCAGTTAAATGATAGTTTGGCATTACTGCTTCAACCCACCCTTATCTCCCTGGGCTGATCATGACTGGCTTTCTTTATACCGTGTTGAGCATTTGTTTTTTTTTTTAATCCTCATCACTTGCAAAGAAGGCATTTAATAACTGGATCAGAACTGCTGCTAGCCCAAAGTCTGAATCTCCTAGGAGAAGAGTTACAACACTGAAGGTGGGTCAGACCGAATGGATTTACAGAACAGCTGGTAATACTCAGATGTTACTAGGCAACTGTGCAGGGTGGGGTGGAACAGATACTGATACTCAGACTGTGTCTTGTAAGCCCATTTGCTTCAAATCTCAAGGGATGCATTTCTTAGCAAAAAGAGCAGAGTATTGGGGCGCCTGGGTGGCTCAGTCATTAAGCATCTGCCTTCGGCTCAGGTCATGATCCCAGGGTCCTGGGATTGAGCCCTGAATCGGGCTCCCTGCTTGGCAGGAAGCCTGCTTCTCCCTGTCCCACTCCCCCTGCTTGTGTTCCCTCTCTCGCTGTGTCTCTCTCTGTCAAATAATGAAATCTTAAAAAAAAAAAAAGTATTGAGAAAACATTCTTTTGTTCAAAATTTTTCTGTACTCTGGAAACAAAACATAAGGCATGGTTTTGCATGTTGAAGGCTGCATTAGCTCTTTTACCAAAAGATCCATCCTGCCTTCTGTCCTTCATTTTTTTTCTTTTGTATTTAGAGGATGAGTCACCAGCCTATTTCTTGGGACCTTGAACGTCCATTAGCGTGCCTTTGGGAACCATAAGCAAGCCTGAGGAATAAGCAGGCAGAACAGAGGAAGACTATCAGGAGTCTGGTGGAGGGAATGGGGTTACAAAGCTATGGAAACATGGAGGTAGGAGAGAGGAAGAGAATGAGAAAGGATAAGAAAGGTTGATGGAAAAGTACACTAGATTTGGAGAAGGAAATATAGAGAGGCTTTTTCAAATTGCTGTTACTTTTTTGGTTCAAAGAGACATAAGGGCAGCTAAGCCAAGTCCATTGGGGTCTCTCTCCCTTTCTTATGTTAGCAATAGAATAAAATGTATTAATCTATCCCTAAATAGGTTTGGTGTCAATTCCAGTGTACGTGGGGTGGGATGGGGGATGAGATTCCCTATATCAACAAGCAATTCTTGGGATACCACCAGCCTGTCCTCCAGTTCACCTCAATTCTGACACTACCCAGAGAGAGCATCAGATCCCACAGGTTAAAGATTCAGTCCCACACAATGCCACCCCCCCGCCCCACTCCCAAACCCTCAGATTCGATTGCCAGCCTAGGGTATTACCTGCGCTTCTGACTGACCTGCTACACATTAGAGGTTCCCATGATCTCCTCCTTGGACTTCAGATGTCAATCATAAGTTGAGGTTGTTACATGTATGTCCAACTGACTATAAATCAGGTTTCCAAGACCCCTTCCCCAGGTTCAATTAATTTGCTACAGCTGCTCACAGAACTCAAACATTTTAGTTACTAGATCACCGGTTGGTTATAAAAGGCTATAACTCTGAAACAGCCAGAGAGAAGAGATGGATAAGGTAGGGCATGAAGAGGGGCGCCTGGGTGGCTCAGTCGTTAAGCGTCTGCCTTCGGCTCACCCTCTCCCACTCCCCCTGCTTGTGTTCCTGGTCTTGCTATCTCTCTCTGTCAAATAAATAAAATCGTAAAAAAAAAAAAAAAAAAAAAGTAGGGCATGAAGAAAGGGCGCTGAGCTTCCACGCTCTCTGCAGGCGCGGCACCCTCCCAGCACCTCCACAGGTTCACCAACGAACCCTGTCCTTTTGGGTTTTTATGGAGGCTTCATTATGTAATCATAATCAATTAAACTATTGGCTGTTGGTGATTAATTCACCCTCCATCCCTGCCCCACTCCTGGAGGTGGGGGTGGGTATGAAAATTTCCACAGGGTTCGTTTTCCTGGCAGCCCGCTCCTACCTTAGTTATCTAAGGCTTTCCGAAAGTCATTCCTTAAGGTAACAGATGACCCCTTTATCTTTCCTATCACAGGAAATTGCAAGGTTTTATTTTTTTTCTCGTTTTTTAAAATTTAAATTCAATTAACATATAATGTATTGTTGGTTTCAGAGGTAGGGGTCAGTGATTCATCAGTCTTTATAATACCCAGTGCTCATCAGCTCACGTGCCCTCCTTAATGTCCATCACCCTGTTACCTCATGCCCCCTACAGCCCCCTCCCCTCCAGCAACCCTCAGTTTGTTTTCTATGGTTAAGAGTCTCTTATGGTTTGTCTCCCTCTCTGATTTCATCTCGTTTTATTTTTTCCTCTCTTCCGCTCTGATCCTCTGTTTTTGTTTCTTAAATTCCACATATGAGTGAGATCATATGATAATTGTCTTTTAAGAAGCTCTTTGCCAGGAACAGAGAATTTTGTCTTTGGCAGCTCTGTGTCTGAGCTTTTCCTCAGATCCCAGTAATCTGTTTTGGGAAAGGACGTAGATGTGGCAAGAGAAGCAGACTGAGCATAGTGAATCGGGGGGAGAAAACTGACCAGGGATAGAAGAAACGAATTTGTTGGGTATGCAAGGACGGGGACAGAGGAATATAGTCCTGAAGGAGCTTAATTTGGCAAGTTTCAGAGGTTGAGAGTGAGTTGGGTCAGAAAAGAATAGGAATGGGTATAGGAAAAACAGTGTGTGAAGGAGAAAAATTTGAAGAAGGGGAAAGAAGATTTCCAGGGCATGTAAATTGGAACTCCTTGTATGATGTTATTGAGGTAACACCAGTAAAGATGGAGGTCACTTGTAATTACCTCTGATCCCTGTCTACTGCCTATAACACAGATCAGGAACTAGATGACATGCAGCCACAGTTGATACCGAGGATGGAAAGGAGGGGAAGAGCTGAGAGGGATAAGTGGGATGATCCATACACAGAAGTAAGTGCATAGTAAAGGAAGGGAAGTATTCCTATTTTCACCAAAGACTCAAAATTCTAAGCAAGAAAATTTAGATTAAATTGCAGTGTACTTCTTGATTGTACAAGTGTACTATGAATTTTTTTTTTGATATTCACATAATTTGACAAATCTGATTCCTGGCGTTTTTAAGAAAATGTTGACTGTGGCATCTTTCTGGCTTACCGAGAGAACACCTCTTCTCTGAAGAAGAATACATTGAACAGATTTCCTGGTCTGAGCATTTGTGATTTAATGATTCAGTACCTCTGAAATGAGTTTTAAAATAGTCAACGCCAATTCTGAATGCTTATCCTAACACACTATTTTCACTGGCTTTGCCCTCCTGAGATTTATTTTCCATCAATGTTCTTTACATCCTTTTTGGCTTACTTCCGCATTCAGAGAGGCTGGGTAGAATGAAATCACCATCCTATTTCTACTTATGTAGATGTTCAGCAGGGTTTTGCGGTGCCAGCAATAATCACCTCAGAATTCTGTGGTGGTCAGTGTACCAGTTACACTGACAAAGTTCAGTGTTAAAAGCATTGGCATAAGGAATTATACTGCACATGTGTTCCATAGAACATGGAGCATGCAAGGTACTGTTTGGCAAAAGAGTTTCACAGTCAATCCAGTTTGCACACTTCAAGCACGGCTGGTTTAAGATCAAAGCCATTCGGTTAAGAGGGAAGGAACTAGATATCTAGTATTAGGCCTGCACTTAACATTTTGTGTTACCTTGACTAGCCACTGAAACTCTGCAGGAGTAGAGGATGGGGGTTACACTCTTGGTCTTCTCCACACAATAGGGTTATGACCTATCATTTAGTTGTGGTCTGTAGGCTGAAGCCTTGGCTCTATGGTCAGAGAGTTTATGTTCGAATTCTAGCTCTACCTCCTAAAGCTGTGTGATGAGGCCAAGTTACTAAATTTGCCTGAGCTTTAGTTTATCCTTAGGTGCGAATAATAGTATATTTATCTCACAGGGCTTTTAGGCATAGGTGAGCTAGCCAATCTGGAAAAGGGAATTGTCATCATCGTACCACTTAAATCGTTACTAGGCCAATCATAATGAGTAGCAAGATGATCATTAGCAGTAACGATGATAATTATGGAACTTATTTTTTGAAAAAAGGTAGTAATAGTCACAGGAACAGCAGTAATAACTATTGTTGATTGAGCACTGAGTTTTTTCTGGCACTATTCTAAGAACCTAGAGGATTTTTATGAGAAGTATAAGTTAGGTATCTAATTATGCCTGTTTTTACGGAGAAGGATGCTGTGGTTTGGGAGGTTGAACCTGCTCAGTCTTGTAGCTGTAAATGGTAGAGCCATTGTGCTCCTGTCCAGTGCCAGAAGATGTTTTTTTTTCTCAAGTAATCTTCACACCCAACATGGGGCTCAGACTCCCAACCCCAAGATCAAGAGTCGTATGCTCTACTGACTGAGCCAGGCAGGCACCCCAGCGCTGGAGGATTTTCACCTAATTTCTCTCCCAAGTTAAATGACCTTTTCACCTGCCTCTTGGTGCTGTTAGCCTCTCTGTTCTCTAGCTCTGTGAGGGCTTTAAGCGGAAAAAACCATGTGATTCTTCACTTCACAGTTCACCAGCAATCATTACGAGTGGAAATTAAAGAAGTACAGATGGGATAAGCACCCGAGGCACTTAGATTTCCCTCCTGGTTTTTCTTTCTCAATGGCAATTATTATTTAAATGTGTAATTGTAATTGAAAGTGTAGTGCTGTATATTGTATATAAAAGAATTTTTATATGTTGATTATTTCAAAAAAAAAATAAGTGGATAGCAGTGAGTTCTCCGAGGGATTATTGCACCGTGAATCCTCAAAGGCAGGAGCTGAGCTCTCTGTATTGGGTTGGACCTACAGCACTGGTTCTGGAAATGTTGAAGAGGGGGCCTTGCAGATCTTAGAAGAAAAATGGGCAAGACTGCCATCTAGTGGATTCTGACCTAATTTCAGCTCCAAAAACATCAGCTGTGTTTAGTGAAACCTGTCCAAAATAAGTAACATGAATGGGTACTTGGATTAAATATGTAATGGAGAAATGTAAACTGAGTCAGACCAATACTCAAGCTGAATTCTGAGTTGGTCAATAGAAGATGCATGTTAGAGGTTCAGATGGATAGGATATTAGCACTAAAGAGAACCTAAGATGAACATTTTCAACCTCTTCTTTTTGCAGCCCAAGAAAGGGCAGTAACTTGCTTAGGGTCACATGAGAATGAGGACTTGTACTCAAGGCTTCATAAATCCATGTTCCAGGCTCGGACTTTTATATTGTGTAGAGAGCAGGGCACTGTCCTTCATAACCTAAACAAAATGGGAATCCATCCCAAATTGAATAAATCCAGCTAGCCATCATAGATTCATATTTACAAAAGAAGACGGGTGTTATAAGCAGGAAATTGTTTGAACTCTTTTTGGAAACCTCTCTGCATACCATGGAAGCCCTACTTACGTAACATAAATGGAAAATAACAGTATTTTACTCAGTGTTCAAAAGCATTTCTCTGTGTCTGCTATTTAGGGATTTGCTAAATACACATAACTGAAGAGTATGTTAGGGGACTGTTATGATAAAAGTTTGTGGACTTTAATTCTATCTCCATTCAGCTATCAACTTTTGACTTTTGTGCCCATGTTTCCCATAGAAAGAAATTAAGGGGAAAGGAAGGACCAAGAGTTTTACCACTTGTAAATGTCAGTTGAGATATTTCCGAGGGAGCAGGGGAGTAACTCCTATTCTGAGTCATGGCTGTGCCCCGTCCAGGCTGTGTTACCTGGAGTTTTTCTTTGTTCATCTCTGAAGTAGAGATCATGATAATGTGCCCCTCAGCTCAGGGTCCTTGTGAGATTTAAGAGAGAGGAAGCATAATAAAATACTCTCTAGGGATTCTTCATCTCTTTCTCCCCCTCTCTACCTTCCTCCCTCCTCTGTGGAAAGTTGTCATATTTTTATTCAGGTTTCCTAGCCTTTTCTCCTTAAATTCCAAACCCACTCTGCAGAAATCCTGAAAGACTAGTTCACTGGATATCCAAATATCCTTCCGGTCAATTCAGCAGTTGTTAATATTTGAAAGTTATATCCATCGTGTCCTCCGCTTCTCAACTCTTATGTATGCATCACCTAAAAACAACATTTTCCGGTATAACCGTCCTACCATGAACGCCACTAGGAAAGTTAATAATTCTGTAGTGTTGTCTAATAGTCTTTTTTTGAGTTTTGAAAAATTTTATTATGTTAGTCATACATCATTACTTTTTTTTAAAATTTTATTTTACTATGTTAATCACCATACATTACATTAGTTTTTGATGTAGTGTTCCATGATTCATTGTTTATTACACCCAGTGCTCCATTCAATACGTGCCCTCTTTAATACCCATCACCAGGCTAACCCGTTCCCCCACACCCCTCCCTTCTAGAACCCTGTTTGTTTCCAGAGTCCATAGTCTATCATGGTTTGTCTCCCCCTCTGATTCCCCCCCTTCATTTTTCCCTTCCTCCTATCTTTGCTTTTTTTTTTTTTTTTTTTTTTACATGTATTATTTGTTTCAGAGGTACAGGTCTGTGATTCATCAGTCTTACACAATTCACAGCACTCACCAGAGCACATACCCTCCCCAATGCCCATCACACAACCACCCCATCCCTCCCACTCCCCACCACTCCAGCAACCCTCAGTTTGTTTCCGGAGATTAAGAATTCCTCATATCAGTGAGATCATATGATACATGTCTTTCTCTGATTGACTTGTTTCGCTTAGCATAATACCATCTAGTTCCATCCATGTCGTTGCAAATGGTAAGATTTCTTTTTTTTTTTGATGGCTGCATAATATTCCATTGTATATATATACACCACATCTTCTTTATCCATTCATCTCTCGATGGACATCTAGTCTCTTTCCATAGTTTGGCTATTGTGGACATTGCTGCTATAAACATTGGGGTGCATGTACCCCTTCAGATCCCTACATTTGTATCTTTGGGGTAAATACCCAGTAGTGCAATTGTGGGATCGTATGGTAGCTCTATTTTCAACTTTTTGAGGAACCTCCATACTGTTTTCCAGAGTGGCTGCACCAGCTTGCATTCCCACCAACAATGTATGGGGGTTCCCCTTTCTTCACATCCCTGACAACATCTCTCGTTTCCTGACTTGTTCATTTTAGCCATTCTGACTGGTGTGAGGTGGTATCTCATTGAGGTTTTGATTTGGATTTCCCTGATGCCGAGCAATGTTGAGCACTTTTTCATGTGTCTGTTGGCCATTTGGATGTCTTCTTTGGAAAAATGTCTGTTCATGTCTTCTGCCCATTTCTTGATTGGGTCATTTGTTCCTTGGGTGTTGAGTTTGATAAGTTCTTTATAGATTTTGGATACTAGCCCTTTATCTGATAAGTCATTTGCAAATATCTTCTCCCATTCTGTTGGTTGTCTTTGGTTTGGTTCATTGTTTCCTTTGCTGTGCAAAAGCTTTTTATCTTGATGAAGTCCCAATAGTTCATTTTTGCCCTTGCTTCCCTTGCATTTGGCAATGTTTCTAGGAAGAAGTTGCTGTGGCTGAGGTTGAAGAGGTTGCTGCCTGTGTTCTCCTTTAGGATTTGGATGGACTCCTGTCTCACATTGAGGTCTTTCAACCATTTTGGTCTATTTTTGTGTGTGGTATAAGGAAATGGTCCTTATAAAATTGGCTGTCCAATTTTCCCAGCACCATTTGTTGAAGAGACCGTCTTTTTTCCATTGGACATTCTTTCATGCTTTGTCAAAGATGAGTTGACCATAGAGTTGAGGGTCCATTTCCAGACTCTGTTCCATTGATCTATGTGTCTGTTTTTGTGCCAATACCATACTGTCTTGATGATGACAGCTTTGTAATAGAGCTTGAAGTCCGGAATTGTGATGCCACTGGCTTTGCTTTTCTTTTTCAACATTCCTCTGGCTGTTTGGGTCTTTTCTGGTTCCATACAAATTTTAGGATTATTTGTTCCATTTCTTTGGAAAAAGTGGATGGTATTTTGATAAGGATTACATTAAATGTGTAGATTGCTGTAGGCAGCATTGACATCTTCACAATATTTGTTCTTCCAATCATGAGCATGGTATATTTTTCCATTTCTTTGTGTCTTCCTCAATTTCTTTCATGAGTACTTTATAGTTTTCTGAGTACAGATTCTTTGCCTCTTTGGTTAGATATATTCCTAGGTATCTTATGGTTTTGGGTGCAATTGTAAATGGGATCGACTCCTTAATTTCTCTTTCTTCTGTCTTGTTGTTGGTGTATAGAAATGCCACTGATTTCTGTGGATTGATTTTACTGAATTCCTGTATGAGTTCTAGCAGTTTTGGGGTGGAGTCTTTTGGGTTTTCCACATAAAGTATCATATCATCTGCAAAAAGTGAGAGTTTCACGTCTTCTTTGCCGATTCGGATGCCTTTTATTTCTTTCTGTTGTCTGATTGCTGTGGTTAGGACTTCTAATACTATGTTGAATAGCAGTGGTGATAGTGGACATCCCTGCTGTGTTCCTGACCTTAGGGGGAAAGCTCTCAGTTTTTCCCCATTGAGAATGATATTTGCTGTGAGTTTTTCATAGATGGCTTTTATGATATGGAGGTATGTACCCTCGATCCCTATACTCTGAAGAGTTTTGATCAAGAAAGGATGCTGTACTTTGTCAAATGCTTTTTCTGCATCTATTGAGAGGATCATATGGTTCATGTTCTTTCTCTTTTAATGTATTGTATCACATTGATTTGTGGATGTTGAACCAAGCTTGCAGCCCAGGGATAAATTCCCCTTGGTCGTGATGAATAATCCTTTTAATGTACTGTTGGATCCTATTGGCTAGTATTTTGGTGAGAATGTTTGCATCCATGTTCATCAGGGATATTGGTCTGTAATTCTCCTTTTTGATGGGGTCTTTGTCTGGTTTTGGGATCAAGGTAATGCTGGCCTCATAAAATGAGTTTGGAAGTTTTCCTTCCATTTCTATTTTTTGGAACAGTTTCAGAAGAATAGGTATTAATTCTTTAAATATTTGGTAGAATTCCCCTGGGAAGCCATCTGGCCCTGGGCTCTTGTTTGTTGGGAGATTTTTGATGACTGCTTCAATTTCCTTGCTGGTTATAGGTCTGTTCAGGTTTTCTATTTCTTTCTGGTTCAGTTCTGGTATTTTATACATCTCCTGGAATGCATCCATTTCTTCTAGATTATCTAATTTGCTGGCATATAGTTGCTCATAATATGTTCTTATAATTGTTTGTATTTCTTTGGTGTTGGTGGTGATCTCTCCTCTTTCATTCATGATTTTGTTGATTTGGGTCCTTTCTCTTTTCTTTTTGATAACCCCCTGGCCAGACTTATCAGTCTTGTTAATTCTTTCAAAAAACCAGCTTCTAGCTTCGTTGTTCTGTTCTACTGTTCTTTTGGTTTCTATTTCATTGATTTCTGCTCTGATCTTTATTATTTCTCTTCTCCTGTTTGTTTAGGCTTTATTTGCTGTTCTTTCTCCAGCTCTTTTAGGTGCAGGGTTAGGTTGTGTATTTGAGACCTCTCTTGTTTCTTGAGAAAGGCTTGTATTGCTATATACTTTCCTCTTAGGACTGCCTTTGCTGCATCCCAAAGATTTTGAACAGTTGTGTTTTCATTTTCATTGGTTTCCATGATTTTTTTAAATTCTTCTTTAATTTCCTGGTTGACTCATTCATTCTTTAGCAGGATGCTCTTTAGCCTCCACGTATTTGAGTTCTTTCCGACTTTCCTCTTGTGATTGAGTTCTAGTTTCAAAGTATTGTGGTCTGAAAATATGCAGGGAATGATCCCAAACTTTTGGTACTGGTTGAGACCGGATTTGTGACCTAGGATGTGATCTATTCTGGAGAATGTTCCATGGGCACTAGAGAAGAATGTGTATTCTGTTGCTTTGGGATGGAATGTTCTGAATATATCTGTGAAGTCCATTTGGTCCAGTGTGTCATTTAAAGTCTTTATTTCCTTGTTGATCTTTTGCTTAGATGATCTGTCCATTTCAGTGAGTAGGGTGTTAAAGTCCCCCACTATTATTGTATTGCTGTTGATGTGTTTCTTAGCTTTTGTTATTAATTGGCTTATATAATTGGCTGCTCCCATGTTAGGGGCATAGATATTTACAATTGGTAGATCTTGTTGGATAGACCCTTTAAGTAGGATATAGTGTCCTTCCTCATCTCTTATTACAGTCTTTGGTTTAAAATCTAATTTGTCTGATATAAGGATTGCCACCCCAGCTTTCTTTTGGTGTCCATTAGCATGGTGAATGGTTTTCCACCCCCTCACTTTCAATCTGGGGGTGTCGTTGGGTCTAAAATGAGTCTCTTGCAGACAGCATATTGATGCACCTTGTTTTTTTATACAATCTGATACCCTGTGTCTTGATTGGGGCATTCAGCTCATTTACATTCAGGGTAACTATTGAAAGATAGGAATTTAGTGCCATTGTATTGCCTGTAAGGTGACTGTTACTGTATATTGTCTCTGTTCCTTTCTGGTCTATGTTACTTTTAGGTTCTCTCTTTGTTTAGTGGACCCCTTTCAATATTCCCTGTAGGGCTGGTTTCGTGTTTGCAAATTCCTTTAGTTTTTGTTTGTCCTGGAAGCTTTTTGTCTCTCCTTCTATTTTCAATGACAGCCTAGCTGGATATAGTATTCTTGGCTGCATATTTTTCTCATTTAGTGTTCTAAATATATCATGCCAGTCCTTTCTGGCCTGCCAGGTCTCTGTGGATAGGTCTGCTGCCAATCTAATGTTTCTAACATTGTAGGTTACAGACCTCTTGTTCCAAGCTGCTTTCAGGATTTCCTCTTTGTCTCAGACTCGTAAGTTTTACTATTAGATGTCGGGGTGTGGACCTATTTATTGATTTTGAGGGGGGTTCTCTGTGCCTCTTGGATTTTGATGCCTGATTCCTTCCCCAAATTAGGGAAGTTCTCTGCTATAATTTGCTCTAATATACCTTCTGCCCCCCTCTCTTTCTTCTTCTGGGATCCCAATTATTCTAATATTGTTTTTCTTATGGTATCACTTATCTCTCAGATTCTGCCTTTGTGATCCAGTAGTTGTTTCTCTCTATTTTTCTTAGCTTCTTTATGCTCCATCTATCATTTGGTCTTCTGTATCACTAATTCTCTCTTCTGCCTCATTTATCCTAGCAGTTAGAGCCTCCATTTTTGATTGCACCTCATTAATAGCCTTTTTGATTTTGACTTGGTTAGATTTTAGTTCTCTTATTTCTCCAGAAAGGGTTTCTCTAGTATCTTCCATGCTTTTTTCAAGCCCAGCTAGTATCTTTATAACTGTCATTCTGAAATCTAATTCTGACATCTTACTAATGTATTGATTAGGTCCCTGGCAGTCGGTACTGCCTCCTTTTCTTTTTTTTTTTGAGGTGAGTTTTTCCGTCTTGTCATTTTGTCCAGAGGAGAACAGATGAGAGAACAAAATGCTAAAAGGTAACAACAACCCCAGAAAAATATACACTAAACAAATGAGAAGAGACCTGAAGCCAGGGGAAAAGAAAGGGAAAACAAGAAAAAAGAAAAAGAAAAAAAGGAAAAAAAAAAGAATATAATCAAATCTGATCAGGCTGGTGAGTAGATCAGTGCCACACACTAGATTTTGGGCATATTTTGGTCTGTTAGAAGAAACTGCCTCCCAAAATTTTAAAGAAAGAAAAACTTATATATGTACAAAAATAAGGGTAAATATGAAGGGATGGAATATGACTGTAAAGATGAAAATTATAAAAGATTTTATAAAAGGAATTGATAAGTTGGTTGAAAAGAGAAAGAAGAGAAAATAAAAAACAAAAAAAGGGAGAAAATGTGATCAGACAGGAGACTAGAACAAAGCCATACACTAGAGATTTAGGGTATATTTTGGTCTGTTAGATGAAACTGTATCCCAAAATTTTAAATAGAGAACTTATATATATACAAAAAATAAGGTTAAGTACAATGAAGGGATAGAATATGACTCTAAAAATGAAAAATAAAGATTTTTTTTAAAAAGGGATTGATAAGATGTTGGTTGAAAAAGGCAAAAAGAAAAATTCAAAAAAAATAAAAAAAAATTAACTTTGAAAGGCTAAAGAATCATAGGAAAAAAGCCATGAATTCTATGTGCAATATTCCCCTAGTGCTGCAGTTCTGCCGTTCTCATTGATCAGTAAACTTGGTCTTGGCTGGCTGTTCTCGCTGATCTTCTGGGGGAGGGGCCTGTTGCCATGGTTCCCAAATGTCTTTGCCAGAGGCAGAATTGCCCTGCCCTTGTCTGGTCCGGGCTAGGAAATCTGCTGGGGTTTGCTCTCAGGAGCTTTTGTTCCTTGCAAGCTTTCTGTACAGCTTTGGAGGAGGAGAGTGAAATGGCGGCCTCCCAGTCTCCGCCCTGGAGGAGCCAAGAACCCAGGGCCCAGCTCCTCAGTGCACCGCCCAGAGAAAAGCAGTCAGTCACTCTCATCTCCCCGGTCTCTGGCCGCACTCCGTGCTCACTCGGCCTCTGACCGAGCGTTTCTATCTCTGGCACACGACCTGGTGTGGAATCTCCAAACTCAGCCGATCCCTGCAGTGCACTCCCACGCTGCTCCTCCCCGGGAAGGAAGGGGAGTCTCCCCGGATTTGCCACTTGTTGGGTCCTTGCTGGAGGAGCAGTGGCCCGACTGGGCCGCGGATCACGGTTTATGGCCACCCTGAGCTGAGAGCCCACGCCTCGGCTCTGTCTCTGCAGCCGGCTTCCCTGCTCCGATACCTGGGGGAGCTCTGCTGCACTCAGGCACCCCCTGTCTTTCTGTGACCCCGAGGGTCCTGAGACCACACTGCCCCAGAGAGGGTTCCACCCCCCTCTTAGCCACTGGAGCGACGTCCCTCAGAGGAGCAGACTTTTAAAAGTTCCGATTTTGTGCTCCGTGGTTCTATCACTTGCCAGAAGCGGCCGAGGGAGGCCCCTCCCCTGCTGTCTATCCTCCCGAATATCCCCTCAGATTCACTTCTCCGCATGTCCTACCTTCCAGAAAGTGGTCGCTTTTCTGATGAGAGTTGTTGCTATTCTTTTCTTCGATCTCCTGTTGAGTTTGTAGGTGTTCAGAATGTTTTGATCCCTATCCAGCTGAATTCCTGGGACCAGACGAAATTTAGGTCTCCTACTCCTCTGCCATCTTGCTCCTCCTCTCCTGTCTAATATTCTTTCCATTCAAATTTAGTTGTCCTGTGCATGGTTTTTACATCATTATTTTTCAATCCAGGATCCAGCCAAGGTTACATTTGATTGTTACTTTAGTTTCTTGTCTAGAACAGTACCCCTAAAACTAAATGTTTTATATTTTAGGATTTTGACTTTTTGAAGATTTTAGGAAGCAGATTATAACTCTTAGTGATACCAGCTGTGATCACTTGATTAAGATGGTAACTGCTAGGTATCTGTCATAAGGGTGTATTTTTTTAGTAAGTATTTGGGGAATAATACTTTGGGACTGTGTGAACATTCTGCCCCCAAATAAATTTCGACCCAAGGGTATTATGCATCCATCAGGGAACTGTGGCTGAATCATTGCTAGATTGAAAGTTTAAAAATGGTAATTTTCCTCCTATTTTTTTGCTACAGTGATTATCTGGCAGTCTTTTAAAGAGAAGAACTTTTTTTTTTTTCCCTCTTCTTTCTCTAAGGTGCTATTATAGACCCAAGGTGGTGGTGGTTTTTTTTTTTTTTAATCCATTGCCATCATTTTCCTTAAAGTTTAAGTTGTTGCAAATTTGTTCAATGATAGATCCTTGGGACCAGACCCTCTGTTCTTTCGTGTGCTTGATTATTTACTTTCTGGTACAAGCTGCTGGAGGCTCCTCTTGTATTTTTCCACCCCAGAATAAGGAATTAGCACTTCAAGGAATGGAGAAAGATATTTAGAATCTGAGACCTGAATGCTAGATGAAGCACTAGACAAATGTTTTTAAAACCCTGGTGTTAGTGTAAAAATAAGATTTAGAGAAAAATGCACCTGGCTTTGCATATTTTGTCAAATGACCCCTCTGCTTGGTTAAATCCTCCTTCAACTTTAACTTCTCATATTTTCTGAGGAAACCATAATGTTCCAGGTCCCTCAGGATTAGGATCATTTTCCCCTAACATATCTGCCTTTGGAGCCCTAGACTTTCCTAATACTCAGCACATGTACAAATATTCAAAGTATATCTTGTCTGAAAAGGATATCTGAGAGTTCCCAGATAGCTCTCCCCCGCCCCCCGCCCCAAACATGGACAGCTTCCCTCTCCTGCTATCAACATCTGCCCCCATAGTGGTACATTTGTTATAATGTGACACATTATGATTTACACATTTTTGTCACCCAACGGTTCACTCATGGTGTTACAGATTCTGTGGGCTTTGACAAATGTATGACATGTATTTACCATTGTAGTATACAGAATAGTTTCACTGCCCTAAGAATCCTCTGTGCTCTGCCTAGACATCCTTTCCTCTTCCTTAATCCCTGGCAACCACCACCATTTTTTTTTCTATCTCCATAATTTTATCTTTTTTGGAATGTCATATATTGGCCATCATCCAGTGTATAGCCTGTTCAGATTGACTTCTTTCTCTCAATAATATGCATTTAAGTTTCCTCCATGTTTTTCATTGGCTTGATTGCTTATTTCTTGTTAGTGCTAAATAATATTCCATTATGTGTTGTTACCACAGTTTATCACTTACCAAAGGACATCTTGGTGGCTTCCAAGCTGCTTTAAACATCCATGTGCGGGTTTTTGTGTGCATACAAATTTTCAACTCATTTGTGTGAGAACCAAGGAGCAGGGTTGCTGAAATTTATGGTATGAGTAGGTTTAATTTTATTAAAAACAGTGGAGCATTTTTGGTTTGTATTAAATTGCATACATATGTCCTCACAATTGCCGCCTCTGTGTCCTATATACGGAACCACAGCTAATAGTTTTTTGTTACTTCTACGTCTTTTTATTGCCTTACAAATTTTCCCCACCCATTTCGCCAAGATCAGTGTAGTGATGTCGGTGCCATCTAGTGGACATAGAGAAACTGTTTTCATAGAACAACCACCACCGCAAAAAGATTCATGCGAAAATAAATCAATCAAAATCCCTTTTGTATTGTGCTACATAATAAAAGCATTTCAATGTTTTGGACCTGGAACAAGTGTTTGGGCTACAACGGAGTCCCAAACTTGGAGAAGTATGGTAGGAAATTAGCAGAATTAGGGAGCAAGTTAATACTCTGAATTTCCAAATTTATTCACCAAAATGACTTGGGATCTTCATACATATACAGAGCTTTTGGAGAGAGGGGAATGGAGTGGAGGAGGGAATTAAAGGATAAAAAAAAAATAGTCATTGTCTCTAGGTCTCCTAATCTTTTTGTAGGATAAGAGTAATTAGAACTGTACCAGATAAGATGATTCAGTATTAAAATGTAAATTGCCGATGGGAGGAGAGGGAAACCCAGAGGGCAGACTGCTCAGGGTAAATGTCACTGAAAAACAATGCATGGTCATAAGTCTTGAAATATGAAGAAACTATGGTTAGGTAACAGGAGAGCATCATGAAAAAAGGATAAATTCAGGGCAGTAGGAAAAAAAAAGTTTGAATTACAGAGATCCATGCAGAATATCTGTATCTATTTGTTCTAATTCACTGGGACTTAGAGAGGAGGCAGGGGGTAAGTGAAATAATTGAACTATCTCTAGGAGACTCTAATGAAGAGTAATGGAGATAATAAAAGATAAAGCCAACACTAAAAATGATGATTAGAAGAGCTAACACTTGCTGATTTCTCATGTGGAGTCACTGTCCTAATTACTTTTACATAGATTATCTCATTTCAACTTCATAACAGTCTGATGAGGTGTAGGTATTACAATCATCCTTGTTTTAATTTGAGGTAACTCAGACCCCCAAATTTTTTTTATAACTTTGACTAAATTACAAAGCTAGAAAGTAGAGGAGCCTGGATTCAAGCCCAGAAGTAAGATTTCAGAGGCTGTATATGATCTCTTGAATTCTGCTAAATTGAGTGAAACAAATGGGATGAGCAGATTGAGGAACCTGAATTATGGACCTGTTCTCTTCTTGACATACCTTGGGCAAATCCCATTCTGTTCCTGGGCATGAGTTTCTTCACCTGTTTAGTGAGACTATCACACCATATTACCTCTAAGGTATCTCTGGGTTCTCAAATATGTTGGTTATATTTAGGATGCTCAATGTTTTGTTCTGGTGATTGAATAATACTAAAATATCTAAAGTTATAGAATTCCACTACTTGAGAGTTTGTTAAAATACAGGGGCAAGGTAATATACTCCTAATTGATCACATTGTGTCTCTGTGTGTGTGTGTGTGTGTGTGTGTGTGTGTTGGGTGTTATTTCTCCTCTCTCATTTGTGATTTTGAGTTTTTTTTCTTGATGAGTCTGGCTAGAGGTTTATTGATTTTTTTTTTTCCCCCCCCCAAAGAACCAGCTCCTGGTTTCATTGATCTGTTGTATTGGTTTTTTTTTTTTAAGTTCCTATATCATTTATTTCTGCTCTAATCGTTATCATTTCCGTCCTTCTGCTGGTTTAAATGTTGTTTTTCTTTTTCTAGCCACACTTATTTTCTGACTTCAATTGCCTATTCTGGGAGTGCCTGGGTGGCTCAGTTGGTTAAGCGTTGGACTCTTTGATTTCTGCTCAGGGTTGTAAGATGGAGCCCCTCCTCTGGGCTCTGCACTGGGATTGGAGCCTGCTTAAGATTCTCTCTCTCCCTCTCCCCCTCCCCCCCCAAAAAATAAATAGCCTATTCTGTAAGGCAGGTCTTAAGATCGTCCTATGTGGACAACTCTATTACTATTGTCAGCATGAGGGAAATAAAACCTACTCTGGCTTAAAATACTATAGGAGAGTCAGCTCAGTGAAAAGGGAAGCAGTGGGAGACTAGTCATCCTTGACTCGCACCCTCCTGCCACTTGCATCTGTTGAGTCCTATTGATAGAACTCACAAAGCTCTCTTGAGTCTGTCTGAAGCTCTACTGAATTTACACAAAGTTGCTTTGAATCTTTTCAGAGCACTCATTCCCACCACCTTTATCCTAACCCAGGACATCATCATCATTCCTGAGAACTCTAATGGCTCCCTTATAATCTCCCTGCCTTTGGTATGGCCTTCTTCCAATCCATTTTTCACACTGTGGGTTGAGTAATCCTTCTCATGTAATTCTGCTGACACCCTCCAGTAGCTTTTCTGTGCACTTGGGATATCTTCCCAGAATTCTCACTTCATTCACATGGTTTAGGAGGTATTTCCTGTTTAAGACATTGCTTACCTTCCAGACTCCAGGCTACATTGCTCCCTCTCTTGAATTTTTAAAGCTTAGACTTCAAGTGTCCTTGACATTCATCCTTACAGTATGGGCTGTCTTGGCATTCTCTGTAGTATGTTAATCCTAGCACCTACTGTACCATGATGCAGTCACCTTTATTGCCTATAGGACTGTAAGGACCGTGAAGGCAAGAATCTTATCTGCCTGTTCATGCGTCTATTTCCCATTTGAGTGCAGTGCTTACATTAAAAGAGCAAATGCCTAGTGAATGAATGAATACATGAATGAACCAACACACTGAAAATCAACATTTAAATACCTAGGAGATTTACTGAAGGCCAGGGTTAAATGGGGACTAAAGATCACATAACCTAACCCCATGTAGAGCCTGCCTGCTTTTGTGTACCGTGTAAAATGGCACTCACCGTCTGCTAGTCATAGGTGAGATAAACCCTAGAGGTGTAAAAGACCTCCGTCTCTGCGCTCCACTGAGCTCCCTGACCCAGAGACTCTCCACTGTGCTACTGAGCAACATCACCTAGACACATGGGCCCCTTCTGTTCCCCTGGACCCTGACGTTTCCTTGATTGTCCTTCCCTCTGGCCCGTGGTCCCCTGTGTGGTAGCCTCTAGAAGGTGTCCTGCTTTGAGGGACTGCTCCCCACTCCCATCCCTGCCCCTTTCCATGCGAACTTGTCAAACCCTTATTCAAATAAAGCTCTCCGTGCTGCTGCTGTCTCAGGGCCATCTTCCTCCTTGATCAGCTGTGAAATCCCTTGAACTCATGACAGTCATTATAATGATGTTGGGTTTTATCTTAAGGGTAATGGGAAGTAGTCAGAGGGGTGACATGATCTAACATTGTAGAAGATTCAGCAATTGGAGAGGACCAAGAGGAGAACACTACCAGTAAAGAGGCTGCTGTTTTAATCTGGGGGAGAGGAGATGGGGGTAGGATTAGGGTAGCAGTAGTGGAGGTGGGGAGAAGGGAATGAAAGCAAATAAATGTTGCAGGTAGAGTCGGTATACTTCCTGTTGGGTTAGAAGTGGGAAAATAAGGAATCAAAAGTAAATATTTGAGAAACTAGATGGGTATCAGGGCCATTTATAAAGATGCACAGCATGGGGAGGAACAGATCTGTGGATTAAAGGGGAAGTAAATTCAAAGCTCAATAATTGATGTATTAACCTTAGATAATAGTGATTTTTTTCCCCCCTCCCTGTTTCTGGAGACTTGTGGGATCTACTTTCTATCGTGGTGTCCTAAAATGGCATCATATTATGATGCCTTGGAATGAGTCTATTTTCATTTTTGGTTCTGGGAATTTGATGGGTGCCCTTGATCTGTAACAACATGCCCTTTGAGTCTAAGACTTTTTTTGAAAAATTTTAATGCCTTACTTCCCTAAATGTACCGTGTTCTTTCTTTCTAGAATTTCTATTATTTGGATGTTGGAATGCATGGACTGTTGATCTAATTTTAAATCTATCTATCTTTGTCTTTTTGCTCTACTTTCTAGTTTCCCTAAACTTTATTTTCTAACCCTTTTGTGAGACTTAAATTTCTGTTAAACTTTTTTTCTTTCTTTTTTTTTTTTTTCTCTTAAGTAGGCTCTGCACCCAATATGGGGCTCAAACTCATGACCCTGAGATCAAGAGTTGCATGCTCTGCTGACTGAGGCAGCCAGGTGCCCCATTGCTAATTTTTTTTTTACTATGTAAGAGCTCTGTTTGTTTTTTCAGAATCATACCCTTTTTGCATCCTGTAATGTTTTATTGATGAAATATTTGCTGTAATTTCTGAAGGTATGTTGGGATATCATTAATATGTTATTTAAACTTTTCTTCTTGGCTGTCAGCTGTATTTTACATTTGGGGCTTGATATTTTCTAAAATAATTTTCTAGATGTTTGGGACCTTTGTTCTTATTTAAGAGTGGGGCACTTGAAATCTAGTAGAAGCATTGAGCATGATGTTGGTGCTGGTCAACAGTGAGCTTTACTGGGGGTAATCTGAAAGGACCCTTTTTCTGGGGTAGGAGGATTCCCCGAAATCTTTAGGTCTTTCCTCTAATTAGATTCCTCAGAGGAAATTCTTCTAATGTCCTGCCTGAAACGGTAGGCCTGACTGCTAGTTTTCTGAGAGCCAAAGAAGGGGCAGGGGGAAGCCAGGGCTCAACATTCAGTAGTAACTTCACAACCTAGAGAAGAAGAAACATCTGAAAAGGAAAGAGAAAAAGAATCTAGTGCCCCTCATTCACAATGAAAAAGTGGTCTGCCTACAACTAGATGTAATTTGGTTCCACAAAGGGAAATAAAACTCACTTTGCCATGAAGATGAAAGTGTTGGCTGGAAATTGCTTGCTACTGAGTTGAGACAAATTTCTGTGTCTTAAAAATTGATATTTTACCTAAAGGTGACAAGAATAGTCTTGGAGTCTATAAAAATTTTCATTCAGGGACAGAGAAGGGTCACCACTTGAGCAGGATAAAAGAAATTGCATCTTTTATGATAACTCTTCATGGTTCCCACCGACTTCGATATATAGTAATTACATATCTAAAGTTAATCAGCATATTAAGCTTCTCTATTAAAATTACAAGGACCTTAGGGTATTCTATCTCTGATCACTCCCATTCCAATTTACATATAATTTTTGTGTAATATTTATAGGTGTTCTTCATTTTACTGTGCTTCACAGATACTGTGCTTTATACAGATGGAAGATTTGTGGCAACCCTGTGTTGAGAAAGTCTCTAGGCACCATTTTTTCAACAGCATTTCCTCACTTCATGTCTCTGGGTCACATGTTGGTAATACTTGGAATATTTCAAAAGATGTCATTATTATATTCATTATGGCAATCTGTGAGCAGTGATTACAACTCACTGAAAATGCAGATGATGGTTAAAATTTTTTAACAATAAGGTATTTTTGCATTATGGTCTGTACAATGCTATTGCACACTTAATAGATTACAATATAATATAAGCATAAATTTTATATGCATTGGGAAACCAAAAAATCATTTGACTTGCTTTATTGCTGTGTTCTGGAACTGAACCTGCACTAGCTCCAAGGTATGCCTATACTCAATTTTTAAAGCCTACAATTTGGTATTATTTTGACATTTGCCAAATTCTTTTTTTTAATCTCAGAACTTCTTTCTAGGTCATCTTTCAATTTTATGTAATCATGAAATTCTTTAAAAGTTTCTTTATTAAGGTTTTGCTGGTGGCAAGCTCTTAAAAGGTATTTGTCTGGAAACATGTTTAAGTAGTTTCATTGGTTGTTTGGTATTTTGAGATTGACATTTGCTCTCTGACTTTGATTTTTGCCATTAAGAACCTGCTTTCAGGTTGCTACTCATTGCAGGGAGTCCGTCTCTTCTCTCGGGCTGATTTTAAATCCTTCTCTTTAATATTTCACAGTCAGACTACAATATGCCCAGGTGTGCATTTCTTGTTGCCTTTCGTAGTCGATATACATTGGTGTGTAATCTTCCTGCTTTTGAGATATAAATGACATATAACATTATATTAATTTCTGGTGTGTGACATAATGACTCACTATTTGTATATATTGCAAAATGATCACCACAATAAGTCTACTTAACATCTGTCACCACACATAGTTAAGATCTTTTTCTTGTGATGACTTTTAAGATCTCTATTAGCAACTTTCAAATATATAATAGTGTTTTTTTATTTTTTATTATGTTAATCACCATACATTACATCATTAGGTTTAGATGTAGTGTTCCCTGATTCATTGTTTGTGCATAACACCCAGTGCTCCATGCAGAACGTGCCCTCCTCAATACCCATCACCAGGCTAACCCATCCTCCCACCCCCCTCCCCTCTAGAACCCTCAGTTTGTTTTTCAGAGTCCATCGTCTCATGGTTCGTCTCCCCCTCCGATTTCCCCCCCTTCATCCTTCCCCTCCCGCTATCTTCTTCTTCTTCTTTTTTTCCTTAACATCTATTGCATTATTTGTTTCAGAGGTAGAGATCTGAGATTCAACAGTCTTGCACAATTCACAGCGCTTACCAGAGCACATACCCTCCCCAGTGTCTATCACCCAGTCACCCCATCCCTCCCACCCCCCCCCCCATTCCAGCAACCCTCAGTTTGTTTCCTGAGATTAAGAATTCCTCATATCAGTGAGGTCATATGATACATGTCTTTCTCTGACTTATTTCGCTCAGCATAATACCCTCCAGTTCCACCCACATTGTTGCAAATGGCAAGATCTCATTCCTTTTGATGGCTGCATAATAGTCCATTGTATATACATACACCACATCTTCTTTATCCATTCATCTGTTGATGAACATCTTGGCTCTTTCCACAGTTCGGCTATTGTGGACATTGTTGCTATAAACATCGGGGTGCACGTACCCCTTTGGATCCCTACATTTGTATCTTTGGGGTAAATACCCAGTAGTGCAATTGCTGGATCATATGGTAGCTCTATTTTCAACTTTTTGAGGAACCTCCATACTGTTTTCCAGAGTGGCTGCACCAGCTTGCATTCCCACTAACAGTGTAGGAGGGTTCCCCTTTCTCCGCATCCCCACCAACATCTGTCGTTTCCTGTCTTGTTAATTTTAGCCATATAATAAAGTGTTATTAACTATAGTCACCATGGTGTACATTATATCCCATGACTTAGTTATAACTGGAAGTTTGTACCTTTGACCCCCTTCACTCATTTTGCACACACCCCACCCCTGCTTTTGGCAACCACCAATCTGTTTTATGTTATCTATGGGTGCAGTTTTTTTAAAATTCTGCATTTAAGAGAGATCATATGGTATTTGTCTTTTTTCCTGTCTGATTTATTTCACTTGGCATAATGCCTTCAAGGTCCATCTTGTTGCAAATGGCAAGATTTCCTTTTTTATGGCTGAATAATATTTGTGTGTGTGTGTGTGTGCGCGCATGCATGTGCGTATGCCACCTTTTCTTTTTTTTTTTAGATTTTATTTTTTTTTTATTTATTTGACAGAGACACAGCGAGAGAGGGAACACAAGCAGGGGGAGTGGGAGAGGGAGAAGCAGGCTTCCTGAGGAGCAGGGAGCCCGATGCGAGGCTCGATCCCAGGACCCCGGGATCATGACCTGAGCTGAAGGCAGACGCTTAACTGACTGAGCCACCCAGGTGCCCCTTTATCTATTCTTCCATTGATATACTTAGGTTGCTTTCATATCTTGGCTATTATAGATAATGCTGCAATGAATATGGGTAGTGCATATATATTTTTGACTTAGCATTTTCATCTCCTTTGGATAAATACCCAGAAATGGAATTGCCGGATCTATGGTAGTTCTATTTTTAATTTTGTGAGGCATCTCCATGCTACTTTCAACAGTGGCTGCACACATTTGCATTCCCAACCATGGTGCACAAAGATTCCCTTCTCTCCACATCCTCACCAACACTTGCTATCTTTTGTCTTTTTATAATAGCCACTCCTACAGTTGTGAGGTGATACCTCACTGTGGTTTTGATTTGCATTTCCCTGATGGTTAGTGATACTGAACACCTTTCCACGTGTCTGTTGGCCATCTGGATGTCTTCTTTGGATGGTGCTTAGTCTTTCTGTTTGCATTGTGGTAGCACTGCTTTTAACTGTGCCTGGTGTTTATGAAACTTCTGTTTACCTTTCCAGAGAGTAAGCCTTTAATTCTCTGTCCTAATAGGAGGAGGCAATGAACACTTGCCTGAATTTGTAGACTAAGAAAAAGGATTTAACCGCCAAAGGAAACAAGCGTTGGGGCTTGTATCCTGCCTGAGAAAGGGAACAAGGTCTAGGTGTAACTGGAGTCCCCTTGGTAACAGTTTACAAAGGCACGGATCCTTGGGTGTAAATACACAACCCTTAGTAGACATGGAAGTATGGAGTCCATTTAAAAAGGATGCTGCCCAAGGGATAGCCTGGCAGGACAAGGAAGCCCAGCATTAAGAGGGGCATGTTTCTCAGAATGGAAGCTGAAAAGGAGGCTGGGAGCAGCACCCCTCCCTGAGAGGAGCTGTGGTTGGAAGGGCCAGGACACGAGACCCTGGACAACCCCAGGAAGCAAAACTATGTTTTCCTTATCCCCTCTCCTCTTTGTTCTTCTGGCTTGATTCACTCCGTTAAATATATTGTAAATATCATTTTAGCAAGGCTTCAGGAGAAAACAAAATCAAATGTTTTTGTTCAGTTTTTTTTTTTTTTAAAGATTTTATTTATTTATTTATTTGAGAGAGAGAATGAGATAGAGCATGAGAGGGAGGAGGGTCAGAGGGAGAAGCAGACTCCCTGCTGAGCAGGGAGCCCGATGTGGGACTCGATCCCGGGACTCCAGGATCATGACCTGAGTCGAAGGCAGTCGCTTAACCAACTGAGCCACCCAGGCGCCCCTGTTCACAGAAGTTCTTAAATGTTTTTTCTTAGTATTTAAATTGTATTTTATATAGTATTTGGATTTTACTAATGTAATATTTAATGTGCATAATGGTGCATAATAAGCAAAATTCTGTGATCCTACCTCGAACCTAAGAAATGAAACCATACCCTTTGTTCTAATATTTCTGTGTGGGATCCCTTGGCATCTTCTTCCCACGCTATTCAGAGAAACTTCCTCCTAAATTTGAGTTTCCTTGTTCATTTTTATTTTACCTCTGACTTTGAAAAGTAAGCATATTAAGATTTATTTTTTCTCGCTATTGATAATTCCATTATTTGAGGTTCTCTGGGGTCTATATCTGCTGACTCTTATTTGTAGCTTCCTGTTTCCTCCTGTGTTTATTTCTGTTTTTGCTTGTTCTCTTTTAATGATCTCATTTAGGGTTGAACTTGATCATGAAACACTGCAGGACCTGAGTGAGGGATGTTTTGTGCCATACTGTGCTTGTGTTTGATTCTGCTGGACCCCAGGGGTGCTGCCGAGCAGAGATTCTTTTATTAAGTTTTCTCTGACTAGACAGGTGTTATCTGTTTCAACTCCAGATGCAGGTGAGAGCAGGCTTAGATTTAAACTTCTCAAGGGATACTCTATGTGGAGACATTTGCATCCAGGATTTCTGGAAAGTTCTCTTTGATAATGGGTAGACTTTTCCAACATATAATCCATCTTTGAGATTCCTGGTTTAATGTGGGAGTTCAAGTTCAGCTCCCTTTACAAGGGCCTGGAGTTTCCCACTTCGCCTTTCTGCAGTGAACACACCAATTAGAAGAAAACAAAACAGGGGTGCCTGGGTGGCTCAGTTGTTAAGCGTCTGCCTATGGCTCAGGTCATGATCCCAGGGTCCTGGGATCGAGCCCTGCATCGGGCTCCCTGCTCGGCGGGAAGCCTGCTTCTCCCTCTCCCACTCCCCCTGCTTGTGTTCCCTCTCTAGCTGTCTCTCTCTCTGTCAAATAAATAAAATCTTTAAAAAAAAAAAACAACAAAACAGCCTTATTGCTGATAAGGAGAAAGTTTGAGTGGTCTAGATAGATCAAACCAGCTACACCATTTCCTTAAGCCATAGCCTAACCCGGAGCAGGCCCTAACTCTTTTCAGTTCTATGAAGGCTGACAGAGGTGAAGAAGCTGCGGCAGTAGAGTTTGAAGCTAGTAGAGGTTGGTACATGAGGTTTGAGGGAAGAAGCTGTCTCCGTAACATCCAAGTGCAAGGTGCAGCAGCAAATACTGATGTGGAAGCTGCAGCAAGTTCTCCAGAAGATCTAGCTAAGATCACTAATGAAGGTGGTTACACTAAACAACAGATTGTCAATGTAGATGAAACAACCTAGGATTGGACAAAGATGCCATCTAGGATTTTCATAGGAGAAATCAATGCCTGGCCTCAGAGTTTCAAAGTATGTGCTGACACTCTTGTTATGGGCTTATGCAGCTGATGACTTAAAGTTGAGGGCAGTCTCATTTACACTCTGAAAATCCCGGAACCCTTAAGAATTATGCTAAATCTACTCTGCCTGTGCTCTATAAATGAAACAAAACCTGGATAACAGCACATCTGTTTACAACATGGCTTACTGACTATTTTAAGCCAACTGTTGAGACCTATTGTTCAGAAAAAAAGATTCCTTTCAAAATACTGCTGTTCACTGACAATGCACCTGGTCACCCAAGAGCTCTGATGGTGACGTACAACAAGATGAATGTTTCTTTCTTTCATGCCTGCTAACACAACATCCATTCTGCAGCTCATGGATCAAGGAGTCATTTTGATTTTCAAGTCTTATTATTTAAGAAATACATTTCATAAAGATAGAGCTGCCAAGGATAGTGATTCCTCTGATGGATCTGGGCAAAATCAATTGAACTTTCTTGATGAATGGGAAAAGGTAAAAATATCCACATCAAACAAGTGTTTGGAACTCCTTGGTTGGTTGATTCTAACCCTCATGGATGACTTTGAGGGGTTCAAGACTTCAGTGGAGAAATGCGGAGAAATGGTGGAAATAGCAAGAGAACCAGAATGAGAGGTGGAGCCTGGGGCTGTGACTGAATTGTTGCAGTCTCATGATAACACTTGAATGGATGAGGAATTGCTTCTTAGGGATGAGCCAAAGTTCTTCCTTGAGATGGAAACTACTCTTGGTAAAGATGCTGTGAAGATTGTTGAAATGACCATAAAGGATTTGGAATATTACATAAATGGAGTTGATAAAACAGTGGCAGGGATTGACTCTAATTTTGGAAGAAGGTCTCCTGTGAGTAGAATGCTGCCAGACAGCATCACATGCTCCAGAGAAATCATTCATGAAAGGAAGACTTATTTCTTATGGAAACTTCATGGTTGTCTTATTTTAAGAAATTGGCACAGCCACCCCAGCCTTTAGCAACCCACCCCCTCGTCAGTCAGCAGCCACCATGTCGAGGCAGGACCCTCTACCAGCAAAAGGATTCGGACTCACCGGAAGTTCAGTTGATGGTTAGCGGTCTTTAGCAATAAAGTATTTAATTAAGGTATACACATTCTTCTTTTTCAGGTATGCTATTGCACACTTAATAGACTGTAGTGTAAACATAACTCTTATATGCATGGGGAAACCAAAAAGTTCACTTGACTCACTTTATTGTGATACTCAATTCATGGCAGTGGTCAGGAACCAAACCTGCAGTATCTCTGAGGTATCCTGTACTTGAAGTTTTGTAATATAAACGCTGTTAGAAGAGAGACTTGCATTTCTCTATTATTCAATTACATTTTGTGAGTTGTCAGTATTACTATTGCTGCTGTTTTTCCTGTTTGGCTTTTGATTTTTATTTATTGCTAGTTTTATCGCAAAGATTAGAAAATAGTATTCTTCCTGCTTTATACTTTTTATTTTATTTATTTATTTTAAAGATTTATTTATTTATTTTGAGAGAGCGAGAATGAGAGAGCGAGAGAGAGTACATGAGTGGGGGAGGGTCAGAGGGAGAAGCAGGCTCCTCGCTGAGCAGGGAGCCCGATGTGGGACTCGATCCCGGGACTCCAGGATCGTGACCTGAGCCGAAGGCAGTCGCCTAACCAACTGAGCCACCCAGGCGCCCAGCTTTATACTTTTTAAAAAAAGTTTTTCTTTGTGCCATATTAGGCAGTTTTTGTTTTTTTTTAAGTTCTATTTTGTGCTATGTTAGGCAGGTTTTTTTTTTTTTTTTTTTTTTAAGTTGAGAGGAGTGTGTTCTCTCTGCAATATACTTACTTTATTGTGAAGGTCCTCTAAATAACTATAATAATTATGTTTACCCACCTGAAATGTCAGCTTTCATAAGAGATTGTTACTTTCCCACCACTTTTTGTAAATTTCTCCTTCCTTGTTTTCAGAAGTTACTTTATATGTGTCAGTATTTTATCTTTCAGTGCTTAAAGGTTGAGAACAATCTTTTTTGTACATCCTAATCTTTATCCACACTTTAATGATGTAAATAGCATGTTCACCACTTTAATCTCAAATGTTTGTTATATTTTGGTTTAGCTTTTTAACTTCAGACTTCATTTAACTGTTATAGTTTATGATCACCATATTTTTATCCAGAATAATTTCCATCATGTAGGTTTCTGCCTTGAGGCAATACATTTAGTTTTACACATTTGGGGATTGTATAGAAATGGAATGATATTCGTTTGTTCAACACCTTCTCTATGCCAGGTACTTGAGAGACTGAATATACAAGTGGACAATGGCCAGACCATATATAAATATAGAATTCTGACTCACAACCTACAGCTGTCTGCCCAGAAAAATCAATCCTCTTGTCTACGTTAACCATCCAGGAAGCCAGCCTTCTACGAGTTAGACTTGGAGGAAGTCAGACTTCTGTCTTCTATAACATTAGTTCAAAATGGCCGGGACTTGATTAATAAATGACCATGTCCTAATATATGTCTCCTCTTCCAACTCAGAACCAACCAGTAGAAAGCCCAAAATGCTCCCCTGACCAGTCACATACATGCCCTACTTCTAGTAAGCCCACCTTTACCTTCCCATTGACAACAGTGTCCAATTAGGACACACCTGAAGTCTTCCCTTTTTCCATTATAAAGCTTTCCCACTGCTCTGCCTGGGAAATGCAGCAATGATGGCTGACTACCTTGCTACAGCAAGCTCAGAATAAATAGACTTCGCTTGTTCTCATTGGGTTGATCTTCATGTATTTCCATTTACTGTTGTACCGTGAGTACTAGATCAAAGAAAAAGAAAATGCTGTCTTCCTGGAATTTACGTTCCAGCGGGGCAGCGATGGTAAGACACAGTAGAACATGGTAAGTTATAGAGAATATGTGAAGTTTATAGTGCCATACAAAAGAGCAGGGGAAGGGACATCGGAGCTTGGGGGCAGAGTTTGTGATTTCAAATAGAGCTGTCAGGGAAGGTTCTACTGAGAAGGTGACATTTGAACAAAGACTGGAAGATACTGAAGGACTAAATCATATAGATGTAATGCCATGGGAGAAAGCCTTCCAGGCAGAAGGAACCTCAAAGCAAAGGCTCTGAGGCAAGAGTACATATGGCAGGAAAGAAAAAAGCAGGAATTTGGGGGTGAACAAAGAGAGGGAAAGAGGAGGTGATAGGTCAGAGGCCTCAGCGTGGGGAGGGGGCAGATCATGGAATGCTTTGCTGGTCATCAGAAGGACCTTGGCTTCTATATCAAGTAAGCTGAGAAAGAGGAGTGCAGGATCTGACTTAGGTTTTAAAGACACACCTTGACTGTTGTGTTGAGAATAATTACGGTGACCATATAACCTGGCTTGTGCAAGACCATCTTAGTTTATGCCTGTTGTCCTGGTGCCTTTCCCATTCAAAATGCCCTGATTTAGATGACGAAACACAGGATCACCCTGAGAGCAGACTACAAGGATGAAAGTAACGACAGTAGAAAGCTGTCCACGGAACCAATGGATTTCTAAATAGTCAGATGTGGCACATGGTAGACGGGGGGTGGGGTGGGGTGGGGTAGGGGATTGGGGAATGAAGTCAAAGATAACTCTGTTTGTTCCAAGTAATTAGGAAACGCAGTTTCATTAACTTCGGTGGAAAAACGGGGACCTAGTTTTTAGAAGAAGATGGCAGTTTGGTTTTGGAAATTCTACTTTCCAGTGGTCTGTTAGATAATCCCATGGAGATGTAAAGCAGGCACTTGAACGAACTTGGAGTCGAAGGGAGAAGGGCAGGGTAAGTGTACACATGTGTATTCTCCACATGTTGGGGACAATGCTCTATGAATACACAGTCCCCTGTCCAAATAATACAGCCGAACTCTGCCAACTGCTCCTGTAAACTGAGAAGTCTGGGCTTAGGTTGCCTTTCTTCCAGTAACCACTTCTTCTGTATTCTACTTTTGTGGGTGGTTTTGTCTTGTTTTTGTTGGTGCTTGTTTTATTACAAGAGGGACAACAGGAGGAAGGAGGATTTATTTGCCTTCCTGGGCCTGACCTTCCTCAGCTGGAACCCCTGCTCTCTGCCCTCTGGCACACGGCTCGGCCACACTGGCCTGACCTTGAAGCCATGCGTGCAAGGATCTGGCTCTGCTGGAACTGCTCCTCCAGAAGATGCAGTTTAGGCATTCTTTGTCTTTTTTTATCCTATTTTTTCTGAATTGCCTTGGATCACTTTGTGTTTGAAATCTCTCCATCTTCAGGAGTCCGTTTGGCCCCCTTCTTGCAGCCCAAGGGCAGTGCCTGGTGGGACCCGAACCACTGTCGGGACAGTGTGCTTCGCCGGGGGCTTAGTGGGCCCAGTTGGTCATTGGATGTGTTGCAGACCACATCAGTAATCCTTGTTTTGTGTGTACAACACTTGGAGCCCTGGATCAAGTCCCCGTGTCCAGCCTCAAGGCATGCTCCTCCTTGTTGCCCCCCACCCCCACCCCCGCCCCGCCCCGATACAGAGAGTGTGTATGTGACAGGGGCCGCTTCGGGGTTGGCAACGGGGCACCCCAGCTCCTACTCCCTCTTCTCGTGCTGGGGCTGACGTTTGTGCCAGTTGTCCTGAAAGATGCCCATTGCTCCCTGCTGGCTGGAAAGGAGATGCTTTTATTTTGAAGTATAATAACTCCGAATAGATTTGGGGCAATATTTTTAAATTTTTCCTGGAAACCTGGAAACTCACTGGACCTTCAGATCAACTCTTGCTTCATTTCTGAATTATTTTCTTCCAGTATATATTTGAATAATCTTTTTTTCTATTGCAATTATTGTTTTCTCTTGAGGAGAGCCGTGATTAATACAGTGGTCCTCTATGGTCTCTCTCTAGGTACTTACTGTACTTTAACTATTTTCATCTTAGTCAAATTTTTTTTTTTTTTTAAACTTAAGCATTGTGATTCCCCCCCCCCCCCCCCCCCAGCCTATCCTCATGCCACCGACCTAGTACTGTGCTCTGGGTAACTCCTAGTCCTTTCATAGAGTTCATGGAATGCTAACATTCTTTTGCTCCACTAATTGCCTTTTTGTTGTGTGTTACAGATTTATTTCCTGTTTCAGAGCATTCAGGTTTTGTCTAATTTTCTTGACAGGGAAAAGCAGTTGTAATATACTATTTTCTTCACTATCTCTTGTGTTCCATGTCCCTCCTGTTCTCAGGTTTTGTGCTGGGTTGTTTCTCTTGCTTACTCATCTTTCAAAGTGGGCAATTCTATTCGAGTCCAAGACTGTAAATTCGGTGTATTGAATGAACGGGATGGGGTAAGGCTCAAATGGAAAACTACTTTATTCTTTTTCACTGCCTCTGTCACCCTGTACAATGTCAAACCTCTTTTCTATAGCCCTGACAGTACTTTGGGTTTCATAGCTTTTGCTGTCACATTCAGTAATAATAAATAGTCTCATTTTCCAGGCACAAAAATATCTGTTCAGTCTGATATCACAGCCTCAGTATTGCTTCCAGTTTTAGACTTTACACTCTGCACCCCCTCCCCCCACCCCGGTTTGAGCCTGACTTTGTCCTGGATGCCTCCAGTGGAGAAGTTGGGAATGGCAGGTTAGCTTGGCCACTTACTTAATTTGCCTTTCACACTTCGTTCTTCACTTGACCGATTGCTTCTGCTCCCATCTGACCACAGATAGGGCAGTCGGAAAAGGAAAAAGACTGTAAAATCATGGCAGACAAGGCTTCTGGTCCAATGTTGATGTTCTCAGTTATGATGGATGATCCAGTGGGGGGCCTTTCTTGTGTCTCCTCTTCTTTCCCTGTGGCATCCTGGGGCAGAATGTGCAGTTTGTGACTTTCTGATGCTGGTGCTTTCTCAGCTTCTGCATCCAGCAGTATGAGGCAATACATGTATAAAAATACTTGGCATGGCATATGTTAGCTATTATTGCTGCTCTTGCAAGTATGAGTGGTCCTACTACTGTTACCATTTTTTAGGAGCATACTTTTTAACCTTTTAATTTTGGTTCATTTTGTTAAGTATTAGTGTAAAAGAGGTGGTATTTAAATGGGAGATCATAACTACTAACTTGGCACTTAAAATTTAGGGGAAATTTTATATATTGTAGATGATACTCTTTTATAGAAAGAAAAGTAGAGCTTGAGTTTAATCCCAGTATTAAAATATAGATATAAAAATATGTAAAAACGTATATGTTAAAACAGTTATATAGTAACTGAGGCTCAAAGGGGGAATGAGGCTTGCCTATTCTCTAAGAGCTAATAGCAAGGACTGGAATATGAGATTTCAACTTCTATCTCTAAACTTGGGCCTTGGTACCAGGAATCTCTCTTCCTGAAGGAGGGTGCTCCACATCTTTGTGACTTAGAGAGTATAGAAGGATTTCTGCTCATCTGATCTCACCTGATTCTTCCTGTTATCTTGGTAGGTAGCCCAGTTCTGACATATACTTTGATGGATAATACACTTTTCCCTTAAGGAATGAACCTGACCTGTAAGGAGCAGTGAATGTTTGTGAACCTTTTAAAAAATAGCCACCAGATGTCACTCTAGACTGGCTTTTGTCAAATGAGACTACCGTATCCATTGTTCTAAAATTCGTTTAAGGGAAAAAAATGAGATCAGATAAATGGCATGCATCCTAATGTTTCAAGTCAGACGGAATTTTCTAGGGCTATCTTAAGACTACAGCCAACCACGAGACCCCTATGCAGTGGGATGCTATGGATCCTGTTCTCCTGGAATTATAATTTAGTGGGGTAGGCAGAGTCAGACATGCGAGAAATAAACATCTGTTACCCTGACCCCTCTGCATGCAAATGGTGTTGACCCAGGCAGGAGAAGACAGAGTAAGTGAAGGAAAAACTGACAACTTTGTAAGGGAGAGAGTTTGCAAGTCTTGAAGGATATCTTCGATTAAGGTCAATAAAGTATAGGACTTGGGAGAGGCCACCTGGTGAGTTATGAAGTGGTGGGAGGAAAGGTGGGCTTGAAAGCATAGTAGCGTGAATGAGCCAGGCAGCTTGGCCTGTGGGGAAGCCATGCTGGAAGGGGTAAGCGTGAGGAGAGGGGGATTCAAGGCTAGCAGGGTCTCCCGGCGTTCAGGAGTCCGGGCTCCAGAGCCAGGCTGCCTTGGTCCACATCCTAGCTCTGGCACAAACTAGTTGTTGGCACATGGTTTAGAGCTATTTACCCTTGCTGTGCCTCAGTTTCCTTATTTATTAAGTGAGCAGTTAATAGAATACCTCACTCAATGGGTTGTGGAAAGATTAAATGACTGAATATTTTTCAAACATTTGGAAGAGTATCCAGCATGTGATAAGTGCTACATTAAGTAAATGTTGCATGAATAAGGTCCTGCATAGAACTAGGCCAAAGGAGTGAAAATAAGGTTAGTGATTGAACACAGACCTGGGATGTGCCCAGTTCAGCACCTGTTCATTGAGCACTGCATCCCGGTTATTGGGATGGGGCTCTGCATAAAACTTAAAGCTGCAATAGTGTTGATGATAACTTCTATGTATTGAACTGTAACTAGGTGCTAGCAACTAACTTAAGTATTTGAAATGCGTTACTTGATCTAATCTTCCCCAAAACTTACGAGGCAGGTATTATTATTACCCTTATTTTATAGGTTAGGGAAACCAGACTGAGAAGTAATAATTAATGTTCAAGGTCACAGAAACCGTAAATGTCAAGCCTGGGATTTAAACCCAGAGCCTGATCATTTAACCACTACTCTGAATACCTAAGGGGCATTGAAGAATATTATCAAACCATGCAGTTTTAGAGCCAAGATGGACTTTCCTGACACCATAGTTCAACTCTCCCAACATATGGGTGAGGAAACTGAGTCCCCTAGATACTAAGGGATTTAAGATCATTTGATTGAGGATTGACAGTATAAGAACTTACATTTTCTGTTCCCAGTTCAGTTCTGATAAGGGGTTTTGAAAATACATAGACAAAGCATCAATCCAGTACATTATTTTTATTTTTATTCAAAGAGACTGTGTTATACAATGTCTCCTTCTGTAGGGCAACAAATGAGAATACTGTGTTTTCTTTTTGCAAAATGGCTATCTAACAGCAATTTGAAATATTTTTTTCTGTTACGGATGTAGATTAACCTGTCCCTTGAGTCAATTCACTGTTCTGGTCTCCTTGAGCACAATAATAACACTCCTTTTTGTATGATAATCTGTTTTGTCATGTGTCTCCCCAGTGACAAGGCCTGTTGCTAATGGCAGAACCAGTTGCTAATGGCAGAACCAAGGGGAGGCTCAGGGATGTCATCTTTCTACAATTTCTTTGAACCCCGCCAAATTTTGCCCTTCAACAAACTATCAATCTGGCAGTGATTTTGCTATGCACACTCAAAATCAAGGTAAGTCATTGAACTCTCCCCAAGTCCCCATTCATCCTGTCACCCTAATTGGCCCTAATTTCTAGTGTATAGAAATTCTGTAGCTGCCATTGACAGCCCTTTGAGGCTTGTGACAGGGTCTTCTGGTTCATGTCTGTTCCTACCAAAGTGCCTGTTGTGAAGCCGACTCTCAGTGCACTCCCCAAGAAGCAATCCTTTGCTACATGAAGGGAGAAAAATATCGACCTAAGGCTGTTTGTCATTGTTTTATTTGTCTGTTTGGGGCTGGCCTTTTTATTTTGCTCCTGGGTTTGTGTAAACTCTGGTTACGTTACAGAGATCGCTGTTTTTTAGGGCTTCGTTAAAGAACAGGAGCAAAGGGTAAAGAGGGAACCTGCGTGGGGAGTGTAGCATTTAATCCAAAATGTGGGTTGGGGAGTGGGCACAGTTTCCCAAATTGTATTCCTTGGGTTACTTGTTCAGTTATGCTACTAACTGTGCACTAAGGTTTGAGGAGTAATATACAGTCATTTCTTAGCGTCAAGGGGCTCATTCACATAACAAAGGCACCAAGAAATTCCGTAGTATAAAACAGAACAAATTAAGTATGCTTGAACTATATTTTCCAAACTTCCTGAAAGTGTAGGGCACCACCTACTACCTGACCTCTTACAGGGAAACTGCTTTAAGGAACTCTGGAGAATGATAGTTTCATCGAAAGAGCATAAGTTTGGATATGTGGAAAAACTATTTAGCTGCAGTCAGACCTGCTTGAAACATGACCCAGGCACTGCAAGTTCCTAAACCACTTCCTACCAGAGTGTACTACATAAGGAGCTTGTACTGAATATCAGTCAATTACATCACCAAGCCCTGCTGGGTTCAGCTAAGGAACCCATATGTGTGATTTCATGGTCTATTTTAAGTCTGACACTTAGAGTCGTATCAGCGTGGGTGAATGTAGGTAAATCCCTTGACCCTCTTGATCTTAATTTCACTTACTCTCAAATTATTGACTGGAAAATAAACTCTGTGTCCTATAATTTTAAACCTGGTAATTTTCCCGAGCTCAGAGTTTTGGAACAAAATTGAGTACTTCTGTTCTAAACCCCTGACATAACCTAGGAGAACCCTAAGGATCTGGGCTGCATATTCATTTCCAACTAGCAAGATGGAGATGTTTAAAGTTCTTATTCTGTCCTAATTGAATTACTAGTAGTACTGACCTACAGTTTTTCCCCTATTGGTCTTGTTCAAAGTCCCTAGATATTCAAGAGAGCTACAGAGAGACCATTAAGTTCAGCAGTGATGCCTCGTATTTAAAGTGTCATTGCAGGGCGCCTGGGTGGCTCAGTTGGTTAAGCGACTGCCTTCGGCTCAGGTCATGATCCTGGAGTCCCGGGATCGAGTCCCGCATCGGGCTCCCTGCTCGGCAGGGAGTCTGCTTCTCCCTCTGACCCTCCTCCCTCTCATTCTCTCTGTCTCTCATTCTCTCTCTCTCAAATAAATAAATAAATAAATCTTTAAAGTGTGATTGCAGTAATGGTGTATCTGTTTCTCAGATGATGAACAGATTTTGTCAGACTTTTTTGGCACAGTTATGATGTGAGGTATGGAATGAGGACAGCTGGAAGATTGATGAGGATTTGAAAAGCAGTATGGTACTCCAGAAGGAGTGTGCAATTTTGAGTCATGCACACCTGAGTTTAAATTCTATCCCTATTATGTACAATTTCTGTGACCTTGGACACTGTCATTAGCCTTTATGGACATTCATTTTCTTACCTACAAGCCTAAAGTAGCTATTAGTTTCTTAATTTTTTTAAAAAAATAAGGAAAGATATGAGTGAGAAAGAGAATATAAAATTAGAACAGAAGAAGGGTCTAAGGAGAGACCAGTAAACATTATAAAATGACAAATCCCCAAGTACTGGTTTCAATGCAAAGATAGAGCCCACCAGCATTGCTCAGATAATTCAATAGAAGATGAACAAAGCTTGAGGTTTGAGGAGTTTGGAAGCTGTGTGTATAGGCCCAGGAGAGAGTCAGCAGTGTTCTCTGGGCAGGAATAAAGAGAATGTCAGCTTTATAGGATTGAAAATGGCAACATGAACATGTTCTACTCTAGCAGAGGATCAAGACAGATCAGAGTGGGGAGCTCATTAAGAGAGCTCTAAGTGACCTGGAAGGAGGTTGGAATAATGCTCAGCAGGGTGACAAGGCTTAAGGTATCAGGTGAGTCAGGATAATACTTCTCACCAGACTTGTCACCCTGCATGGTGAATTTGAGTTCCCTTAATCCTAAATGAAATAGATAGACCTTTAGGGGCCTGCAATTAACAAAAGATCTCTGAATGTTATATAGTGATTTCTCCAGACTGAAAAGTCATATTTATGTAGCACTTCTCAATATCCAAGCACTTTTACATGCATTATTTCAGTGGGGCTTTCCCACAGCTCATAGGTCTCAGGCCAAATGATTAGCATAAGGATGCATAGCTGATACTTGGAAGAAGGAGGATTGATATAAAAAATTTTAAATCATGTAACTTAGCATTTCCCAGAATAATACAGTATCTTTCCTTGAAAGTGAAAGTTATCAGTTTCTATCCATCCTGCTCACTTGTACGAACTGGAAGAAAATAATGGGAGAGAAGTTTCCCTGGAAAGGTCAGTAAAGGTGTAGCTGTGGATGCTTAAGGGCTGTTTCTCACAATAAGCCAATTTGTTGCAATTTAGCTCTAAAATAATGGCCAAGTGCCAATACAATTATATATTTGGGAGTATTTACCCAAAGTTGTACAAGTTGAAAAATAAAACTGCAGGCCTTTATTAGTTGTGGGTGGTTTAGGTCAGAGAGGATAAGTAGATTGCACTCAAGCTACCACGTTCCCTTTCCATGACTGTGATAGACATCAATAATTGATCATAATATCCTTTCCCACTGGATCCGTAGGAGACTTCACAGTTCTTCTCAATTTGGTGTTCCTGGCAGGAACTGCTAATTGTTCAGAATTGGCTTATTTGCCATTCCTGCTTTAGGCACAGACCTGCCCAACAGTCTGCCTTAGCTTTTTGGTCCAAAGCCATATGTAAAACCCTATTGTCTTTTCTAGGTAATATCCAAAAATAGCATTTCATTCCCTTTATATGGCTGAGGTCTATTAACAAGATAGTCTGCATTATTCCAATCTGTGCAAAATTAGGAAACATTCCAAAGAACAAGAAATTTGTACAGGAACTGACAACTGGTACTTTGTTCTACATCTTTGAGGATATTATCATTTCTGTTTGGTGGGAAGACAAAGTGGCCCTCCACTATAATGATAGAGGGTGAATTTCCCTCTTTAAAAACATTATTGTTGTACACTTACCTCCTGCAATTCTAAAATTTAATTTTATTCCAGGGACCCAGAGAAGTTAATCCTTTCTTTTAGGAAGGAGATTGTTGCTAGTTCAGAAACCAGTTCTTTGACTCATAAAATGTAAAACAGTGCTTTAAATTGGATCCTCACTTCTGTACCATAATTGAGCCCATGGCACTCCAGGTAACAAAGCAACATAAGAGTGTAGAGTTGTTTTGCAGCTAGGGATGTATCAGTCAGAGTTTTCTCAAAGTATATTTGCTTATATTTTCACCTCTATTCCCCTTCTTACCTCCCATCTCCCAGTTTTCATTTATTATAGTTTTTGTGGGGGCAGGGGACTGTGGATGGTAAATGTATTAGAAATGTTCTTCCAAGTGATTCTGAAATCTCACCCCCTTCCCCACCCCAAATGAGAACTTCTGATATAGTGAAAAGATCACCTAAATTTGAAGTTGAGAGACATTGTTAGATTTGATTCTTGGTCCTACCACTTTCCCTAAGTAGACTTGGTTATTACTCAGATCTTATTTGGTTGTAAATGACAGAAGCCCAGGTCAAACTGGCTTTAGCAAAAAGAAGTTTTTAGCTGATGTGCTTAAAATGTTCAGGGTTGATTCTGGCTGGCTTCAGGTATAGCTGAATCAGGCATCTAAGCAATATCATAAGGACCATAATTTTCTCCATCTCTTTAGCTCTTCTTTCCTCTGTATTGGTGTTCTTAGATTCTGTGTGGTGACCCTCAATCACTTTAGGATTACTTCACTCTGATAATTCAACAAACCTCCAAAGAGGGAGAAAATTTCTTTCCACAGTAAATTCTCCAAAGGCCTTAGCCCCACTTTTGGTTTTACTGGTCTCTTGTGATCATTTCTGAACTAGTCTCTCTAGCCAGTGGGATTGGAACAACCTACGGAGCTTACTTCTGGGCAGAGCAGTTACCGCCTTGTCCTTATCTCTGTAGTTGTTACGGTTGTCTGTGGCTGACTCTATTTTATGCTGTTCTGGATGTTAAATATTTTGTATATTTTCCCTGTTCTTGGATTACAGGCTCATTGTTAGAGTTGAGAATGGGTGTGCTTTCTCCTGAACCTCATAATCTGGAATTAGTAAAGTGATTGGTTCCTCATAGGAAAGTTACAACAGAAGAAAAATAAATGAATAATCATTTTCTAGGAAATGACATCACTGTTTTAGGCTACAGTTTCCCACATGTAATATAGGAAATATAAATCATTCGATCTTATAAGCTGCCTAATTATTTTAATTTTCTGTGAAAAGGAACTGTATTTTGTATCCTTTTCTAGTACCTATTAAATATTTTATATTAAACATACTTATATCAAAACATGTATGTGTATATATATGTCCATGTGTGCATATATTGCTCACTTTGCATATAATGTAACTGAGACACTGAGAAGTCACGGGAGTCCCACTAACAACTGTGACAGAGCCAGTTCTATGTTTCCTAATGGACAGCTTTTTATTTTTTTACTGGACTATGCTAAAATATTCATGTCTTACCCTTGGCATATTAATGCTTTAAAAGGATTTTACAATGTATGAGAATCTCTTTAGAAATAAAAAGCTATAACTCAAAGGTGTGTGTCTCAAATGCTGGAATTTTAGGAATTATCAGAAGTAAGCAGGGGGATCATAACATTGAGGAGAACAAACATTGAAGCAAAGACAGGGTCTGCGCCATCACTTGAGGAGGGAATAATTAGTTTAAAAAGCCCCTATACGCCTTGACTCCCTTTCTGTCTGTCTTGCCACCCTCTTGTTTTTGGCATCATTTCGTGAATGGCCTCTTCACCCCATACTTACCAAGATCTTCATTCTAACTTATTATCTAAATAAGTTAATTTAAACTATTATCTAAATAATAAAAATGTGCCACTTTTTTAGAACATGGCCTCTGCTACCTTCCTAGTCATCGTCCTTAACAGGATTGAAAATTTAGATTGGGCTGGAGTTTCTGATCGCTTTGAAATCCTACTATATCAAGTCCTGTGTATTCCACAGAAAGTTCATTTGTTGTTGTTTTGAGTTCACTGGGCTAAAAGACTTTCTTTTCCCATCTTGCAAAGGTTTCACAAAGATACTGTTAGCTAAGAATTTGAAATCCAAAGCATGGGCCCAACACAGGACACTCTCATTCATGTGAAAATCACTTATGGAGTGCTTATTCTGTGTAAGTCTGGATGATATATAAAGACGAATTGCTGTCTTATAGAGGTAAGACCCAGGCATAAATCATTACAGTACAAGATAGATGGTAATATGTGTCACAGGCGAGGAATAGAAGAATTGCTGTGAGAGGTGAGAGGATAAATTACTGTGGTCTAGATGGACTTAGGGGTGCTGTGCTTGGGCATCTTCTGGCTACAAGTAAATGACTGACTTTGGCTGTGCTTAGGCTCAAGTCAAAAAGCATGTTCACATTTAATTCTGGGAGAAAGGAAAGGCTTCAGGAAGGAGAAGAGGTTGAAGCTGAGCCCTGCAGAAGTGACTAAGATTCAGAATTAAGATGCTTCCAAGAAATCTTGCTGAGGACTCCTATCCTCCTGGAGAAGGAACACTTTAACCCATTTGCAGCCATTAGATCCTTAGCTTGGGGGTGACAGCTAATTGTCAGAATGAAAAAAGTTGACACCCTGATATTGATGTGGCTTGAAAGGGGGAAATGCTAAGCACAGCCACTGCCTGAGGAGTGAAGAAAAGGCCATGGGAGTTGGAGAGCACATCCTGTGTCGAATAGTTACTAAGAACAAGGAGAGACCTATAGATCTAAAAGACAGATCTATAGATTAAAACATTTTTTTTTTTTTTTTAAAAGACAAAACTGGGAAGGCAATATGAAAGGCAATGATACCAGTGAAATATTTGGGAAATGGATGTACCCTTTTCTAGAAGTGAAATTGTCATTTCATTTTTATAGATGAAAATAAGGATGCACAAAGGGACAAACTGGTCTGTTTCCTCGCTGAAGGTAGGCTCCGTTCTGGGTGTTGAGAATACAGCAGCGAACAAGAGCAGTCCCTTTCGAGGAGCCCGTGTTTTAGTGGTGGTGGGGGGAAGGGAACAAACAACAGTTACATACGTAGTGTGTTTTATGTCAACTTCCGTCTCAGGGCTGGAGTTTGAATCCTTTCCAAATAATCTACCCCAACTATCCATTCTAGTCCTTAGTTTTAATTTAAGATTTTCCTTACTAGTAGTTATTCAGTAATTCTTCTATCATTTAGTCCATTCATTTATACATTGATTCAGCAAATATTTGAGCACCTACGATAGTCCAGGCTTTGTGATGGGCACTAGAATACAACAGGGAACAAGATGGACAGTGAGTCCTGCCCTGAAGAAAGTTATTTTCTAAAACAAGGCTATCTAATAGAATTTTCTGCAATGATGGCAGTGATTTATATTTGCACTGTCCAGTATGGTACCCACTAGCTAGTGTGAGCATTGAAGTGTAGCTAGTGTGACCAAGAAACTGAATTTATAATTTTAGGTACAGTTGATCCTTGAACAACACAGGTTCAGACTACACCAGTCCGCTTATATGTTGATTTTTTTTACAGGACAGCACTGTAAATGTATTTCCTCTTCCTTATGATTTTCTTAACAGTTTCTTTTCTCTAGCTTGCTTTATTGTAAGAATACCATAAATAATACATACAACATACAAAATAAGTGTTCATCAACTACTTATGTTATCGGGAAAGCTCCCAGTCAACAGTAATCTATTAGTAATTAAATTTGGGGGGAGTCAAAAGTAATAAGTGGATTTTTGACTGTAGGGAGTTGGAGCCCCTAACCCCCTATTGTTCAAGGGCCAACTGTAATTTTAATTTAAATATAAATAGCCACATGGAGCTAGTATCTGAGTTGCACAGCATAGATCTATTGTCTATCATCACAGAAGGAGTTAGAGAAAGCTTTTCAGGGAACAGAGGAAAGAGCCCAATAATAGGGAAATGACTTGGCATGTTTGAGGGACTGAAAAAGAATGGCTGGAGGCTGCTAAGAAGTAGTGTCTAGAAGAAAAAGTTGGAAGGGAGGCAAGAACCACATCATGGAAAAAACCAGGCAGCGTGTATGCTGATTCCATAAAGAGTACCATGTTATCTCCTGAGTGCCATGGTCCCTTCCTAATGGATCCTTTTCCACCCAACCCATGCGCTGGAGCACCTCACAGCATCTACTGGTCACATTTGATCAACTGCCTGCTCTGTTATGTGATTCACTATGAAAATGACATCGCCTACCATGAAACAAAAACTTAAATTGGACAATCCATGTTTGCAAGAAGTAAAGCAAACTAAATACTAATTTAAAAGTGTTTTAATAAGAGTAATCAACTATAAGTAACCAAAAGTAAGAGAACTATTTTTCCCTTTTTATTTTATTTTTTTTTTTAACATTGCTGGAAGGAAGGTAACTTATGAGGTCTGAGAACACTGATTTCATGAAAGCTTTTTGAGAGAAAGCATGGGGGAGGTAAAGAAGAGAATAGAAAATTGACTGAAAATAAGTTAACTATTTTTAAAGCTGTCAATCCTTGATTTGGAGTTCCTTCTCTAAATGTATAGATATTCAGACTGTAGAGATTAGTGATCTATGCATGGGAATAGTAAATATGCAGATGCAATGCTTATGTAGGGGTGCTGACAAAGAGCTATGTTTTCTAGCTGTCACTTTTGTGAGCCTCTTTGATTTCAAAATTGTGAAGAACTCGAATTTTTTTTTTTAAAGATTTATTTATTTGACAGAAAGACACAGCGAGAGAGGGAACACAAGCAAGGGGAGTGGGAGAGGGAGAAGCAGGCTCCCCACAGAGCAGGGAGCCCGATGTGGGACTCGATCCCAGGACCCTGGGATCATGACCTGAGCCAAAGGCAGTCGCTTAACCAACTGAGCCACCCAGGTGCCCAAAGAACTCGAATTTTAGAATGTACATTCTGGGGAAATGTTTATATACTTTCTCTGTAGAACCGTGGGACAATAGTTTGGGTTCTAGAGCCCAGGAAATTACCTTTAACTGATGGAGAAAAAATGTAAAATGTCATCATGTGCTTTGTTCTCTAGAAACAGACCTTTCAGTAAAAGAGCAGCATGAATTCCAGATGTGCTAATTATTAATCTCTAATGACTAATACCGACTCGAATGACTATTTAAACTTCTCATCTTTCCTAGTCCAACACCAGACATGTGCATGTATTCAGCATTGGCAGGTTGTTTTTCATAACGGAATGTGATACTGAATTGAGCATATAAATAAGAACATATATTTTGAGCTAATCAACATACCAGAACTATCAGGCTTGTACACTTGCCAAAATTCTTTCACACACATCTTGTCATCTCAAGCTCTAAACAGTCTCATTGGCATAATCTGCCTCTTACTTACAGGGACCCTGAGGGACCCTCTCTCATGTCCTGGGGATTTGAATGAAATATGGGCAGAACTTGAAGTCAGAACACAAGCCATTTGCCTTCTTCTTTTTCCTTTTCTCTTGTTACCCTTCCCCACAACCTCCTCCCCCCTCCCTCCTCCCTGATGGAGCGAAGAAGAGTACAGATTCTCCTCTCTACCTTCTTCAATATTTAATGTCATATGCTGGCAAAACCATGAATTGGGTGTAACAATACTTTGGATTCAGAGGAAGAAAAGTCTGTATGTCAACTAGGAATCTTTGTATTATAAATAACCAAAATGTAACTCCTAGTGGCCTAAAAATCAAAGGAATGTATTGGCTCCCATAACTTAGAAGTCCAGAGACAGGGCTGGCTTCAGGACTTAAACAATGAAATAATGACCCATCACTCATCTCCTTGTTCTCTGGATTGGTTCCATTGTCAGATAAGCCATCTCTTCACTGAGTCACTCAACTCATATTCTCAAAAGAGCATTCCATGTTTTAAAGATTAAGTAGCACACAGCAGAAAGAGCATAAGAGTGTCAGTCAGGAAATCTGGACCCTAGTCTCAATTCTGCCACTGTTTGTGTGACCTTCCCCTGTCAGAGTGGTGAGAGAAGTGCAAGCTAGCTCCTAGAGCTACATCTTTGCAGTAGAAATCAAGAGTGTGGGGGGTGTGTGTGTGTGTGGCGGGGGGAGGTTTGCTAGGGAGGACAGCTGGGAGGGAGTGCTCCTTGGCCCCTGCATTTCCAGAAAAGAGATTTTCTCTATTTGGACACACATGTTTCATATGTCCACCTCAGACTCACTTGTTGGGGCTTGAGCAATGGAGTGCCACCTGTGTGTCTGAGCCACCCAAACCATGGAGTGAGTGGAGGAGAAGACACTTGAAATAGGGGACTATTCATTACTAGAATTACGGTGAACATGTTCTGGGTGGTTCTTTATCCAAACATTACGTTCACTGATCCTCTAAAAATCAAAATTCTATTCTCAACTTTCTCAGTATCAAGAGCCAATCTCTTTGGCTAACTGTTCATGGGACCAGAATTCATCTCTCTGCCTTGCTCTCATAAGGACTCCCCAGTCACAAGATGCCCAGAGGGGAATTGGGCTATTCCAGATGGCTTTGATCCATGCCAGTACTCTTCATTATGTAAACTTTCCTTCTGACAGCTCACGCGGAACATGTCACATCTTGAAAGAGGAGTTTTCATTAACTACTTTGCTACTGCCAAATGGAATCTGTGTATTATGTGGCACCCTGCCAGAAAGTCAGATGTTCCTCTTGTTTGCAGCACCAGCCCAGCTCTCACCATCAAGCTGAAGCCTCCTGTTTTTCAGAGATCACTGGATTTCCTCGCTCATGTGGGGTGAGGCCTCTTGACTCCTTTAGCAAGGGAAGGTTACATGGCCAATGGCAAAACTGAGAATAGAATCCAAATTTTCTACCTGGCATTATTATGTTCTTTCTACTGTATACTACTTAGACTCTAAAATCTGAAGTGTTCTTTATAAAATATGAATTGAGTAAAGGATATGCATTTGTTTTGAAAAGAAACTTGGCCACCATCTTTTCTTCCCTCCCACCTCTCCACCATATGTGGCCAATCAGTACATCTACTTATTTTATCCCTTCAGTGCTTCAAAATATTTTTACTTTTTTGATCTCCACTATCTAGGCCACTGTCCTCTTTCTCTTAGACTACTGTATAATATCTTCAGTGGATTCTTTGCTCATGGCAGACAGAGGACATTGTCTAAAATACAAATGTAGTCCTTGCAGTCCCCTATGTAAAACTTTTCAATGGCTCCCACTGTCTTTGCCTCAATTTTAACTCTTTAATGAGGTTCCTTCCACTATTTTTCTTGCCCAATCCCCAGACCCATTCTCCATGACAGCACAGTGACCTTGCTTATTTCTTAGAGCCAACTCTCTTCTTTTTCATCTCAAGGCCTTGGCATATGGTATTACCCTTACTTGGAATATTCTTCTCCTTCCTATCCTGACTCCCTTGATTGAATAACTTCTACTCATTCTTTAGGTCTCAGCTTAGAGGCATCTTATTCTGGCAACATTTCCCCAGCTCTCCATTGGCATAGCTGCCTCTATTATTTGCTATTAGCATCCATAAGCATCCTATGATATTTTAGCCCTCCTCGTGAGCTTTCTGTTGTATCAGCCTCTTTGCATGCACTCCCCTGTCCCTTTACATAAACACATCACATAGGCACACACCACACAAATACACACCCTGCACTAGAAGCATGTTGTGAGTTCAGTACATTTACTAAGGCTTGGAAGTTGTGGGGAAGGAGCACACAGAGCTCTACCTCACACAGGCTCTACTTTTCATCTCCCTTTCAGGTTATTGTTGACTGAAATGAGGAGTCTTCTCTATTATAAACCCAACATCTCCCAATTGTATCAATCACATTTTTGTTTCTTTTATAATAAGTTTTTCCTTAGCTTCCACCTAAAAAGAAAGTGATTCTCTTGGGACATGTGTAGAGCATGTCCAGCTCCCCCACCCCCCCATCTTTATCTATGACAACACTTAGTTTTCTTAGTTTCTTCATTCAGAGATATGTAAGTGACAGTTATTTGTAGAGTGTGGGTCCCAGGAGTAATTTATATCTAAACCAGAATTTAATTCTTAAAAAAAACCCAAAACAACAAACTATATTCTGGTGGTAAAGTTTCAAGGAGCCTCTTAAGAGCGACTCAAATGTTGAGGTGAGCAGAATCTCCCCTTGTAAATGTCCACCCAAGGTCTGAGAACCTGAGGCTTAGAAACTTTGAGATCCTGTGACTGGTTCTTCTTCGAAAGTTTTTTTTAAAAAAATTCCAATCATTTGTGTGTGTGTGTGTGTGTGTGTGTGTGAGTGCGCGCATGCCTGTGTGTGCATGAGCCGTCCTGATGTAAGTCACTGTTAATTCTCTACTGGATCAAGTAAATAACCTCCTAAATATATTCGCTACTTTAACCCTTGTTCTGCTGTAGTTGATTCTCAGCATAGTACCTGGAATGATATTTTAAAATGTGAATCCTATCACTCCTCTGTTCACACCTCCATAGGCTTCCTTAGGCATGGTGTCAAGGCCTCCAGGATATGTCGCCTGTGACTCTCCATACCTTTCTTACTACTGTGACCCTCTCACGAGTTCCACTCCAGCCACATTGTTCTCTGTGTTCCTCACACATGCCAGGCCTGCTCCCACCTTTCAGTGGCTCTGCCTCAGCCAGCCACAACACCTTCTTCTACCCAATTTCCACATTGTTCATTCCTTCCTCTCCTTCAGGTCTGTGCTTACCTGCCCCTTCCTCAATGACACCAACCGTATCACCCTATTTAAATTACTATTCCCTCAGAATGCCTCTCTGATCTCCTATCATAATTCTGGTTTGTTTTCTCATAGCTCTTAACTAATCTGTATTATAATTGACCTACTTATTAGGCTTGTCGTATCTCTCCCCCAAAGAGAATGTAATCTGCAAGAAGGCAGGGTTGTTTGGCTATGTTTTTCATGGATGTTTATCTATCATCTAGAACACATACTCAAAATGTATTTGTTGAAAAAATTAACTGAATATTGGCAACTTTATACTTGAATCAACTTATATATAACTTTGTGGATGTTTATAAAACCTTTTAAGCCAAACTATAAACTTCCAGTTAACCACAGCTAAGGATGCAACAGCTATTGTTATGTTAATTCATGTTGTCAATGGACATTCTATTGTTTCAAAAACATCTCAGAGAAAGGTCTCCGCTACCTAGTAAATCTTCCTATGATTCTTTATTTGCTATTCTACTACCCATTCCTTCTCCCCTTTATATTCTTGGTTCCCAACATAAACTTTTTTTTTATTTCCTTAACCAGTCTCATGTTCCTATCTAGCCTTATACCATGTTCAGCCCTGCCCTTGCAGTGTTCCTTAGACACATTTAAGAACAGACTTCTCTCTGCTTTCTCACAGTTCTCTATTTACCTAGCAACATCAACTTTTGGAACATAGCCATAGCTAGAAAGATGAGAAAACTAGTTTTCTGAAATTCTAACTAGATATCACAGTACATTACTAAGTATGATATGCATATATTTTTTTCTTAATCCCCTTCATTTTTTCACCCATCCCCCACCCACCTCTGGTAACCATCTGTTTGTTCTGTATAGTTAAGAGTCTGTTTCTTTGGTTCATCTCTTTTTTCCCCCTCTTTGTTCATTTGTTTTGTTTCTTAAATTCTATATAAGAATGAAATCATATGGTATTTTTCTTTCTCTGACTTATTTCATTTAGCTTTCTTGTTTATGACTGAATAATATTCCATGTATAAATATACAATATCTTCTTAATCCATTCATCTATTGATGGACACTTGGGCTGCTTGCATAGTTTGGCTATTGTACATAATGCTGTAATAAGCACAATTAGTGTTTTCATGTTCTTTGGGTAAATACCCAGTAGTGTGATTACTGAATTGTAGGGTAGTTCTATTTTTAACTTTTTGAGGAAACTCTGTACTGTTTTCCACAGTGGCTGCACCAGTTGGCATTCCCATCAACAGTGCACGAGGGTTCCTTTATCTCTACATTCTTGCCAACACTTGTTGTTTCTTGAGTTTTTGGTTTTAGCCATTCTGACAAGTATGAGGTGATATCTTATTGTAGTTTTGATTTGAATTTCCCTGGTGGTGAGTGATGTTGAGCATCTTTTCATGTATGTGTTGGCCATCTGTATGTCGTCTTTGGAGAAATGTTTGTTCATGTCTTCTGCCCATTTTTTATTTGGATTTTTTTTTTGGGGGGGCTGTTGAGTTGTAGAAGTTCTTTATATATTTTGGATATTAACCCCTTATGGGATATATCATTTGCAGATATCTTCTCTCATTCAGTAGGTTGTCTTTTAGTTTTATTGATTCTTTCCTTTGCTGTGCAGAAGGTTTGTATTTTGATGTAGTCCCAATAGTTTATTTTGCTTTATTTTCCTTACCTTCAGAGACCTTTCTAGAAATATATCACTACAGTCAGTGTCAGAGAAATTATTGTCTGGGCTCTCTTCTAGGATTTTTATGATTTCAGGTTACACATTTAGGTCTTTAATCCATTTGAGTTATTTTTGTATATGGTGTAAGAAAGTGATCCAGTTTTATTCTTTTCCATGTAGCTGTCCAGTTTTCCCAGTGCTCTTGGTTGAAGAGGCTGTCTTTTTCCCGTTATATATTCTTGCCTCCTTTGTTGAAGATTAATTGACCATATAATTGTGGGTTCATTTCTGGGCTTTCTGTTCTGTTCTGTTGATCCATGTGTCTATTTTTGTGACAGTACCGTACTGTTTTGATTACTATAGCTTTGTAATACAACCTGAAGTCTAGAGTTATGATGCCTCTGCTTTTGTTTTTCTTTTTCAAGATTGCTTTGGTTGTTCAGGGTTTTCTGTGATTCTATGCAAATTTTAGGATTGTTTGTTCTTGTTCTGTGAAAAATGCTGTTGGTATTTGGTAGGGATTTCATTAAATCTGTAGATTGCTTTAGATAACATAGACATTTTAACAATATTTATCCTTCCAATCCATGGAATCCATGGAGAACATGGATTGTCTCTCCATTTCTTTGTGTTGTCTTGAATTTCCTTCATCAGTGTTTTATCATTTTCAGAGTATAGGTCTTTCACCTCCTTGGCTAAGTTTATTACTAAGTATTTTATTATTTTTGGTGCAGTTATAAATGGGATTGTTTTCTTAATTTCTGACTTTTACAGATACACTTATTTTTACTGCTTTTGTATTTCTTACTTACTTTTACCTATGGTCTTTCTTTTCCCACTCAAATAGTCTCTGTTTACCCTCAAATAGTTCCTGTAGGGCTAGTTTAATGGTCATGAAATCTTTTAGTTTTTGTTTTTCTGATAAAGACTTTCTCTCTCTCCTATCCTGAATGATAGCCTTGCTGGATAGAGTATTCTTGGCTGAATTTGTTGTTGTTGTCATTGTTGCTTTCTTTCAGCAGTTTGAATATATCCTGCCACTTCCTTCTGGCCTGCAAAGTTTTTGCTGAAAAATCATCTGGTAGCCTTATGGGATTTCCCTTGTGTATAACTGCTTCCTTTTCTCTTGCTGTTTTTAAAATTCTCTCTTTATCACTACTTTTTGCCATCTTAGTTACTATGAGTCTTGGTGTAGATCTCCTTGGGTTGAGTTTGTTGAAAGATTTCTGTGCCTCCTGGATCTGGATATCTGTTTTCTTCCCCAGATTTCAAAAGTTTTCAGCTATTCTTCACATAAATTTTCTGCCCCCTTTTCTCTCATTCTTCTGGTATCCTTACAATGTGAATGTTATTACACCTGATGGTGTCACTGAGTTCCTTAAGTCTATTCTCATTTTGAATCTTTTTTTTCTCTCACTTGCTCAACTTAATTACTTTCCATTACTCTCTTCCAGGTCACTGATTTACTTCTCTACTTCTTCTAGCTTGCTCTTTATTCCATCTAGTGTAGTTTTACTTTCATTTATTGTGTTCTTCATTTCTTACTGGTTCACTCCTACCTCTTTGTTAAGGGTTTTATTCTTGTCCACCATGCTTTTTCAAGTCCAGTGAATATCTTCATGTTCATTAATTTAAATTCTCTATCAAGCATATTACTTATATCCATTTTGCTTAGATCTCTTGCTGTGGTTTTGTCCTCTTCTTTTATTTTGTCTAACTCCCTGTGTCTATTTCTATGTGTTAGGACATTCAGCTATGTCTCCTGCTCTTGAAAGTAGTTGCCTTATGATGGAGAGGTCCTGTAGTTCCTGCAGTGAGGTGTCTCCTGTTCACCAGAACCTTGCACTTCAGGGGGTCTCCTATGTGTGTTGCTAGGACACAACACAATAGCAGGACATGCTATTGTGTCATGTTGCTTTTTCCTTCAGGCCAGCTGTCTCCTAAGGCTCTCTTTGTTGTGGGCAGTGTTTGGTCTCTGACAGGCGTGGGGCATGCAGTTTTAGCAAAGTGTGTGCAGGTCTGCTTGCAAAATGAGAGCTGCTGCCACTGCCCCTGGGACCGAGGCCCCACAAAGCACCATGGTAGGGAGACTCAGTGTGCAAGGTTTGTGCGGTTTGTGTTGTTGTAGGGTACTTGCAGTGCTGGGACTGAGGCAAACATGACTGGGAAGGGATGGGCCTCTGAAGCATGGGAGAGGGGGCAGGGTGCAGTGTAAGCAAGTTAAGTAGTGAGTGTTGGAACTACACTGTTTCCTGCAGGCGACTGTGTGTTTATGCTGGGCGGTGGGGAAGGAGATGGCACCTGCCAGCTCCTTTGTTCCTGGAGGACTCTCCCTGTGAATGTGCCCATTCAGACACACCAAAATTAGTAAATTACTCTCCCTCCGGTGTGCCCATGGTGTTTTTCAAACAGCTGCTTTTAACGCTGTAACTCCACAGGCACTCAGCTTCCTATTGCCCTCAGGGCTCTCCCAGAAGCAAGGCTGCTGAGTTTTAAAATTCCAGGCTTGAAGTTCCATTGGTTGTAAGAGCTCTGGAAATTCTGCCCCTCTCACTTTCTGAGCCAAATGTTATATCTGACCTGTGTGGGCTTCCAGGTGTGATAGTCTGTTTCTCTCCCTCTCCATGCCCAGGGCTCCCTCAACCCCTCCACGCCTCCCACCCAGTGGAAGGCTACAGTTTGTTTTAGCTACCTACCACATCTCTGCCTTTCTTACCCTCTTCAGTGTGGCCTCTTCTCTACCATTAGTTGTGGACTTTGTTCTGCCAGTGTTCTGGTTGTTTTCTGGATTATTTATACTTAAGTGAGTGTTAGCTAGTTGTATCCATGGGATGAGGTGAGCTTAGCGTCCTCTTATTCTACCATCTCTAAGTATGATATATTTAATTTATAAAGTGATCTAAATGCATCTTCAGAGCTTTTTTTTATTCCATTATATATGATTTCAAAATATTTTTTACTACCCCAAACATTATTGGCTTAAACCAACAATTATTTTTTTCATGAATCTGAGTTTTACTGGGCTCCATTGGGTGGATCTGCTTTATGTGAGCTGAGGCCATGCAAACGGCCACCTTCTCCTGGGATCTGGAATGTGGTTGTAGTGCCCTTGGAGACCCCCAGGATCTCTCTGTCCTTGTAGGCTCTCATTATTCTACAGTCTGTTCTCAGTTTCTTTATAGCATGGAGGCTGGCTTCCTAGGACAAAAGTGAAGATGTCAGGCCTTGCTAAGGGTTAGGTCCAGAGCTAGCATAGCATAACCTCTGGAGAATTCTGCTGGTCAAAGCAAATCATAGGGCTGACCCAGATTCAAATAGATACGCCTATTGATGGATGGGAGGAATTGTAGGTAGCCATAGGTGCAGATAAACTACCATACTGTTTTCTCAGAACTTAGAAGATGCAGAAGTACAATTCAGAATGTGGGGCTAAAGGCAGATACTCAAACAGTTGCAGAGATTTTGCCCAATTAGTGTATGTGTTGATGTGAGCATGTGTGTAGGTGGGTCGTGGTAGTGGAAAATATGTAAATATATAAAAGGTTCAGGATTTCCCAAAGTATAGCACTTAGTGGTATATTTAAAGTGAGGCATAAAGCCTGGGGTGGGCGTCCCCAAGAAGATTAATGTGTCATGGCATTGCATAGTCATTTAATTACCTGACTCTCAGTTATCATGAAGGAGGTTTATCTAGTTACATGTATATTCTGTTCAAGTAGATAATTTAATTTGTTGTAGAAATTTTACAGCAAAAAAGGCTACTTTAAGTTTCAGGACTTTAATTAAGTGAAATTTACTTATGAATGATACTCTTATTTTCCATCCACATCAGGAAAAAAAGAGTCTTCTCTAATTTTTAAAGGTAATTCTTTAAGCACAGGCCAGCAGATATAGTAGGTGCTTGGTAAATGATTGCTGAGATTAAAATCAGGCCACAGGCAGAAGCTAGAGGGATGTGGATGTTACTGTTCTATGCAAAGGCAAATTTCCTATTGAATAAAAGTTCCTTACAGCTTCTAAAAATATGAACAATAGACTTTTCCACAGTAGTAATGGTACCTGGATGGATTAATTATCTCTTTGTTCCCATTAACTTGTGGCAAATATGAGAGGCCCATAGCATAGAGCCAGGAAAGGGAAATTAGTCATGGTTTTGTTGTAGACCATGGGAAAGAAAATTGGATTAATGAGAGGGCATGGAGATTGAGCACCATAGCCCATCAGATAAAGAGGATTAGATAATGAGTAATAGGGTGAGGAGGAACAAAATGCATATTCTGAAAAATCAACAGGTAAATGAGCAATTTCCAATAAAGGAGACAGAAAGTAAATTCTCAAAGGAAGAAAGCCTGTCTTCATATTTTAGAACACGACTCACCTCTGACTGCTGCTTTGCTCAGCCATTAAAGGAATACCCGGAACTAAGGTTGAGCTGGCATTAAAACCCCTGTGTCTGTAGAATCTACATTCTCGAAGAATGAGCCTTAGAAGTCTCCATAGTCTGGCTCCAACCTCATATAAAAATTTCACACTCAATGTTCATGACATTCATTTTTCCAGCCTCTGCTTGGACATGTCCAGTGAAAGGAAACTCATTCTTACATTATAGGGTTTGGTTAGTTAAAGATGCAGTTTCTGAAATTAGAAAGGCTTACCTGAATCCTGGATTTAAAGTTTATCAAGTGCTTTCCTTGAGAAAGTGACTTAATAGCTGTAAACCTCGGGCTGAAAATGCTGAATGTGAGAGGGAGGGATAGTATTTGCATCACAAGGTGGATATGAGGGTTAAATGAGGTAATGCAAGGAAGGGACTTATCAGAGTACCTGGCCCATATTAAGTCCTCTGTAAAAATTATTTTTCAGTTCAGTCCTACAAAGGCTCAACATTGTCTTTCCACTGAAATAGTACACTTGGAAGTATTTTACATCCTTATCTCTTTAGATGTTTGCAGTAGTTCTGTATAGGAATCATTGTTTTTCTTAGTCTTCTAATGAGAAGACCAAGACCCAAACTCTGTGCTAGTGTCTCTGTGTGAATTCTCTTTGTTTTGCAAACAAGAAATACAATTTTATCTTGGTAGAAAGTCTTGCTACGTGGAACTGGTCTTGGACAAAGAAGTGCATAATCACCCTTTTCCTTGTCCCACCCTACCCCTAGGTGTTAAGTAATTACATGGTATTTCTTAGCATTTCCACCTGCTAAAGGAAAGAGTCTTGACATCAGTCATCTGCACTTTGGAAGATGATCCCTTTTCTGGGGGTTTTATACTTTAAGTTTGACTCTGAGGGACATTAGGGCTTTTCTCACCAAAATGAATTCTGGTAATCAGGGAGCAGGTACAAGTAGACTTCAGGATCATTAAATTTCACAACATGGAAGCAGCTAATATGTTCTACCTGCATAGACTGATGTTCCTTTTCTTAGGTATCTGGAGGCCAGGGGAAAATTCTGGCCACTCAGTAGCTACAATTTTATTGGGGAAGAAGCCTGGAATATTGAGACATGAATAGATTTTCATGGAAAATGGAAACGTCATAGTCTAGTACTATTAACACTGGAAGAGAATCACTTTTTTTAATCTCATTCTCTCAGAAGGGATGGGATAGGGATTTAATCTGAGGTTCAGAGGTAAAATCCACTGTGCTCAAAATCACAAAGACTGAATGTAGAACCTTCACTAGGATCCAGAATTCCTAGCCCAGGAATCAGGGATTCCAGACCTGCAATTCAACATCACTGCTTAAAGACCCTAACTTCTCTTAGGAATGGTTTAAATTCCCTGAGCCTGTGAATGACATGCTGGACTCATCTTTTAAAACAACTTCCTAATACTTAGGTATCATTTTCTCCAAAGGTGGTCCTGCATGTGCATGCAAGTTGAGTGGTTTTGTTTTATAAAGAGCACTGAAAGTTAGAATGTCCCTAACTCTGCCTAGCACCAAGACGTTGCTTGGGCTGGATCCTGACCAAGGATGTGTCATTCTCTATGTTTGCATGTTTAGGTCACCCTGCCTTCTGGAAAAGGAGAAGACAGTGGAAATTGTGGCTGCATTTGGAGATTCCTTTCACATAATCAAAACAAGGCTGGAGTCAACAGCCTGAATTTAATTACTATCCTGACAGCTGGGAGGCAATTAATCCTTTGCTCACTCCTCCTTCCTCTGCCCCAGCTTCAAAGTGTCACCCCCCCTTCCCTCTCATACTAATTAGAAACATGCTGCAGGGTGAAAGGTGACCAGTGGGAAGCTAGCACAGTGTCACCAAAGTCCCTTTGATAGAAGAGTTTACGGTTGGAGGAGGCTGATCTCCAGCATGGGAGCATCTGCTTCTGGGGCACGGAGAAGGGTTGGGTGTGGAGTTGGCCCCAAGGTCTGATGCTGTCTTGGCCACCCCCCCTCTCCATGATTTGAGCAAGTCACTTGATATCTCTGTGTATGTCTCCACATCAGGACGTCAAGAACTCCCAACTTTTTTTTTTTGAATTAAATTTTATTTTATGTTACATTAGTCACCATACAATACATCTTTAGTTTTTGATGTAGTGATCCATGATTCATTGTTATTGTATAACACCCAGGGCTCCATGCAGTACATGCCCTCCTAATACCCATCAGCCAGCCAACCCATCCCCCCACCCCTCTCCCCTCCAAAACCCTCAGTCCGTTTCTCGGAATCCATAGTCTCTCATGGTTCTCCCCCCTCCGATTTCTCCCCCTTCATTTTTCCCTTCCTTCTCCTAATGTCCTCCATGCTATTACTTACGTTCCACAAATAAGTGAAACCATATGATAATTGACTCTCTCTGCTTGACTTATTTCACTTAGCATAATCTCATCCAGTCCCATCCATGTTGATGTAAAATTAGGTATTCATCCTTTCTGATGGCTGAGTAATATTCCATTGTCTATATGGACCACATCTTCTTTATCCATTCATCTGTTGAAGGGCATCTCGGCTCTTTCTACAGTTTGGTTATTGCGGACATAACTGCTATGAACATTGGGGTGCATATGGCCCTTCTTTTCACTACATCTGTGTCTTTGGGGTAAATACCCAGGAGTGCAGTTGCTGGGTCATAAGGTAGCTCTATTTTTAATTTTTTGAGACATCTCCACACTGTTTTCCAAAGTGGCTGTACCAACTTGCATTTCCACCAACAGTGTAAGAGGGTTCCCCTTTCTCCACAACCTCTCCAACATTTGTTGTTTCTTGCCTTGTCAATTTTTGCCATTCTAACTGGTGTAAGGTGGTATCTCAATGTGGTTTTGATTTGAATTTCCCTGATGGCTAATGATGATGAACATTTTTTCATGTGTCTGTTAGCCATTTGTGTGTCGCCTTTGGAGAAGTGTCTGTTTATGTCTTCTGCCCATTTTTTGACTTGATTATTTGTTTTTTGGGTGTTGAGTTTGAGAAGTTCTTTATAGATCTTAGAAATCAGTGCTTTGTCTGTAGTGTCATTTGCAAATATCTTCTCCCATTCTGTGGGTTGCCTCTTTGTTTTGTTGACTGTTTCCTTTGCTGTGCAGAAGCTTTTTATCTTGAGGAAGTCCCAAAAGTTCATTTTTGCTTTTGTTTCACTAGGCTTTGGAGATGCATCTTGAAAGAAGTCACTGTGGCCGATGTTAAAGAGGTTACTGCCTATGTTCTCCTCTAGGATTTTGATGGATTCCTGTCTCACACTGAGGTCTTTCATCCACTTTGAGTTTATCTTTGTGTATGGTGTTAGAGAATGGTCGAGTTTCATTCTTCTGTATGTGGCTGTCCAATTTTCCCAGCACCATTTATTGAAGAGACTGTCTTTTTTCCATTGCATGTTTTTTCCTGCTTTGTCGAAGATTATTTGACCATAGCATTGAGGGTCCATATCTGGGTTCTCTATTCTGTTCCATTGGTCTATGTGTCTGTTTTTGTGCCAGTACCATGTTGTCTTGGTGATCACTGTTTTGTAATATAGCTTGAAATCGGGCAACGTGATGCCCCCAGCTTTGTTTTTCTTTTTCAACATTTCCTTGGTGATTCGGGGTCTTTCTTGATTCCTTATGAATTTTAGGAGTGTTTGTTCCAGCACTTTGAAAAATGTCATTGGAATTTTGATCAGGATGACGCTGAAGGTATAGATTGCTCCGGGTAGCATAGACATTTTAACAATGTTTATTCTTCTGATCCATGAGCATGGAATGTTTTTCCATCTTTTTATGTCTTCTTCAATGTCTTTCATGAGTGTTCCGTAGTTCCTAGAGTATAGATCCTTTACCTCTTTGCTTAGGTTTATTCCAAGTTATCTTATGGTTTTTGGTGCTATTGTAAATGGAGTCATTTCTCTAATTTCTCTTTCTACAGTTGTATTGTTAGTGTATAAGAAAGCAACTGATTTCTGTGCATTGATTCTGTATCCTGCCACATTACTGAATTGCTGTATGAGTTCTAGTAATTTAGGGGTGGAGTCTTTTGGGTTTTCTACATAAAGTATCATGTCATCTGTGAAGAGAGAGAGTTTGACTTCTTCTTTGCCAATTTGTTGTCTGATAGCTGTTGCTAGGACTTCTGGTACTATGTTGAACAATAGTGGTGAGAGTGGGCATCCTTGACGTAGGAACTCCCAACTTTTCTATTGCCCAGTGCGTAAGAGAGCATAAAATGAAAGTGCATGTGCATGGAACCGTAAAGCATCACTCCAGTAGATGAGATGGAGATTTGGTGTCTTTGCCAGCTTGGCTGCTACTAAAACTTCCATGGACTGGGGGCTTAAACAACAGACATTTATTTATCACCGTTCCGAAGGCTGGGAAGTCTAAGATCAAGGTGCCGGCTGCTTTCTCTCTGTGTCTTCACATAGCCTTTTCTCTGGGTGTGCACGTGTCAGGGAAGAGAGAGATTTCCCTCCCTTCTTAGAAAGCTACCAAACCTCTCTAATGGATTAGGACCCCACCCTTGTAACCTCATTTAACCTTAATTACTTCCTAAAAGCTTTATTCCAAATACAACCACACTGGGGGTCAGGGCTTTCAAGATATGAATTTGGGGGGAACATAATTCAGTCTGCAGCACCTGAAAAAGAGCTTCCTTTCAGTAAAGCCATGAACCATACTTGAAGACCTGGGACCCAGAAATTTAGAGGATTCAGACTTTTTAAATAATGTATTTAAGTCTGGAGTTAAGTTTTATACAATGTTCTCTCTAAGCAAATTGTCCCCTTCATTTCACAACATTTCCCTGGTAGCAATGGCAGGCTCAGCTTCAGCCTTGGGCCCAGGATCTTGACAGCAGTGAAGAGAGAAATTGCAGTACCCAAGGTCAAAGGCAACACGCCCAGGGTTACCTCCTTCATGGATCCCTCCAGGGCGGCATTGAGCTCTCTGTTGTTTGTCCCAGGTGCCAGATTGCTAGATATTTGTTTTAATCATTAAAAAAAAAAAAAATGAACAGTTTTGGAATTGAGGGAGATTAATCACCCCAGGGGTGCTGTAGAGGTAAAGTGACTTTTCCAAGTCACTGGGTACTCACATCTGAAAATGGGGCTGTAACGAAAACTTTCTAAGTCCCAGTAGGAATTTTAGATTGGTAATTAAGTTCCTCTATAATTCCTTTCTCCTATTTAAAGATGATTATGGCCCCAAATCTCATTACGTTAACTGGATAACTCATTCCAGATGTAAACTGCTTGTAGAAGCACAAAAATAATAATAATTCAGCTTAAATACATCCTTTTTTCTTTTTTTCTCCAAGTATTTTCAATGCATCTGGGCTACATTTCTTACCCAAACCAGCCTGCTGTTTTTCGTTTTTGTGTTTCTTTCCTGGAAAACCATAGGGACCAACCATGGATGAGAAGTCCTCTGCTTGTATCATTCTAGTTGAGATTTTTGCCAAATGCCAGATGTAGCAAGATATATGTGATAGAAAAGATAATGCATAAGAAATAAATCATCAGTACCCTTATAATTTGAGGTACAGATTAGGTTGTTGTATGTCTCTGTCTTGACTGTTGACTAACCATGTGTCCTTTGAAGAATCCCTTCCCCATTCTAGACTTCAGGTTCCTCCCTTTAAAATGTTGTTCTGTTTAAAAATTCAGAGTGCTTGGGGTGCCTGGGTGGCTCAGTCGTTAAGCATCTGCCTTTGGCTCAGGTCATGATCCCAGGGTCCTGGGGTTGAGCCCCGTATCGGGCGTCCTGCTCCGCGGGAAGCCTGCTTCTCCCTCTCCCACTCCCCCTGCTTGTGTTCCCTCTCTCGCTGTCTCTCTCTGTCAAATAAATAAATAAAATCTTAAATAAAAAATCAGAGTGGCAAATGGGAGGTCTGTGGGCTCAGCACTCCTTTTCCACCTGCTTTGTTTGACCTGTACCGTGTTTTAAAAAATTGGGAAATAATATATAAATCCTAGAGTTCTCCCTTTGCTTGGAATATCTGCAGATCTGGCAAGAGTGGTCCACATTCTTGCATTAAAACACTTGGCCGGTTCTGTGTTGTGGCTGTGCTCTCAAGACAGAACATTCATCACTCCTTGGTTGATCAAGGTCCTCTCACCACTATGCCAGTTCACTTATGTGTGCTCTCTGCCTGGCCCATAAAAGAATGGCCCTTGGACTACATGATCCTCAAGCTCCTTTCAACTCTGATTCTATGGTTTGGTGATTTGCCTTTCCATTACCATAAAAGTTCCCACCTAAAAGGCCACCAAGGAGTATGAGACTAACTGCACATCTGTGGTGGCCCTGATTCTGCTGTTCATTGTCACCTGGCTGTTTTTCTTTCTTTTTTTTCCTTCCATATGGCATCAGTTTCCCAGGAGGCAGTGTTCAAAATGATCTGGACATGACATGCTTTGAATGAAACTCTTAGATTTGGGCTACTGTTGGTTGCCTGAGGGCCATTTTAGGCAGATCTACTCAAAGTAGTAGCAGTGTAGTACTAATTATTATTATCAATTATTAATAATGACAATTATGGTCTATAATCTTAAGGCATGATTTTTTTTTTTTTAACATTTATTGAATCCAATTATGAGTCTATCACCTTAAGTACAGTATCAGTATCAAAATGGCAGGTATCTTTGAGTGCTCTTCCCTAATGACCTGGCATAACATGCTTCCATGATGTGGGAAAGAAGTCAAAAAAATGTGATCATTTGGAATGTGCCAAACCTTTTGAAAGAACACAAAAGTCACAGTTCTATTTGTTCTGCAAAAGTGTGAAAATCAGATTTTTTTTTCTCTAGATTAAAAAAAAAATGAAAAACAGAAATACAAGGAGCAGTAGTTTATGGAACAACACTCTGTTGCCCCCTCTGAATGATTGCCAGCCTCCTCCCCGTGCCTACCTGAAATACCCCTTCCAGTTGCTTGACTGGGCACTTACATTTTCATCCTTAAAATTTCACTACAACACTACAACTTAATTTTGTGATCTCTATAAAAACAGGGAGAGTGTGAAATTCAGAAAGGTGGATACTGACCCTGGAACCCAAAGTCCGTGCTCTTGATCACAACCCTATTGGGCCACCCCTGCAAATGCGAGAGTTTGCTTTATGGTCTTTTGGAACCCTTCCAACAGAGGCCGTCTGTTTTAGAATGGCAGCATGGTATAGTGGTAAGACGATGCCTTCTGCCTTCTTTTCTAACATCTGGAGGGAGGATTCAATATGAACCTGGCACTTCTCTTTGCATTCAGTAAACTTAGGCCATCAGCGTTATTAATGTATATATCCCCAGCACTCTTAAAATAACAGGCACTACAAGAGCAAAGATTATCTCTATTTTCCCCATAGATATACCCAATATCCAGAAAAAAATTATTTGCTATTAGTAGGCAATCAATCAGTGTTTGTTGAAGAAATCTATAATGAACCAACGGAAGATTGAGTAACACGGAAGACTGTCCATGTCTAAAAGGAGCCGAGCACACTTTTGAGATTGTCGCTTTGTTAAGCTTACTACTGCCAGTTACTGCGATTGCCATATGAGCAGGGACAAAAGCGGCTTTATAAATCAGCACCACCAATCACACCAAATGGCTTGTTTTGGACCCCATTTCTAAGGCTGCCTGAGCATTGCTCCTGTTGTGTACTCTGGCCTGTGGCTCCTTGTGACCACGAGGGGGCAGTGCATGTTCACTCAAGCAGGAAGCTGACTTTGTTTTGCACAATTCTGTCTGACAGTTTTTGTGGGGTTTTATTCCTTGGCGATGTCTTCATGGTGCTTACAAATATGAGACAAGATTGCTGTCTAACTCCTGCACTGCAAGCAAATTGTGTTGTCATTTAATATTTAAATAGCGAGGGTAAGAAGTAGGTTCGGTACTTTGGTAGGGCTGACACAGACCTAACACGATGGGGGTAGGAAGGTGGTAAATGACACGTATTACCAATTTTACAACTTTAGTTTTTACTGGGATGAAACCTATCTGTGCATGAGAAGCTGGCTCAGACTTTAGTCCATGGCTAGCACACAAGTAGCACAGAATTTGGGGGCTTATGATTTTTATTTTTTTTCAAATACAAAACAAAGGTAGAATTGCAGGGTATGAAGGAACATTAGTGTGTGTTGTCCTGGCCCTGTGGAAGCTCTTCTAGCAGCAGTTCTCAAAAAGCTTAGCTGTGGTTTCTGTGTTCTTCTATGACTTACTTCATAGCTTTTGAGGCATAACAGATGAAGAGCCTCCTCCCTTGCTGGTAAAGGGTTTGGAATTTACAGTCACTTTGGGATTATTTCCATTTTTTTTTAGGGAAAAAAAAATTTCACTAGTGGGACCAAGGTGTTTGGGGGAATTTACTCTCACAGGAAGGATTTTAAAGTGATGCTCAGTATTAAACTTGGGATGAGATCATGAGGCCTGGTGGGCCAAGACTTGACTTACAGGTGCTGGTGCTTATGACAAATTTCTGTCTTTGGCTGCTTGAGCCCAGAGAAATCTTTGTGTGTTTCTGCATTTGTCTTGTTTTCCTATAAATATTTTTACTTTTGTTCCAGTCTTGTTCTGGTGTCCTGAACCAAAATATATGGGAGTCAGGGTTGCCAGATTGTACCGTTCCAGGCACACCATTCATATGGACTTCGATGTAAATGCCATCCCTTGAGGCACAGCTCCAACTGAAGGTAACTGGACTCTAGAGATGGTCTGAATATGAGGCCCTGGTTCAGATGTTACCTTGCAAGATCCAGCCAAATGCATCTCAAACCGGGGCCCAGAAAATGTTCATTACAACAAGCTTTCCAGATCATTCTGATGCAAGGGATCAGTGAACCACTATTCAGAAAATATTGTCTTTTCCAGACCATCCCTTTCAATAACACAAGGGAATGAAAACAGGAGACTGAACAGAAGTACACTTGTAATTATGTAGTACCAATTCAGCCTCAGGTATTGAACTAAGCTTCTGTGGTCCTGTTAGTTTAATTTGATTGAATTTTATCCAGTGTTTCTCTATTCAACTTAAAGAAAAGAACCAGAACCCCATTGACTAAAACATAACTCTTCCATAATCCAGTGGTCTCAAAGCTCAAAATGCCTGTACTAACAGTCAGGTACCAAAACTGTAGCTGGCCATCTGGGGATGCTATCACTCTAGAGAATATATCCACATGCATGGGACTCAACTCCAGCTGACTTTCTGCTTATATATAACTGTTTGTCGTCTGACTGTTTGGAATTTTCAAAGGAAGCCAGAAAAATACATTTTTTTAAATGTGAAATTTCCTGGGTTTTAAAAAATATTGGCTACAAGTTCAAATTTATAAACTGTACATTGTGGTACAGTCAAAATCCGTCCATGGGCCAGATCCAGATCATGGGTTGCTAACCTGCAATCCCGGTCTAATCTTTGATAGCCATTGTTGGTTTTGAGATCAAAGAGTCCTCTGATTATGTTAGATTAGTGGAAAGGAGGATACAAACTATATTCAGGGGACATGATTTTAGCTTCAGTTCTCTAGAATATTAGCTATGAGATCTTGAGTAGTTTACTTCATCTGAGTATCAGTTTTTTTCTCTGAAGGGAGAAATGGGATTAATAGTGTCCTAACAGGATTTTTGCAAAGGTAAAGTAAAATACTGTGTGTCAGCATTTTTCAAACTTAAGTAACTCACAACCTTCATAATTTTTGCTACATCTAAGTAACACCTCTACTGTTAATTACTTAATATTTTTTTTTATTTACTTTAAAAAAATCTAAAGTATCTACATGGCTTTCAAAGCAATAATATGGTTTCACTTATTTGTGGAACATAAGGAATAGCATGGAGGACATTAAGAGAAGGAGGGGAAAAATGAAGGTGGGGGAAATCGGAGGGGGAGACGAACCATGAGAGACTATGGACTCTGAGAAACAAACTGAGGGTTTTAGAGGGGAGGGGAGGTGGAGGGATGGGTTACCCTGGTGATGGGTATTAAGGAGGGCATGTACTGCATGGAGCACTGGGTGTATCCGAAAACAGTGAATCGTGGAACACTACATCAAACACTAATGATATAATGTATGGTGACTAACGTAACTTAATAAAATTAAATAAAATTAAAAAATCCCCAAAGCAATAATATCTGTTGAAACATGAGTTCAAGCCATATTCCCCCCCAATCATATTAATTAAATATGAAACAATTTTGATATTTTGGCTATATACACTTTACACTTCTACAATCTTCAGTGCTTTCATAAGACCGATGCATTTGTAAAATTAATAAAAATAGCAGATAAGTGAGTATAATAGCTCCAGCAATAATTCTATAATAAATGTTGACCATTATTTTTAATGAGGTAAAAATAGATTATATATTTATGAAGTAGCTATTTAAAGTATGAACTCCTGGTTTTATTTATTTTTTTCATCTTCAACTTGGGGCTTGCAATTCCTCTTCTACCTTTAGTAAAAAGCAATAGAGGGTCTTTAAGATCCAATAAACTATGATGTATTTAATAATATGGCTTTCATTCAGTATCGATTTGTACATTAATAAACATTTCAAGTTTTCAGCATCTCATTTTAGTGTTAAGTCAATGAACAGCAATATCTTGAAATGGATATTTGTATTATATGGTTGGTGCGTCTTTAGGACTCTGAGGTTGAAGTTAAACAGTGAAGGGAGATAGTTACTACATTTCAATTCCGAAGGCCTACTCTGGTGGTATTTATTCAACATATATAATGGGCACTGGATTCCAGCAGCAGACAAAGCAAAGTGTTAGTCCTTATGAAGCTTTAGTCTGGTAGGTGGAAACAAGCAATTGAAAATATGTTTATTCTATCAGATGGTAATATATGCTATGAAATAAAAAGCAGGTTGGGAAGAAAAGATTATAATAAGGATTTGTTACTCTTTCAGAGGTGTTAATCTGGGAGGGACTCTTACTACATACAATACCTGAATAAGGGGAGTCAGTAAGCCATGATGTTGCCTAAAAGAAGAGTGGTTCAGCAAAAGAGAGAGATGTAAAGGCCTTGAGGGTTCTTGGTATGTTTGTGGAAAAGCAAAGAACCCAGGATACCTGGAGAAGACTGAGCAAGAAACAGAGGGTTTAGGTAATGGCGTCAGATCAAATAAGCTTTTTAAAAACTGAGCAAATGGGAAGCCTTTGGGGGTTCTGAGCAGAGGATCGACATGATCTGATATGATTTTGAACCATCTGTCTAGCTATTGTGTGGAAAAGAGGAGACCAATTCAGACCATTGTCATAGTCCAGTGAGAGATTATAGTGGCTTGGACTGAAGTGAGAGCACTGAAGGTTAAAAAAAGAAGAAAAAAAGTGATCAGATTCTAGACACATTTTAAAAGAGTATTTTCTGGTGAAATGGATGTAGGATAGGAGAAAGTAAAGGGTCAAGGTTTTCAGGAAGGGGAAGAGCATCAGGAGTAATAAAATACTATTATACTGAAAATTTTCATCTTTGCTAAGTGTTTCATACTTTTTCTATATGAAGGACTTCTTCCATCAGGCACCCTGATATAATTTTCTACCCTAGGTGTCAAAGACCACTTAAAATTCATGCCTTCTTATGGAAATGCATATGCTTTTGGGCAGTAACTGATTTTTGTTGCAATGAGAAAATAATCAAGTAAAGAGCTCATAATAAGCAGGGCATAATACTTGATTTTGACCACTGTTCTCTACTTGGTCTTTAGCTGTGTTGATATACAACTGTGCCCACAAGGAGGGACATTTCCCAAAAAGGTTGAATATCAAGTAAAATAATTCAACTCAAATTGAGTTATTTCTCTCACAGACTTTTTACTCCCATAAGCTTAATCCACTATTTTCTGGCGCAATTCCTGGACATCGGTTAGGACTCTGCATTCTTTCTCTTAATTTAAATACTTTCACACTTTAGATATTATTAACAAGCTTACTAATATGTTCCCATTGGCCCTAAGTTGGTTGTACTACCCCCTTTCACAACTGAGAAAACTGAAGTTTAGAGACCTTAACTGAATTAAATTGAGCTCACAAATCTCAAAACCGATGATGCTGAGATTTGAAGCTAGTAGTGCCTGACTCCTAGTGCCAGCTCTTAAAAGCTTCACTGTTTCTGCTTTTGCTATATCACATTAGCAATAATCACTTTCTTCCCATTTTACTGTTTCCATTAAGATGTTATCTTAAAAAGTAGTGTTTGATATTTCTGGAATGGGACAACTGCCTCCACTATTCAGCCTTCCTTGATGCCTCAACATTTCTAGGAGTCTTATTTTTTTTTTCCCTGAAATACTGATAGTCAAATATTATCACTGGCTTACCTAAAATATCACTTCCTTTGTGAAGGCTTCCATAACTACCCCATCAGAATTTCTCTGTCCTTCCTTTCTCCTCCTATAGTACTTAGCCATTTCTGTGATTGTACTGATCAGGATCTGCCTCTGTTAGCAGTAGCATTGTAGTATTATGGTGCTGTAGCATTGTAGTTTGCTGTGTTTTCTTTCCTATTAGATGTGAGCTTCTTGAGGCTGGGACCATCTTTTTCTATTCTTCAGAGCTCAGCCTTGGACTTTGAACATAAGAATATGATCTGTTTCTTATATGTGCTTCCCAGTGCCTAGCATGTCTGAATACAAAGTGGGCATTAAATATATCTTGAATGAACAAAGGGAAAAAAGAGAGTTGCTATTTTCCACATTTCCTTCTAAAAAAAATAGATGGTCAGCTCCTCTGGCCTTTACAGCCTCATAAATTTCCCTTCATACAGGTTTATTTTTTTGTCAAATGAGTTTCTCTAGGATGCACACAAGGCTTGCTGAGGTTCAGCTTTCTCTTTCATGCAGTAAAGGCCAAGTCAGCAGGGAGACTTGCTACCCACCCCCAGCCTACTCCAAACTTCATGCAATTTTTATTTGCCTGCTTTTGGCTAGCCAACTCAGTCTTGAGCTTACATAAAAATTCAACCCTCTGGCATTTGATGAATAAAATAACTCCTTGGCCAGAATCTACTTTTGGCAGAGGGAGGACTCAAAAGATATCCAGCTGTCCCTGTACTCAGATTTCCTCGGTGGGAAACCATTCCATTTCAGTGCCCATCAGTAATTAGCCCTGTGCCATTTGCTTACCTGGTGGGTCTTTGCAATGGGAGGCAGTGAAGTAGGATAATGAGAATACCAGCCTTGCAATCAGGAGATTTGGTCTCATATTTATGAACTTTGCAACCTCTCAGAATAGATCTATCTCATAAAATGGGAATAATAACTTCAATAATTAACCCCTAGGTTGTTTCTAGAATCAAATAAAAGGGCATGGAAAGTATTCTCTAATCATAATTTTTTTTCACAAAAGAATTCTGAAATGATCTCTCTTTGCAAGATGATTGTAAGTGAAAAAATGGAGGAGAGGGGCACAGGTAAGGATATGGAGGACATGATACGTACAAAACACTTAGCACAGTCTCCACCCAGTACATGGCAAATGCTCGGTACAGCTGAAGTAGTTACTGCTATTACTGTTTTGGTTACTGTTACCTGCTTTCTTGCCTTTACCCTTACCATGCAGATGCTCTTATTATAGTCAATAATTAACACTTTCCTCTTTCTTCTGTTCCTCCTATTATTATTATTGTCATCATCATTATCTGCATCACTTTACAAATGAGGGAATTTATAGTAATAGAGGTTACAGGTAACCTGCTTAAAGTACCATAGCTTTATAAGTAATGGAGCTGAGTTTGGAACTTAGATAGTCTAACTCCAGAGCCCCTACACTTCTTGGCTATGAAATACTGACTATTGAAGAACATAACTCTGACAAAAGAAAATACAATGGAGTTGTCTAGCTGAAATCACTCTGGAATTTTATGTCAGTAGTCTGCCTTTCATATATGATGTAGAAAAGATGTATTTATCATCCTCATAAAAAAGGAAACTGAGGTTTAGAGACCTAAGATGACTTGATCAAAGAACTGCGCTATTTTGTAGAATTCTAAAATTCATGGTGCACATCTTGTTTAAACCTATCATTTTAAAGAGGAGATTTTTTCAGGGAGTAGGCACCATTTATTTAGTATTATATATTGATCTAGTAATAGCATCCAGGCTAAAAATAAACTGAACATAATAATAAAAAAAATTCTCTTTTGATTGTATTCATGAACAAATTGACCAGGTACAGGGACATTAGTTATATATCGGATGATATTAACTTATGTGCACAATTTTAGAATGGCTAGTAGAACTTCGAGACCACCTTCTTGATTATATGCAAATGTAATGGTAGGTCAGTTAGTGGAAGAAATCCATGCTGCTTTTTCCACTCTGGGGAACTGTAGATTGAATTAAAGGAAGACCTTTGAGGATTTACCGAGATTCTTCATGACCACTTTGAATGAGAAGTACACTACAAATGGACCCCTTACCATAGCATAATATACCATAGCACAGTATAAAGGATATATTTTTCATTCATGGCCTGAAGGAAGATTGATTCCCTTCTTAAACTAGAGACACTAGAGGGGGATAGAGTCTCATTGACCTATTGGGTCCTACTTTCTTGGGAGTGACTTACAGTGCTAAGTCTTTGTGATCTGACAATGAGATGCCAACTTTGTATCTGTAACTATGGTTTCTGGGATTGTTTTTCTCCCTATTGAAACAAATCAGTCATCAGCAGAACACTTATTTTCACTAAAACCTTAACAGTTCTTTTCTCATCTAAAATCTTAAGCCTTGCCAATGGTAGTTTTGAGGTCTGTTTTTTTTTTCTTTCTTTGCCTCTATCAGATGACACCCTAATAATAATGAGGATGCCTCTTAAAAAAAAAAAACAGCAATAATGACTCATAAAAACATTAGACAAAAAAAGATGCCAAGTTTGAGATTTTCTTGATTTGGCAGAAATTATTTTTTTGTCATTGACTTATGTGCTTCATCAAAGAACTTTCTATAATAGCTTGGTGATCACTCAGAGAGAAGTCTAATGCCCATGAAATGTGGATGCAGCATCTGAAAATATCACTGTATCTCTTAGTAAAAGAGAAAAACATGTACTTGGTATTGTGAAAAATGCTGGACAAAGGATGCATAATAACACTTGTGGGAAGGACTTGTACACAGGCCATTGTAGATGGAATAAGTGGAGCTGTCCGTGGTACTGGACAAAACCCAAAATCTCTGTAAAGCCATCTGGAATATTTAAGCCTTCCCAATGGGGGCAATCAGACTTCCTTTAAGAGAACTGATTGCTAGTCTTGTTAAGAGGGAGGAGTTAGTGATCAGTGTGTTTAATCACAGCCTGACAACAGGTCCTAGTAAATAAGGACTTAAGAAAGGAAAACATTTTAGAAATGAATCGGTGTTCTATGGTGTATGAAAAGTTTTGTGTCTTGCTTCCTCCTTAATCTCCCAATGCAGGCAGTCTTTTTTTTTTTTTTTTTTCTATCCAACATTTGCCTTTTCTTCATAGTAAAATCCTATGGGTAAAGAATAGTTAAATCTGTAAGACACAAAGATGTTTACTTCATGGAAATGTGTGAGTGGGAATCTATAATAGTGAAGGAGACTGTGGTTAGTGCTTATATTTGGTTAAGAATAGTCGCTTATGCATGGTTATTTTATTTCAATGAATAAAAGTCCATTTTTAGCCGTCTCTTTTTTGGGGCTGATTTAGAGATATTTCAGGCACAGTTCTAAATTATGTTAAAGAGCATAATGCACAATCCCTGGTGTCAGATTATAAAATAATCTAAGATTTCACAAGTGCCATATTACCTAATACATGTTTAGTACAGGTGGAATAAGTTAATCCCTTTACTCAGAGGTAAAGAAGATGCAATAGGAATATAAACCAAAGAAAGACATTATATATTTTGATAGGAAAAAAACAAGATTAAATGTAAAAATGGCATTTGAGAGGATCTTTAACTAGTAGACAATACTTAAATATCAGTAATGACTCATGGTGAAGCATCATTTAACTTATGTAGTCATCTTCTATTTTAACTATGAGAGAGAGGATAGGGGCTTAACTTGACAGTGACTATGGTATGAAGTACTCAAGAATTAAACCAGGGAATGCAAACTGATGGTTTCAAACTTTTACAACTAGTACAGGTATTTTTATCTGAGAATTTTATTACATATGCCATTATGTAAGTTTTTAAAGATAACGTAACTAAATATGCTTTGCTTGGTTGCAGGACAAGCTGCTTAGTACACATTTTTTATACCTAAACAAGCATTATGATAACTTTATTAACCTGCAGGCATTTGAATTTGTGACCGCTGGCCTAAATAGTAATGAGTTTATTCAACTTATTTCTTCTGGAGACAGGGCGAATGTAAGCAGAATGGAGAAATTGAATGCTTTGTGGAAAACAGGGAGGGAGCATTAAAAGAAAACAAATGGTTGCAGAAAAAAGATTATGAGGCCCCTTTCTATAGATGTTCTTAGTTCCTCTTATTTTATAGAGAGAAAACAGGCCTATGTCTAATTATAATTATATAGTCAGCTCATAGCTAAACTTGGTGCCTGGTCAATAGATTCTCCACCTGTTGTGTTTCTTATATGCTGATAGAAGCAGAATTCAAAGACAAGTGCTTTCTAAATTTAAATGTTTCCTAGAATTAATCCTGACAACATTGGCTTATAGGGAACTCTCAGATTCAGGGACAGAGCTGATATTTTATGGTGATGATAATGGTGATAACTTGAACCAAGCAAACCATCTTTTAGAAAAACAGCTTCTGAATCAGTGAAAGAAGATACCGATTAAGACAGTAACAAGTTCACTGTTTTCTAATTGTTTAGTTGAGTGAGATACTGGGCAATCTATTTCAATTATTTAATTGGATGATATCTCATGTTGATATATTTACACATAAATATATCTTTATTATTTTGTACTGAGAGAGAAAAGTATTCTACCTACCTCCTTGTCAATTGTGCTTTGTCCTCTGACTAGCAATGGCCATTGTTTGCAGCAGGGATTTATAATGCTTAAGAGCATTTGGGGTATAGGGGAAAATGTTGACATTAGAGATGATTCATTGAGTAAACTGACAAATTTATTGTGACTGTGGGTCAGTGTGCTGACATCAATTCTCGCAAGCAAAATTTCTTCATCAAAATACAAATCAGTGAAGAAAAACTCCCTATTTTTTTTTTCTCTTGAAGAAATCATTCCTGATCCTTCTCATATAGAGTGCTAAATATTTCTGAAAGTAATTATTCCTCTAGGAAAATCAGCTTTTGATAGCTTCATGACTTGCAAAAAACAAAATGCCAATGAAGAATATCTGATTTTCTGGCTACCAATAAGACATTGTCCCTTCATATGAGATTGTAACGTTGAGAGTGGACTGAGGCTTGCAGTTTGTGTTTAATAGCACTTGAGTATATTAGTATAATATTTTATGTCAGTGGTTCTCAAGCTTTAGCATGCATAAAAATAACAAAGAGGGCTTGTTAATGCACACTGCTGGCCATCACCCTCAACCTTTCTGATTCAGTAAGTCTGGGGTAGGTTGTGAGAATTTGCATTTCTAATAAGTTCCCAGGTTTTGCTAATGTTGCTGACCCAAGGACCATACTTTGAGAAAATGCTTTACATTACATTTTAGAAATTCCTTTTGCATTATTATCAGGTTCATCTGTCAGATAAACTTGGCAAAATAAGAAAGGCTAGCATAATTTTTGTATGTTATGTATGGTATGGTATGATGCTGAAGTTAATTTGCCAAAGACCACACAATAAATCAGTGATAAAGTGAATACTGGAATCCATCTTCTAACACTTATTATTGACCTTAATGATGTAAAACTTGCTTTAAATAAGATCCATATAATAAGGCCAAGGAATAGGACATGAGATGCTTTTTATTACCAGGTAGATAGGATATAAGTAAAGTACAAACTCCTTTGTCTGGCAATCAAGGTTTTTATGACCTGTCCTCAGTCTAACTTTGCCAGATGAACTCTCCAGTTAATTTCCAAATTAACTTTATTCCAGGTTCCAAACACACTGAAACCTCCTCAAATGAGGCAGGTTATTTTCTGCCTTCAAACAAGGACATGTCCAATTATTTTCCCTTCATCTCTTCTTACTAAAATTCTATTTCTCAGTATTTAGTGAATAGGCCAACTTTTCCATGGAACTTTACATGTTTTTTCTAGCTTTTCTCCAGCCAGAAGTGAATGCTCTTTCCTCTTCACATTGTAAATGCTACACGAGTGTTCACACAAACATAACATAAACGAACACAAACATAAATGAACAAAAGCCCAGCACTGTGAAGGAAAGAATGTGTAGGTTTTTGTTTTGGGGAGAGGAAATCAGATAAGTAGGGGAAGCTAGTGGTAGGTTTTCATATTTGATATGCTTTGGCTTGTCTTGTTTTCTTTGTGTTTCAGTTTAATTTTTATATTTACAGTAAAATTGACTTTTTTGTCTGTAAATAGTTCTATAAATCCATGTATAGATTCATGTCGTCACTGCCAAAATTGGGATATAGAAAAATTCTATTAGCCCATAAAACTCCCTCATATTATTCCTTGGTATTCAGACTTTTCTCACACCCTTAATCCCTAGCAACCATTGATCTGTTCCCCATCACTATAGTTTTGTCTTTATGAGAATGGAATGGAATCAGGTGGAATGTAAGTTTCTGAGACTGGCCTCTTTTACTCAGCATAATGCCTTCGAAATTCACCAACATTGTTAAGTATATCAATTTTTTTTGAATAGTAGTAGCCCTCTATTCAATTACTGGAGGACATTTAGGTTGTTTGCATTCTGTGATTGTGAATAGATTTGCTACAAACATTTGTGTATAAGTTTTTTAATTTTATTTTATTATGTTGTGTTAGTCACCATACAATACATCATTAGTTTTTGATGTGGTGATCCACGATCCGTTGTTTTCATATAACACCCAGTGCTCCATGCAGTACATGCCCTCCTTAATACCATCACCAGGCTAACCCATCCCCCCACTCCCTCCCCTCTAAAACCCTCAGTTTGTTTCTCAGAGTCCATAGTCTCTCATGGTATGAGTTTTTATATGAGTGTCAGTTTTCCTGTCTTTAAGGTAAATACTCAGAACTTGGATTTCTGGGGCATATGATAAGTATATGGTTAACTTAATAAGAAACTGCAAGATGGATTTGCATTTCTGTGATGGCTAAAAAGCCTTTCCTGTGAGTATTTGCCACTATACATCTTCTTTGATGAAGTATCTGTTTAAATCTTTTGCCCATTTTTTAAATTGTGGTGTTTGTTACTGTTGAGTTTAGAAGGGTCTCTGTATATTCTGTATTCAAGCTCATTGTTAGAACTATAATTTACAAGTATTTTCTCCCAATCTTTTCATTCTTTCCATAGGGTCTGTCCTATGTAAAGCATCAGTTTTTAATTTTGAGGAAGTCCAGTTTGTCCATGTTTTCTCTCATGGGCCATGTTTTTGGAGTTGTGTCAGAATTCTAAGAAAGATTAGTGAATGCTTAAGGCTGGAAGATGGCAGGAATGGGGAGAGACTGTGAATAGGTACAAGATTTCTTTTTAGAGTGATGAATAAGTCCTAAAATTAGATTATGGTGATAATCTCACAACTCTGTGAATATACTAAAAGCCACTGCATTTGTATATTTTGGGTGAATTTTATGTTAGATAAATTATACATCATAAATTTATGTCTTATAATATCTTATGTATCTCAAATACACTATTTAGATTAATTATATTTATATAATTATGCTAGTAGTAAGCTATACTTGATTAGATTAAAATAGATTCATCAAAGTGACTCAAATAACACTATTTTAAAGGTAACTCTTTGCCTAACCCAAGGTCATGAGGATTCTAAGGTTTTCTTCTGAAAAATACATAGTTTTATATTACACTTTCAGATCTATAATGTACTTTGGGTTATTTTCTATATAAAATGTGAGATTTAAGTTGAGGTAATTTTTTTGTTGCTAATAGATGGCTGTCGAGTTGTTGTAGCACCATTTGTTGAAAAGACTATCCTTCCTCCATTGAGTTGTCCCTGCACTTTTGTCAAAAATCTTTTAGCCACATCTGTGCTGGTGCATTTCTGGACTCTTTTCTCTTGGTTTATACTACTGTCAATTCCACACTGTCTTGATTACTGTAACTCCATAGTAAGCTTAAAATTTAGTATTGTGGGTAGAAAATGGATGGAGGGAAAAGATGGCGGAAGGGTAGGGGACCCTATTCCAACTGGTCGCCAGAATTGAGCTGGATATCTACCAGACCCCTCTGAACACCCACAAAATCAGCCTGAGATGTAAGAAGATAGATCTGGATCTCTACAAACAATATTGCAGGCAGTTGGTTTCAAGGTACAAAGTAGGGAGCCATGATTCCGCAGGCAGATACCAGAGGATAAATGGAAGGGGGAGGAAGCCGAGCCATCAGGATCCTACACCACCGGTGAGTGATGGCCTCCTGTGCTGGGGATGGGGCACAGACTCACAGACCAGTAGCGACAGGGAAAGAACTTTAGGCAGCCCCCCAGACGGAAGCCTGGAGTGGCAGGGCCACACATGGAAACTGTGGGCTGCTGGCAGTTTTAGAAGCACAAAGGGCAGAGACGTGCCAGACCTGGAGGTGAGGACTGGGGGTGCTGCTGAGGGGCCCACAACACAGGATGCTGCAGTTTATAGCAGCACAGACAGAAATGGAGATAGTGTGGCCTGGAGAGCTCACTGAAGAACAGACTGCGATCTCTCTGCTCTGAGGCAGAGGGTTGGAAACTATCTCTCCTGCTCTCTTGGAAGAGATGCGGAAAGCCGCCAGAGAACAAAAACCCCAAACAACCAGTTTTCACTGAACCCATCACCCTCCACAAGGTGCAGGGCAACTCTGCCCAAACAGGGTTGCTTGAATAACAGTGTGGCAGGCCCCTCCCCCAGAAGACAGGCTGGGAAAACAAGAGGCCAGCAAACCTAAAGTCCCCATAAAACAGGCATCTTGCTTGAGTTGTGTTCAATAATTTGCACTCTATACATTCCCTCAACCACCCCTCAACAGGATGACTAGGAGGAGGAACCCCCAAAATGGGAAAGACTCAGAGACTATGACTTATGCCACAGATTTACAAATGGATACAGATATAACAAAGATGTTGGAGATGGAATTCAGTGTAGCAATTGTGAAGACAATAGCTAGAATGGAGAAATTGATTAATGGTAACACAGAGTCCCTAAGGGCAGAAAGGAAAGCTGAATTTGCAGAATTTAAAAATGCTATCAATAAGATCCAATCTAATCTAGATACTCTAACAGCTAGGGTAAGCGAGGCAGAAGAACGAATTAGTGATCTAGAAGACCAATTAATAGACAAGAAGGGAAAAGAGGAGTTCAGGGGAAAACAACTCAAAATCCACGAAAATAGAATCAGAGAAATAAGTGACACCATGAAACGTTCCAATGTCAGAATTATTGGGATCCCTGAGGAGGTGGAGAGAGAGAGAGGACTAGGAGATAATATTTGAGCAAATCATAGCTGAGAACTTCCCTAATCTGGGGAATGAAAGAAACATTTGTGTCCTAGAGGCAGAGAGGACCCCTCCCAAGATCAAGGAAAACAGGCCAACACCCCGGCATGTAATAGTAAAACAAATCTTAGAACCAAGGAAACAATCTTAAGGGCAGTTAGGGGGAAGAGATTCCTTACATACAGAGGGAGGAACATCAGAATAATATCAGACCTATCCACAGGGACCTGGCAAGCCAGACAGGCCTGGAAAGACATATCCAGGGTTCTAAATGAGAAGAGCATGCAGCCAAGAATACTTTATCTGGCAAGGCTTTCATTTAGAATGGATGGAGAGATGCAGAGCTTCCAAGACCAGCAGAAACTGAAAGAATATGTGACCACTAAGCTGGCCCTGCAAGACTCCAAGAGTGATATAGAACAGAAATTTACACAGACAATCTAAAAAAAAAAAAAAAAAAAAAAAGGTCTTCACAGACAACATGATGACAATAAATTCATATTTTTCAATAATCGTTCTCAACGTGAAAGGCCTAAATGCTCTCATAGAATGGCACAGGGTTGCAGATTGGATAAAAAGACAGGACCCATCCACATGCTGTCTACAAGAAACTCATTTTGAATCTAAAGATACATCCAGACTGCAAGTGAAGGCATGGAGATCCATCTTCCATGCCAATGGATCTCAAAAGAAAGCTGGGGTAGCAATTCTTATATCAGACAGATTTTAAACTAAAGACTGTAGTTAGAGACACAGAAGGACACTATATCATTCTTAAAGGGTCTATCCAACAAGAAGATCTAACAATTGTAAATATCTATGCCCCCAACATGGGAGCAGCCATCTTCATGAGCCAACTGTTAACCAAAGTAAAGAGTCATACTGATAACAATACATTAATTGTAGGACACCTCAATACTCCATTCTCAGCAATAGACAGATCATCTAAGCAGAAAATCAACAAAGAAGAGCTTTGAATGACACACTGGACCAGATGGACCTCATAGATATATACAGAACATTCCACCCTAAAACAACAGGATACTAATTCTTCTCAAACACACATGGAACTTTCTCCAGAATAGACCACATACTGGGTCACAAATCAGGTTTCAACTGATACCCAAAGATTGAGATTATTCCCTGCATATTCTCAGACCATAATGCTTTAAAACTGGAATTCAATCACAAGAAAAAATTTGGCAGAAATTCAAACACTTAGAAGCTAAAGACCACTCTGCTCAAGAATGTTTGGATCAATCAAAGAACTTAAGCAATTCATGGAAACCAGTGAGAATGAAAACACATTGGTCTCAAACCTATGGGATACTGCAAAGGTGGTCCTAAGGGGGAAATACATAGCCATCCAAGCCTCACTCAAAAAAATAGAAAAATCCTAAAGTCACCAACTAACTTTACACCTTAAAGAACTGGAAAAAAAACAACAAATGATGCCTAAGCCATGCATTAAAAGAGAAATAATTAAGATTAGAGCAGAGATCAATGAATTAGAAACCAGAAACACAGTAGATCAGATCAACGAAACTAGAAGCTGGTTCTTTGAAAGAATTAATAAGATCGATAAACCACTGGCCAGACTTATCCAAAAGTAAAGAGAAAGACCCAAATTAATAAAATTATGAATGAAAGGGGAGAGATCACGACTAATACCAAGGAAATAGAAACAATTATTAGAAATTATTATCAACAACTATATGCCAATAAATTGAGCAACCTGGAAGAAATGGATGCCTTCCTGGAAACCTATAAACTCCCAAGACTGAAACAGGAAGAAATTGACATCCTGAATAGGCCAATAACCAGGAATGAGATTGAAGCAGTGATCAAAAACCTCCCCAAAAACAAGAGTCCAGGGCTTGATGGATTCCCTGGGGAATTCTACCAAACATTCAAAGAAGAAATAATACCTATTCTACTGAAGCTGTTTCAAAAAATAGAAACAGAAGGAAAGCTTCCAGACTCATTCTGTGAGGCCAGCATTACCTTAATCCCAAACCAGGCAAAGACCCCATCAAAAAGAATTTCAGACCAATATCCCTGATGAATATGGATTCAGAAATTCTCAACAAAATCCTAATAGGTTCCAACCGTACATTAAAAGGATCATCCACCATGACCAAGTGGGATTTATCCCTGGGATATAAGGGTGGTTCAACATTTGCAAATCAATCAATGTGACAGAACACATTAATAAGAGGAGAGAGAAGAACCATATGGTTCTCTCAGTTTATGAAGAAAAAGCATTTGACAAAATACAGCATCCTTTTCTGATTAAAAATCTTCAGAGCATAGGGATAGAGGGAACATTCCTCAAGTTCATAAAATCCATCAATGAAAAACCCACAGTGAATATCATCCTCAATGGGGAAAAACTGAGAGCTTTCCCACTAAGGTCAGGAACACGGCAGGGATGTTCACTATCACCACTGCTATTCAACATAGTACTAGAAGTCCTAGCAACAGCTATCAGACAACAAAAGGAAATAAAAGGTATTCAAATTGGCAAAGAAGTCAAACTCTCTCTTTTCACAGATGACATGATACTTTATGTGGAAAACCCAAAAGACTCCACCCCCAAATTACTAGAACTCATACAACAATTCAGTAATGTGGCAGGATACAGAATCAATGCACAGAAATCAGTTGCTTTCTTATACACTAACAATACAACTGTAGAAAGAGAAATTAGAGAAATGACTCCATTTACAATAGCACCAAAAACCATAAGATAACTCGGAACAAACCTAAGCAAAGAGGTTAAAGGATCTATACTCTAGGAACTATGGAACACTCATGAAAGACATTGAAGAAGGCACAAAAAGATGGAAAAACATTCCATGCTCATGGATCAGAAGAATAAGCATTGTTAAAATGTCTATGCTACCCAGAACAATTTATACCTTCAACACCATCCTGATCGAAATTCCAATGACATTTTTCAAAGTGCTGGAACAAACATTCGTAAAATTTGTATGGAATCAGAAAAGACCCTGAAATCACCAAGGAAATGTTGAAAAAGAAAAACAATGCTGGAGGCATCACGTTGCCGGATTTCAAGCTATATTACAAAGCAGTGATCACCAAGACTGCATGGTGCTGGCACAAAAACAGACACATAGACCAATGGAACAGAATGTAGAGCCCAGATATGGACCTTCAACTCTATGGCCAAATAATCTTTGACAAAGCAGGAAAAAATATGCAATGGAAAAAAGACAGTCTCTTCAATAAATGGTGCTGGGAAAATTGGACAGCCACATGCAGAAGAATGAAACCTTACCATTCTTTAACACCATACACAAAGATAAACTCAAAATGGATGAAAGACCCCCAGTGTGAGACAGGAATCCATCAAAATCCTAGAGGAGAACATAGGCAGTAAGCTCTTTAACATCGGCCACAGTGACTTCTTTCAAGATACATCTCCAAAGGCTAGTGAAACAAAAGCAAAAATGAACTTTTGGGACTTCATCAAGATAAAAAGTTTCTGCACAGCAAAGGAAACAGTCAACAAAACAAAGAGGCAACCCACAGAATGGGAGAAGATATTTGCAAATGACACTATAGATAAAAGGCTGGTATCCAAGATCTATAAAGAACTTCTCAAACTCAACACCCAAAAAACAAATAATCAAGTCAAAAAATGGGCAGAAGACATGAACAGACACTTCTCTAAAGGCGACATGCAAATGCTCACAGACACATGAAAAAATGTTCATCACCATTAGCCATCAGGGAAATTCAAATCAAAACCACATTGAGATATCACCTTACACCAGTTAAAATGGCAAAAATTGTCAAGGCAAGAAACAACAAATGTTGGAGAGGTTGTGGAGAAAGGAAAACCCTCTTAACACTGTTGGTGGGAATGCAAGTTGGTACAGCCACTTTGAAAGCAGTATGGAGGTTCCTCAAAAAATTGAAAATAGAGCTACCTTATGACCCAGCAACTGCACTACTGGGTATTTACTCTAAAGACGCAGATGTAGTGCAAAGAAGGGCCATATGCACCCCAGTGTTCATAGCAGTAATGCCCACAATAGCTAAACTGTGGAAAGAGCTGAGATGCCCTTCAACAGATGAATGGGTAAAGAAGATGTGGTCCATATATACCATGGAATATTACTCAGCCATCAGAAAGGATGAATACCTAACTTTTACATCAACATGGATGGGACTGGATGAGATTATGCTAAGTGAAATAAGTCAAGCAGAGAAAATCAATTATCATATGGCTTCACTTATCTGTGGAACAGGAAGTATAGCATGGAGGACATTAGGAGAAGAAAGGGAAAAATGAAGGGGGCAGGAAACAGGAGGGAGAGACGAACCATGAGAGACCATGGACTCTAAGAAACAAACTGAGGGTTTTAGAGGGGAGGGGCTGGGGGGATGGGTTGGCCAGGTGGTGGGTATTAAGGAGGGCACGTCCTGCATGGAGCACTGGGTGTTATATAAAAACAATGAATTGTGGATCACTATATCAAAAACTAATGATGTACGGTGACTTATATAACATAATAAAATTAAAAAAATAAAATATTGTTATTTCTGAAACTTTATTTTTCTGATTCAAATTTCTTTTCGTTATTCTTAATGTCTCTCCACATAAAGGTTGGAATAAAGTCATCTATATCTATAGAAAATTCCGGTGGGATTTGTTTGGAATCATATTAAATCTATAAATTAATTTGGGGAGAATTAACATCTTTATAAGATAAGTTTTTCAATACATGAACATCCTATATCTCCCCATTTATTTAGGTTTTTAAACTTAATTTCACCAACATTTTGTTGTGTTCATCATACAGATACTGTACATGTTTTGCTAGATTTATACCTATTTCATTATTCTGGAACTCTTGTACAATAAAAAAATGTATTTCCAATTGTTCAATGTTAATCTGGGGAAATACAATTGATTTTTGTGTGTTGATGTATCCTGTGACCTAAAATGAATGATTAGTTCTAAGTTTATGTGGATTCTGGGGATTATCTACCATCATCTTCTTTTCATAGCTATTTTATTTCTTGTTCTATGTTTATTTCACTGGTTAGGACTTCTATTGTGTTGAATAGGAGTGGTGAGAATTGATATCCATGCCACATTCTCTATTGTTGAGAAAGAGCATTCCATCTTTTATTATTAAATGTGATATTAGCTGTAGGCACACAGACAGACACACACTATTAGATTAAGTTTTCTTGTATTCCTACTTTGCTTAGAGAGTTACCATGAATGAATGTTGATTTTTTTTTAATATGCTTTGTCTGTGTCAATTTATATCATCTTGTAGTGTTTATTCTTTAGACGTTAATATGGTGGATTACATTGATTTTTCAAATATTGAACCAAGAGTACATTCTTGTCAGAAACCCCACTTAATTGTGGTGTATCATTCTTTTTATATAGTGTTGAATTAGATTTGCTGTATTTGGTAAAGGATTTTTATGTTTATGTTTATGATGGATATTGGTTTGTAGTTTTCTTGGACTGTAATAACCAGTTTTTAAAAATATGGTGTTTATTAATAAATTTATTAATATAAATTAGGCAGAAAATATGATTTCCATAGTTTTGAATGGTATAGCCCTTGAATGCTGTAGAGTTGATGGTGGAACCTGATCAATGTCATTGCCTGGTTTTGATATTAGGATAATGCACATCTTACATAATGAGGAGAAAATTGTTCCCTTCAATTTTCTGGAAATATTCTGTAGAATTGATATTGCCTGTTCTTTTAATATTTTATAGAACTCACTAAAGAAACCATTGGGCCTGGTAATTTCTCTTTCTGAAGACTTTTAAATAGGAATTAAATTCCTTAATGGTTCTAGATCTATTCAGTTTACCTGTTGCATCTGTTTGGTAGTTTGTGTTTTTTGAGGAATTAGCCGATTTTATTCAGGTCGTTAAATTGATATACATAGTAATGTAATATTGCCTTAATTTAACAGAATCTCTTTCATTCTTGCTATGGCAATTTAGTATTAAATATGATATTAGCTGTAGGCCTGCATACACATACATACACATACACCCTCCCTTGCCCTCTATTAGGTTGTTTCCTTATATTCCTACTTTGCTTAGACTGTTATCATGAATGAATGTTAATTTTTTTTTTAAATATGCTTTGTCTTTCTCTCTTTTCTGTTTTGTCAGAAGTTTATCGGTTATTTTTAAAGATCTTTCCAAAGAACTAGCTATTAGTGTCATTGATTTTCTCTATTATGTTTACTTTTATATTTCATGGGCTTCTCTTACCTTTGCCATTTCCCTCCTTATGATTGTGCTTACTTTTCTAGTTTCTTTTTCTTAAAAGATTTATTTATTTTAGAGAGAAAGAGCATGCACGTGCACATGAGTGGGGGGAGGGTCAGAGGGAGAGAATTCTCAAGCAGACTCCCTGCTGAATCCGGAGGTGGGTGGCTCCATCCCAAGACCTATGAGATCATGACCTGAGTGAAACCAAGAATCAGATGCTCAACTTCCTGAGCCACCCTGGTGCCCCATTTTTCTAGTTTCTTAAAATGAACATTTGGTTTGTTGATTTGGGACCTTTTTTCTTTTTTTAAATGTAAGCATTTAACACTGTACATTTAAATCAGCACTGCTTGAATTCCACAAACTTTGGAATGTTGTATTTTTGTTTTTGTTCATGGTATTTTCTAATTTCCTCAGAGTCTTCCTATTTGATCCATGGATTATTAGAAGTATGTTTAATTTTCAAGTGTTTGGAGTTTTTATTCCTATCCTTCTGTAATTCAATTCTCATTCACTTCCATTGATGTCACAGAAAATGCTTTGTACAATTTCTGTTCTTTAAAATTTGCTAAGGTTTGTTCTCTAACCTGAGATATGATCTATCTTGGTGAGCATTCTTATGTGAACTTGAAAAGGGTATACATTATGCTGTTGGGTCAAGTATTGTAAAAATGTCAATTAGAGTTAATTGGTTGATGATGTGTAGCCTAGTTCTTCTATAACCTGATTTATTGTCTATTGGTTCTATTTATTGCTCAGGGGAGTGGGAGTGTTGAAGTCTCCAGCTATAATTGTAGATTTGTTTATCTGTCCAGTTCTGTTAGATTTTGCTTCATTTTTTTGAAGTTCTATTAAGTATATACATAATTAGGATTATTTCTTTTTAAGTTTTGATTTAAATTTCAGTTAGTTAACATGCAGTGTAATATTAGTTTCAGCTGTATAATACAGTGATTCAACAATGCCATACAGCACCCAGTGCTCATCACAGCAAGTGCACTCCTTAGTCCCCATCACCTATTTAACCCATTCCCCTACCCACCTCCCTTCTGGTAACCATCAGTTCATTCTCTTTAGTTAAGAGTCTGTTTCTTGACTTGTCTCCCTCTTCTCTCTTTTTTTTCCTTGAGTTTTGTTGTTGTTCCTTAAATTCCACATAGGAGTGAAATCATATGGTATTTGTCTTTCTCTGACTTATTTCACTTAGCATAATACCTTCTAGCTCAATCCATATCATTGCAAATTCTTTTTTATGTTTGAATAATATTCCATTGTGTATATATACCACATCTTCTTTATCCGTTTATCAGTCAACAGACACTTGGGCTATTTCCATAGTTTGGCTATTGTAGATAATGCTGCTATAAACATCGAGGTTCATGTATCCCTTTGAATCTGTATTTTTACATTCTTCGGGTAAATATCTGGTAGTGCAATTGCTGGATCATAGGATAGTTCTATTTTTTAACTTTTTGAGGAGCCTCCATACTGTTTTTCAGAGTGACTGCACCAGTTTGCATTCCCACCAAGAGTGCAAGAGGGTTCCCCTTTATCTACATCCTTGCCAACACCTGTCGTTTCTTGTGTTTTTGATTTTAGCCATTCTGACAGGTGTGAGGTGACATCTTATTGTAGTTTTGATTTGCATTTCCCTGAGGTTCAGTGATGTTGAACATCATTTCATGTGCCTGTTGGCCATAGGATTGTTATTTCTTTTTGATGATTTGATCCTGTTCTTGTGTAATGCCCCTTTTCTCTATTATTTTGTTTTGATGTGTTTTGTCTTATATTGATGTAGCTATCCTAACCTGCTTTTGGTTAATGTTTATATGACATCTCTCTTTAATCTTTTGATTTTTAACCTACCTCTATCATTATATTTGAAATAAGTTTCTCATAGATAAAATTGATTTTTTTATATACATCCTGACAATCTTTGATTTTCAACTTTTGTGCTTAGACCATTTAAATTTACTGTAATATTGATATTTTTAGATTTAGGTCTATGATTTTCCTATTTGTTTTCTGTTCTTTCTGTTTCTGGTTTCTCTGTTCTCTCTTCTCTGTTTTTTTTTTTTTTTTTTTTTTTTTCCTGGTGTTATTTAAACCAGAGTAAAGATGGTTACTACTTTACATTATTTACTGTGTTTTTTAACTTTATCTCATCCTATATTTTGGTAATGGTTTCTCTGGGGGTTATAATACAAATAACTTTTCTGTAGAACCAATGTTTTACATTTCACAAGCAAAATGTTCACACCTTTCCACCATATAGAATTATCTTCCCACCCTCTTTATGTCACAGTTTTCTTACACATTACATACACATCCCTTGAAAAGCCCTCTAGCCAATGTTAAATTTTTAACTTTTACCAGCCAAGTATATATTTAAAAAATAAATAGGAACATAGTATTATTTATTTATCATATATAAATTTACTATTTTTGTTGCTCTTTATTCATTCCTGATATTCCAGGTTTTCTTTTTGTATAATTTTCCTTCTGCCTGAAGATCTTGCATTAGCAACTGTTTTAAAGCAATAGTTTTTCTTAGTTTTCTTTCATCTGAGAATACTTTCTTTCATGGAGAGAGAGAAAAAGAAAGTACTTGTTAGAAGGTGCTTAATGTTTCCTAAAAATAATATTCAAAATTGATTTCCTAAGGAGAAACTGCTAAAATGCCTACATAGGACCCTTCTGTCATTAGAATTGCATTAAATGTTTCAACCTCATAATCTGATCTTGAATAAGTCCTATTGGTAGATGACTAATTAATGGAATTGGCTGAGAAACTTCAGAACTACTTTTATTTACTTGGTACATCTATTTAAGAAATACCAAACTCTTACACTACACAGTAGTTTTGTAAGGTGATGGGATACAAAAGTAGTAAGAAACAGTTAATTTCCTCCAAGATAGAGGTTGACAGACTTTTTTCTGCAAAGGGTCAGATAGTTTAAAATTTTTAGACTTTTCAGGCCATATGGTCTCTGTCACAACCACTCAACTCTGCCATTGTAGTATAGAAGCACATAGACAATACGTATATAAATGGACATGGCTGTCTTCCAACAAAACTTTATTTACTGAAACAGGTGGCAGACTGAACTTGGGGTATAGTTTCACTGTTCTTCTCTAAAACTTGGATTGTAGTGGAGGGGAAAAAGATAAAATATTATAATACAAATTATAACGTGTCAGAGCATTGATGAAATCATGTAGTGGGTACTATGGGAGAACAGAATATGAGTCATTTGACCTAGTCTGTCAATAATAATGCTTACTGAAGTCTTCCTAGAGGAGGTAATGTCTGAAATAAGTTGTAAAATGAAAGTGAAGTTAGGTGAAGAATTATCATAGAGCAAAGGGGAGAGTTAAGGAACATTTAATTAAGGGGAAATAACATGAACAGAAGTATGTAGGCAAATACAGAGAATTATACATAGGTTTGGATTTTTTTCTAGCTTAAGAGAGAAGGCCAAGAGTGAGTTTTTCTAAGCAGGTATAGTGCTCATGTGGGAGATGGGCTTGGAAAAGTAGGTCAGTAGGTATCCAGTGAAGGGTTTTAGGTAAAGCATCAGTGTGTTCAGATTTTCATTTTATATAAATAGCTCTGGGCACAAGGTAGAAACAGGATTAAAAGGAAAAAAAAAAACCCATTGTAGTCCATCACATCACTAGAAGGCTGTCCAGAGGAGAAATAATATCCAGAAATAAAGCAGATCAGATTCAAGAAGTATTTAGAAGACAAAATCAGTAGGATTCCTAATGGTTGAGTAGATAAATGATTATATTGCTTGTGAAGGTGAGAGAAAGAATGAAAGTTAGAGATGACCCTCAGGTTTACAGCTTTGTGGTATCAACAAGTGACATCAAGAATACTCATAGGAAAAAATAATGTGGGGAAGATAGGGGTTTAGACATTTTGTATTTCAGACAGCTATGGGAGATCCAGATGAAGTCATTCAGCCTACACTTGAATATATGAACAGAGTTGAAAAGGGAATGTGAATGTAAGAGCAGCTTCTGGCGGGAATACCACAGTATGTTATTTTTAAAGACTGGAGTAATAAAGGTGAGGATTGGTATAGATATAGGTGAATTACAGGTTGGAGTAGAGTAGGAAGTTGATGCAAATCACATTTGGTGGTCTCATTTGTTTTATGAAATAGGAGATACGGCCATGTAAGAGAGAGAGGTGAATGCCAAGTTTTGGGCTTAAAGAGGGTAATAGAGACTTGGAAAATCCCCAAAAAGGGTGGGAAAGTGAGCTGACCAAAAAAAAAAAAAAAAAGGCATAAAGCTTGTACGTAGGTCCAGCTCATGAAGTTGTAGAGATGCCAATTTACCCATGAAATGAATTTCTCTAGCAATGCTGGGCCACCTGATCAGATGAGCAGAGAGAGAAGATCGTAGAATTGATCCAAGATCATGGGCTTTCTAAGTCTGTGTGGAGCCCAGGTGAAGAGGAAAACCTGAGCAGAAAGCAAGAAAAGAATGTGCCACAATCTCTGAGCACTTCTTCATTTCTCCTGTGAATTCTTGGAATTTTCCTGCTTTAGTATCTTGTCTACAATGATAATGGACTTTATCCTCTGACTTAAGACAACCTTCAGATGATTCTTTCCTTTTTCCCCTTTGTGATTCTGAGGCAAAGCACAGCTCTGATATCTGATGATAAATTTGTTTTCCAACCTTGATTGAATACTAATTGACAAATATAATTGTATATGTTTAAAGTATACAATGTGATAATTTTATATACACACCCACACATACATTGTGGAATGATTGCCAAGATCAAGATAATTAACACATCCATCACCTCACATAGTTAATTCTGTGTGTGTGTGTGTGTGTGTGTGTGTGTGTGTGTGTGTGGTGTGAGATGCTTAATATTGACTCTTGCTAATGTTCAAGTGTCAAATACTGTATTTTTAACTACAGTCATCATGCTGTGCATTAGATCCTCAGAACTTAACTTATAACTGTTTGTACCCTTTGACCTACATCTCTGCACTTCTTTCTTTCCCCCAGCCCCTGGAAACCACCATTCTATTCTCTGTTTCTATGAAATCATTTTTTTTTTTTTTAGATTCCACATGTAATTGATACCATATAATTATCTTTCTTTAGCTTATTTCACTTAGCATAATGTCTTCTAGGTTCATCCAAGTTGTTGGAAATGACAAGATTTCCTTCTTTTTTATGGCTGAATAATATTCCTGTGTGTGTGTTCATGCATGTGTATATGTGTATATATGTATGTATACATCTCACATATATGGCATTATATGTAATACATATTATATATGTATATACCTACACACACATATATATATTTAAATACATGCATATCTCATGTATTTTTTCATTCATTGTGGAAAGACATTTAGATTATTTTCATATATTGGCTATTGTGAATAATGCTATAATGAACATAGATGTGCAGATATCTCTTCAAAATACTGATTTCACTTCCTTCAGATATATACCTAGGAGTAAGATTTATGGATCGTGAGATAGTTCTATTTTTAATTTTTTGAGGAACTACCATACTGATTTCCATAATGGCTATACCAATTTGCAATCCCATCAGTGGTGTGTAAAGGTTCCCTTTTCTCCACATCCTCACCAACATTTGTTGTATCTTTTCTTTGTGATAATAGCCATTCTAACAGGTGTTAAGGTGATAACTCATTATGGTTTTGATTTGCATTTCCCTAATGGTTTGTGATGTTGAGAACATTTTCATAAACCCATTGGCCATTTAAATGCTTTGGAAAAATGTCTGTTCAGGTTCTTTGCCCATTTTTAAATTGGATTGCTTGGGTTTTTGCTATTGAATTTTATGAGTTCTTTCTTTAGTTTGGATATTAACCACTTATTAGATATATGGTTTGAAAATATTTTCTCTCATTTTGTAGGTTGCCTTTCCAATATATTGTTTCCTTTGCTGTGCAGAGGCTTTTTAGTTTATGGTAGTCCTACTTATTTTGGCTCTTGTTGCCTGTGCTTTTGGTGACTTAACCAAGAAATAATTGCCAAGACCAATGCCAAGGAACTTTCTTGTTCTAGGAGTTTTTATGCTTTCAGGTGTTATATTTAAGTCATTGATCTTTTTTGAGTTAATTTTTGTGAGTGGCATAGATAAATGTACACCTGTATTATTTTACATGTGGCTGTCCAGTTTTCTTAAAACCATTTATTGAAGAGACTTTCCTTTCCCCCTTGTGCATTCTTGGCACCACTGTCAAAGACCATTAGTTGACTGTATATGTGTAGCTTTATGTCTGAACTCTTTAAAGTTATCCACTAGCCGATGTTCCTGTTTTTATGCCAGTACCATATTGCTTGGATTACAACAGCTTTGTAATATAGTTTAAAATCAGGAAGTGTCTACACTGAAACATGTATCCTCATAAATAGAGATGACACTTTTAAATGTAGACTTCAAGTAATTTTATTGTCATCTGCCTGAAAATTACCATAATATCTCAACAAATACATAGTAATTGGGAATGTAAGGATGTCTTCTAATGTTTCTGAAACTGAAAATGTACACAATATTAAGTAATGGTCCTGTCAAAATAAATAACATGATCTTCCCTCCACATAAACAAAACAAAGCATAAAGGAGAAAAACCAAACTCCTGATTTAGTTATACTGTCTTCCAATTTATTGACTAATTTTTCCTACTCTGTCCTAATTCTTAATCCAGAAGACCAGCATCTCTGGAATGAATAGATGGAAACCTTTCTGTTCATTATACTTCACTTTAGGGTAGATCTCAGTTTCCAAATGTCAATGGGGACTGTTTCTGCATAGCTAATACATTTCACTCTAAGGAAACCATACTTAATCACAAACTATCACACTGACAAACCAGATATAAAAGGGGGAATCCATTTCCCCTCCAGATGTTCTTGTTTAAGAGACAAATCTATTTATTTATTTATATATATTTTAATTTAATTTTATTATGTTAGTCACCATACATTATATCATTAGTTTTTGATGTAGTGTTCCATGATTCATTGTTTGCATATAACACCCAGTGCTCCATGCAATACGTGCCCTCCTTAATACCCATCACTGGGCTAACCCATCCACCCACCCTCCTCCCATCTAAAATCCTCAGTTTTGTTTCTTGGAGTCCATAGTCTCTCATGGTTCGAAGAGACAAATTCATTTTGACTTTCAGGAAAATCCCATAATTAGCAGTCATTTTCCTGGAGTCATCCTAAATGATGTGTGAGTTTTAGGGTTGTTGGATCTGGGTTTAAATCCAAACTCTTAAACTTAACTGCACATAAGGTCTAAGTAGAGATATTGAGATGTTTAAGTTCACTTTCCTTTTCCTTATATGTGGATAAGGTCACGTGAAATAAAACTCAAAGAATTATTGTCAAGATCAAATATAATTTTGTAGGTGTTACTAGCTCTCTGCACAAATGAAGAAACAAAGGTTTAAGAAACTTAAATATGCTGAACAATTATGTTCTATAATAGCAAGTAATATTTTTGCACTCAGAAAATGTTAGTGTCATATGTTTTTTGATATACTTTGTGCCTAGAGTTGATATATAGGTAATTTAAAAATTGTTCATCTACCTAAACTGTTGAGTCAGGTCAACAGAATTTGAATGGGGTGAGATTAGCATATTATCTGCCCTATAGGAACTTTTATTTGAATATATCACCTAGTCTCCAATTTGGGAAGTATAAACTCATGCTAATGTCTTTGAGTACTCACATACTTAGCAGAGATGACCAATCCAGTAAGAAACCAGAGGAAATCCCAAGACTCTACTCAGTGCCACTTCTAAATTCAGTTGCTCTGAGATGACTTAGATCCATCTTTCTTCTTCTGGGCAGAGTCTCTGTAGAGACATGGTAGCTATGAGTCTGTGGCCTGATCTGGTATAAAACCACTTTCTAATGAAAGGCCTAGAGCCAAAGATGTCATTTCATTTCCCCTGAGCCTTTACAGATGGAAGTTAGGATTTCTATTTCACAAAGCGAAAGGGCATGCTATTGGAACTATAGTCTCTGCTTCTCTACTCAATAAAGCAAATTCAAAATCTAATGTCCCCTGCTGCTGACCTTGTTACAGTGGCTGTGTTTTTTCATCATGGTTGTGTCTCCCTTTGGCTGTGTTTAACTCACTTCAGGGCCAGATATTTGCTTACATGGGAATGATGCTGCACAAAGCCTAGTTTTGTTGAATGCCATAAGAGAAAAGGAATCTACAGAGGTGCTGGGAGAGATGTATGGCTGCCAGAGTAAGGATTTACAGACTACTATTGACCATTCTGGATATTCCTTTTATGCACTATACAGGAATGGCACTAGAACTCTGTAGATCTACCTTCTTTCTTTATATATGAGGAATCTGAGGCCCATCAGATAACATGCTTAATTTTATACAGTAACTGGCAGAGGTAGAAACAAAACCTAGATTTCACCCAAAAGCCTTGTTACAGCCTCAGTTATATTTTTTTATTTAATCATATAATCACACATTTTGGTTATGGATCAGTGTTTTTTCAGATCCGAGTTTCTCCCACTATGATCCCTAATAAATTTGCATCAGGATCTCCTTGTGTGCCTGTTGGCAGACTCCTGAGTCTTGCTCCAGGACTATCATTTCCTTATCTCTGAAATTGGAGAAGTTTGCATTTTCAACATGCACTTGGTGTGATTTTTGTGGAATATAGTGTTTTTTTCTTTTTATCTTGAAATAATTTTAGACTGAGAGAAAAGTTGGTAAGATAGTACAGAGAGTACCCATGGACCCTTCACCCACCTTGCCTTAATGTTAACATCCTATCTAACCATATAGTACAGCTATCAAAACCAAGAAATTAACATTGGAACAATAGTATTAGCTAACCACACATTTTATTCATATTGCATCAGTTTTTTTAATTACATTTAAAAAAATTGTAACTGTATGACTCCTCTATCACTCTTTATTATTAAATGTATGGATTTTTTAAATTCAATTATCCAACATATAGTACATCATTAGTTTCAGATGTAGAGTTCAGTTACTCATCAGTTGCATATAATACCCAGTGCTCATCACATCACATGCCCTCCTTAATGCTCATCACCCAGTTACCCCATTCCCCCACCCACCTCCCCTCCAGCAACCCTCAGTTTGTTTCCTATAGTTAACTCTTCCATGGTTTGTCTTCCTCTCTGATTTTTTCCCATTCCATTTTCCTTTCCTTCCCCTATGATCCTCTGCACTGTTTCTTATATTCCACATATTAGTGAAACCATATGATAGTCTTTCTCTGATTGACTAATTTTGCTCAGCATAATACCCTCCAGTTCCATCCACATCAATGCAAATGGTAAGATTTCATCCTTGGCTGAGGAATATTCCATTGTATATATGAACCACATCTTCTTATCCATTCATCTATTGAAGGACATCTGGGCTCTTTCCAGTGTTTGGCTATTGTGGACATTGCTGCTATAAACATTGTGGTGCAGGTGCCCTTTCAGATCACTATGTTTGGATCTTTGGGGTAAATCCCTAGTAATGCAATTGCTAGGTAATAGGGTAGCTTTGTTTTTAACTTCTTGAGGAACATCAATACCATTTTCCAGAGTGGCTGTACCAGTTTGCATTCCTACCAACAGTGCAAGAGGGTTCCTCTTTCTCCACATCATTGCCAGCATTTGTTGTTTCTTGACTTGTTCATTTTAGCCATTCTGACTGATGTGAGGTGGTATCTCATTGTGGTTATGATTTGTATTTCCCTGATGCCAAGTGATGCTGAGCATTTTTTCATGTGTCTGTTGGCCATTTGTATGTCTTTTTTGGAGAAATGTCTGTTCATGTCTTCTGCCCATTTCTCAACTGGACTATTTGTTCTTTGGGTGTTGAGTTTGAAAAGTTCTTTATAGATCTTAGATACTGGCCCTTTATCTGGAAAGTCATTTGCAAATAACTTTTCCCATTCCATTGGTTGCCTTTTAGTTTTGTTGACTGTTTTCCTGTGCAGTACATGAAAAGGATTATTCACCACAACCAAGTGGGACTTATTCCTGGGCTCCAAGGGTGGTTCAGCATCCATGAATCAATCGATATGATACATCACATTAATAAAAGAAAGGACAAGAACCATATGATCCTCTCAATTGATGCAGAGAAAGCATTTTACAAAATACTGCCTTCTTTCTTGATTGAAACTCTCTACAGTACATGGATAGAGGGAATATACCTCCATCATAAAAGCCATATATGAAAAGCCCACAGCAAATGTCATTCTCAATGGGGAAAAATGAAGAGCTTTTCCCCTAAGGTCAGGAACGTGGCAGGGATGTCCATTCTCACCACTGTTGTTCAACACAGTACTAGAAGTCCTAGCCTCAGCAATGAAAAGTAATAAAAGGCATTTAAATTGGCAAAGAAGAAATCAAACTCTCGCTCTTTGCAGATGACATGATACTTTATGTGGAAAACCCAAAAGACTCCACCCCAAAATTGTTAGAACTCATACAGGAATTCACCAACATAGCAGGATATAAAATCAATGCACATAAATCATTGTGCATAGTTGCATTTCTATACACTAACAATGAGACAAAAGAAAGAGAAATTAAGGAATCTATCACATTTATAATTGCACCAAAAACCATAGGATACCTAGAAATAAGCCTGACCAAAGAGGTGAAGGATCTGTACTCTAGAAACTACAGAACACTTATGAAAGAAATTGAGGAAGACACAAAGAAATGGAAAAATATTCCATGCTCATGGATTGGAAGAACAAATATTGTTAAAATGTCTATACTACCCAGAGCAATCTACACATTCAATGCAATCTCTCCATCAAGTTTCTTCACAGAAATGGAACAAATAATCCTAAAATTTGTATGGAACAAGAAAAGACCCTGAATAGCCAGAAGAATATTGAAAAAGAAAACCAAAGCTGGTGGCATCACAATGCTGGACTTCAAGCTCTATTACAAAGCTGTCATCATCAAGACAGTATGGTACTGACACAAAAACAGACACATAGATCAATGGAACAGAAGAGAGAGCCTAGAAATGGACCGTCAACTCTATGGTCAACTAATGTTTAACAAAGCAGGAAAAGAATATCCAATGGAAAAAGGACAGTCTCTTCAACAAATGATGTTGGGAAAATTGGACAGCCACACGTAGAAGAATGAAAATGGACCATTTTCTTATACCATATGCAGAGATAAACTCAAAATGGATGAAAGGCCTAAATGTGAGACAGGAATCCATCAAAATCTTAGAGGAGAACACAGACAGGAACCTCTTCAATCTCAGCCACAGCAACTTCTTGCTAGACACGTTTCCAAAGGCAAGGGAAGCAAGGGCAAAAATGAACTATTGGGACTTCATCAAGATACAGAGCTTTTGCACAGCAAGGGAAACTACATTTTATTATTGTTCTAGGACCCAATTCAGGATTTTACATCGCTTTTAGTTATTATGTATGTCAAATTATTTTGCTCCAGATTATAATCCTATCTTTCACACTAGAGTAGCTGAATCCTGGCTCTGAAGGTATCTGAAGTGTTAATTCAAATACTGGTATGACTATACTTAAACTCAGGCAGCAACTAAGTACTGCTTAATAATGCTGCAGACTCAATCAGCCAGAAATCAAACTGGAGACATAAAAGATTCAGTCTTGATCCTGCATTTTACTGATGGAGACACTGCATACCGGAGAAGAAACACAAACATGTTAGTGAAAAGATTGGAACTGAGTCCATATTACTTGACTCAAAGTTTTCTTGTAATTTCTTCAAATACATGTCTTTGATTATATTTATCTCCTTTATTCTTAAAGTGAGGATTATAGACATTTTTTTATTTTTATTTTTTTTAAAGATTTTATTTATTTGACAGAGAGAGACACAGCGAGAGAGGGAACATAAGCAGAGGGAGAGGGAGAAGCAGGCTTCCCGCTGAGCAGGGAGCCCAATGTGGGGCTCGATCCCAGGACCCTGGGATCATGACCTGAGCCGAAGGCAGGTGCTTAATGACTGAGCCACCCAGGCGCCCTGTAGACATTTTTTTAATGTGTCCACAATCTCATATGAGTTTCCCATCCATGAGAGGAAAATGAAAAGTCTCATTTTCCCCAGCTTCAGGATCAGGAAACATCTTCAGAGAAGGAAATCAATGTGTCCAACCAAGGTCTTATAATGAACATACAGCTGAACCATATCCACACCTCCACAGGCTGACTCCTGAATCAGTGCTATTCTCCAGTACACCACACGCCTCCATCCCTGAATTTATGCACTCTGTGCTGAAATGAATATTTTGTGTATTCAAATAGAACATTTGGAGGAGTGAATATTTATACACAGATTCAAATAGGGCACCCAAATGGGGAGACGTTGTGAACCTGGCATATTTAGTGATTATAAATGGGAGACATAGTTGTGGGGAGGGAATGGACATGAATTAGTGTGAAATTCTGCACTTGGCAGAAGGACTAGATAATTCCAAGGTTTTTTGTTCTGTTTTGTTTTTTAATTTAGGCACTTAAGTCCTTGTCTGTCCTGAGAATGAATTGAGTAATTCTTAGGAATTTTGTTACTGCTCACAGCTTGACATGGTTCTGGAAAAAAGAACTGTTCATGGGAGAATGAATATAATTTAAGACCCTGTCCTAAACAAAGCCACCAGCTAAGTTGTGTACAAGAAAGATCAAGTTTTGGGGGGAGGAAAACTTTCTTCCTTTCTAGGTTCTTTGGCTGGTCTAATAATTAAATTGGCCTAAGATAAACAGGAGAAAATCAAACAAATTTAATTTTATATGTATGAGAACCTCAAAGATATGAGGCTCAAAGAGAATCAGGCAGTTGAGGTTTATATGCCATCCTGAGCAAAAGAGAATGGGTTATGGGTCTGGGACTTTAAAGGGAAGGAAGACAATAGGAAGATGGGAAGAGCAAATATTTGGTAAACAAATGTTTGTCATGCCATCATGCCTTGCAGCGACAGTGGAACGAACAGGCCCACTGGGGCTCCCCCCGCAGCCTATCACCCCATATTCTTTGTGCTTGTCTCTGGTGATAGCGCTCTTTCTGAACCAGGTCACCTATCTAAATTCTTTTGGACACTAAAGGGACAGGTAAAAAGCTCTTCCTGAGTCTTTTGGGCCTTGGTTATGTTCAGCTTAAAATAATCCGTATGTCAAAATGGCTCATTCTGGAGCAGCCTGTCCTGAACCCTATCAGGTTCTATTCTTGTTTTAACCACTAAAACTAGATTTTTGTCCATAAGCAAATAGTTTTTTCTTGATACCATGCGTCAGTCACCCCAAATGTGAATGGGGGAGTTAGAATAGGTGATTTCTTCGGCAAAGCCATAGGTAGGATCAGCTGTGGGACATGACTGTGGAAGGAGCTAGTGAATTGAGCCCTGTCTGTACTGTTGGTTGATGGAGGTGTATTGACATTAAAGGTTACCACACTTTTCCTGTATTTTCTATGATTCCCAAGGTCTGGCTTTATCACTGTTTCCTCCAATATCTTTTCATCAGAATCTTAACAAAAGCCATTTCCATGATTATATTTATTCATTTATATAAAAGCATAACTGGTATAGAAAGTGCCCCCTGCTCCCCTCCTAGCTCTGTCTCTGCTCTAGGGTTCTCTTCTGAATTCCTGTGCTTCCTAGGTTTCCAGGACTGGGTACCTCTCAGTAAATAGAATGAAGAGGCTTCATGTTCTGTGAGGTTCAAGAAGACAAAAATTTGGCAGAGTGGGCAGCCTCTTGGGCAAAGCCATATGAAATACTCATTTATCACATCTAGAGGCCTAAGTGTAAAAGGCTACCTTGGCAAATTATGGAATAGGGGAAAGGGGGCTTTCATGCCCAGCAACTAACTTTGTATTTCTATACCTCTGCCACTGAATAACAAACACAGGCTTAAGAGGTTGCCCTGCCAATAGAATTTGCCTTTTAATAGGGGAAGGGACCCATTAGCTCAGAAGAATACATATTTAAAGGTAAAATTTCTAAAGGGTATCTGGGGTTGTGCAAGATATTGTTAATTGACCTGGACATACCCTAAATCCAACCATATGGGCCTTTATTTTTCACCATGTATTTAAGGTAGCCCCAGGAGTTATCTTGGAAATTTTAATTATACTTGAAATACATGACAAATACAAATGGGCTATTGCTCTCCTGTATTACCCTCCATCTTTTCAAACCAGACCATGGTTGCAAATATTGGTAGCACCAGAATTTCCCTACTGGAGAGTCTTAGATGGGTTAAAAAACTTGTCTTGATATTGACATACTGTTTTGACTTAAATACTTATTTGGAGTAGCTGGAGTAGGAAGTTGCCTTGCCAAGGATGGAGACAACTATATATATCACTTCTTTTGACCTTTCTTTAAAGTGATAAGGATAAGTTCAAAGCTGGGGAATACATTTTTGAAGGTAACAACAGAAGTCAGTAAAGGGCTTAAAAACCAAATCTCAGGTTCTCATGAAAGCATATCTTTTCTATAAAGCAATTAATTAACCTCGGCTTCAATAGCAGAGAATCTCCACTTTCTTAGGTGAAGACCCCTTTACAAAGACCAGCTCAATACTGAGTGCATAGCAGCCATACTGATTTTACAGAATACCTTATGCAATTCTCTAAGGAGTGTGTGTGTGTGAATTATTTTATTTGTTTTGAAGTTCTTAGCAGTATTTTAGAGGTATTCTGAAGGAAAGGGGGGTGTCTATTCATACTCAATATTTTGTGAGTCAGAAGAAAAAATTTAAAGGAAAATTCTATTCTAAAATTATAGAATGTCAAGGGGTTAAGTAAAAGGAAAGTTTAGTAGAACTAGTGGGTCACTGAAGACTAATGAAGTAGTCAGGCCTCATCTTAAGAAAGAGTTAGCTCTCAAGTCAGCATGTGAATCAAAAATAGAGTTCAGCTGTAACTAGCCTTGAAAATACACTAGGCACAGGTAGCATAATACCTCAGAAGTCCAACAGGACTTCTGCCAGTTTCTCCTCCAATGACAGAGCAGATACCTATTTGCCTGTTTTTCCTCCAATGACAGAACAGATATCTCTTTCTTTGGATAAATAGACACAGTGTATTCTCATGGTTGTGTTACATGGAAAAAAGTACAGTGTGTCTTTAGACACAAATCACATTCAGTCCTGTAAGATGCTCACTTGGTGAAGTGCAGGTGAGAAAGACACCTGCTGAGGGAAATTACTTTTATCTCCCAACTCACACTAACTCTCGGGCACTATGCTCATATAGGGAATGATGTATGGAATCATGCTTTCCTAATTTCTTTCTTCTCTATCTTGCCTTTTCAATGCTCTTCCCCACTTTTCCAGAAGCAGTCTAACTGAATTTGCCTAAATGTATGTAACATAGAAGAACTTAAAATCTGGGTTTTTGATTTAAGACTTAAAATCCAGTCTGACATTTCTCACATGAAAAAGTGTTCAACATCACTTAGCATCAGGGAAATCCAAATCAAAACCTCAATGAGATACCACCTCACACCAGTTAGAATGGCTAATATTAACAAGTTAGGAAACGACAGATGTTGGCGAGGATGCAGAGAAAGGGGAACCCTCCTACACTGTTTGTGGGAATGCAAGCTGGTGCAGCCACTTTGGAAGACAGTATGGAGGTTCTTCAAAAAGTTGAAAATAAAGCTACCCTATGACCCAGCAATTGCACTACTGGGTATTTACCCCAAAGATTCAAATGTAGTGATCTGAAGGGGTATGTGCACCCCAATGTCTATAGCAGCAATGTCCACAATAGCCAAACTATGGAAAGAACCAAGATGTCCATCAACAGATGAATGGATAAAGAAGATGTGGTATATATAGACAGTGGAATATTATGCAGCCATCAAAACCCCGAAATCTTGCCATTTGCAACAACATGGATGGAACTAGAGGGTATTATGCTAAGCGAAATAAGTCAATTAGAGAAAGACAAATATCATATGATCTCACTGATATGAGGAATTTGAGAAATAAGACAGAGGATCATAGGGGAAGGGAGGGAAAAATTAAACAAGATGAAACCATTAATCTCTTAATCTCAGGAAACAAATTTAGGGTTGCTGGAGTGGTGGGAGGTGGGAGGGATGGGGGAGCTGAGTGATGGACATTGGGGAGGGTATGTGCTATGGTGAGCGCTGTGAATTGTGTAGGACTGATAAATCACAGACCTGTATCTCTGAAACAAATAATACATTATATGTTAAAAAAAAAAAAAAAAGAAGATAGTAGGAAGGGAAAAATGAAAGGGGGGGGAGTCAGAGGGGGAGATGAACCATGAGAGACTATGGACTCTGAGAAACAAACTGAGGGTTTTAGAGGGGAGGGGATAGAGGGATGGGTTAGCCCAGTGATGGGTATTAAGGAGGGCACATATTGCATGGAGCACTGGGTGTTATACGCAAACAATGAATCATGGAACATTACATCAAAAACTAATGATGTAATGTATGGTGACTAACATAACATAATAAAATAAAATTAATAAAATAAATAAAATCCAGTCTGACATTTCTCAACACCCCAACTTTTTTTTCCCCTTCTCCCTTTCTTCTACACACATTTAGTTCATGCCTATATATACCAGAGTCTATAGAAAGTATTGAAGTGAACCAGACAGAGTCCTATTCATATGGAGTTATTAGAGTTACTGGGGAAGAAAGAAAGTAAAATCAAAAAATAATTGCTGATATATTTATTCTGCAAAGAGCATATAGAATTCCAGAGTACTATGAAATCCTGTAGCAAGACAACCTAATCACATCAGGCTCAGTTTTGGAGGAGCAGAACTCCTGCTACTTAATACCTGTGAGACCTTAGGCACATCACTTAAATGTCTCAACTTCTGTTTTCTCAACAACTGCATTAGTAAATTGTTGTCAGAATTCAGCTGAATAGGGTATGTAGGAGTACCTGGTAACCTATTATTGGAATATATATTATTTGTGGTGTTTTTGACCACCTATCTTATTTCTGTATTCGTGCTGTTCAGTGTCAGAATTACCCAGGAGGTAGAAGATATGGATTTGCCTTTTTCTTTTTTTTCAATATTTTCTTTTATTATGTTAGTCACCATACAGTACATTATTAATTTTTGATGTAGTGTTCCATGATTCATTGTTTTCGTATAAGACCCACTGCTCCATGCAATACAGGCCTTCCTTAATACCCATCACCGGGCTAACCCATTTGCCCACTCCCCTCCCCTCTAAGACACTCAGTTTGTATCTCAGAGTTCATAGTCTCATGGTTCATCTCCTCCTCCGAATTTCCCGACCCTTCATTTTTCCCTTCCTTCTCCTAATGTCCTCCATGCTATTCCTTATGTGCCACAAATAAGTGAAATCATATCATAATTGACTTTCTTTGCTTGACTTATTTCACTTAGCATAATCTCCTCCAGTCCCATCCATGTTGATGTAAAAGTTGGGTATTCATCCTTTCTGATGGCTGGGTAATATTCCATTGTATATATGGACTATATCTTCTTTATCCATTCATCTGTTGAAGGGCATCTTGGCTCTTTCCACAGTTTGGCTATTGTGGACATTGCTGCTATGAATATAGGGGTGCATATGACCCTTCTTTTCACTACATCTGTCTCTTTGGGTTAAATACCCAGTAGTGCAGTTGCTGGGTCATAGGGTAGCTCTATTTTTAATTTTTTGAGGAACCTTCACACTGTTTTCCAAAGTGGCTGTACCAACTTGCATTCCCACCAACAGTGTAAGAGGGTTCCCCTTTCTCCACAACCTCTCCAACATTTGTTGTTTCTTGCCTTGTCAATTTTTGCCATTCTAACTGGTGTAAGATGATATCTCAGTGTGCTTTTGATTTGAATTTCCCTGATGGCTAATGGTGATGAACATTTTTTCATGTATCTGTTAGCCATTTGCATGTCTTCTTCGGAGAAGTGTCTGTTCATGTCTTCTGCCCATTTTTTGACTTGATTATTTGTTCTTTGGGTGTTGAGTTTGAGAGGTTCTTTATAGATCGTGTGTATCAGCCCTTTGTCTGTAGTGTCATTTGCAAAAATCTTCTCCCATTCTGTGGGTTGCCTCTTTGTTTTGTTGACTGATTCCTTTGCTGTGCAGAAGCTTTTTATCTTGATGAAGTCCCAAAAGTTCATTTTTGCTTTTGTTTCACTTGCCTTTGGGGACATGTCTTGAAAGCAGTTGCTGTGGCTGCTGCTAACGGTCTGCGAGTCTGTGCCTGGTCCCCTCTGAGAGAGGCTTTTGTGCTCCAGTGGTGCAGGATTCAGGAGCTTCCCTCCCTCTTCTATTTGTCTTCTGATATCTGCCTGTGGAATCAGGGCTCCCTGCTTCATATACCTCAAAACCAACTGCAGTGATGTTCTGTTTGTAAAGATCCAGATATATCTTCTTACATCTCAGGCTGATTTCATGGGTGTTCAGAGTGGTCTGGTAGATATTCAGCTCAGTTAAGGGGACCGGTTGGAATAGGGTCCCGTACTCCTCTGCCATCTTTCCCATCGCCCTCGGATTTGCCTTTTTCTCCTTGGGAAATTAGATTGGTTGAGAGGTATACTAAAGAGATAGTATTGGGTGCCTGGGTGGCTCAGTTGGTTAAGCGACTGCCTTCGGCTCAGGTCATGATCCTGGAGTCCCGGGATCGAGTCCCGCATCGGGCTACCTGCTCAGCAGGGAGTCTGCTTCTCCCTCTCCCGCTCCCCCCTCTTGTGCTCTTTCTCTCTCTCACTCTCTCTCTCAAATAAATAAATAAATAAAATCTTTAAAAAAAAGAAAGAGATAGTATTGTAAGACTCAAAGAATACATGTTACATGCATTCAAAGAAGGGAGAAATTCATCAGGGTGGGTGAGGATATAGGGCAGTCTTCAAATAGTTAACTAGATTTTGTGAGTTTATGTAGGGGGGAGAATGGGTAATTTGGAGTGTTACAAGAGGAGGGGACACGGGATGTAATGGGTACAGGTATAAGGATGCTATTACATTAGACTAACCTATCATGGGTGTGGTGTGGAAGACATCAAAGTCAGCTGAACAAACCACTGTGGGGCCAGCGTGGCTGTGTTTCTACTTCATTGGTATTTATCCCCACAACTCTAAAACAAAAAAAATGTACAGCTTCCAATGACCATTAAAAATATTTCACTAATAGAATGTCCCTGTTAGTAAATACATATGAGAATATTTTCTTACTGACCTCTAACCATTAGTTCTGAAACCACAAGAAGGAAATCTGCCACTTCTTGGGATACTCTTGCCTTTAGAAGATAGGTTCCATGTGTGCTTTCCTTCTCATATCTCAGGTTTGTTTGTTCTCTTGTGAACTACCATACTATTCCATAATTCTGCAATTTGAAAGCAGGTGGAAACAGTTTTTTAGATTCTTTTGCAAGTTCTATAAACCATGTAATTGTTCTTAAGATAAAAAAGTCCTCCTTTCTGACCACCAAATTTCTTCACCGGTCAAGGCAGAATTTTGGTAGTCACTAAAGTGGAGCTTTATAGTCCTCAGACAATCTGTGAAGGTATTCAGAATTCATTTAGCTATTATTTCTCCTGGTATACACAATAGAACATATATGTTGCCTTAGATTGCACTCTACAAGATTGGTTGGTTATGTCTGTTTGTTCAAAGATATTTCAGGGCTAAATCTTATATGACCTCTGTATCTCCCACTTAAAATATCTAACAGAGAGCTAGGCATATAATTTTTTTTATTTTGCATTGCTTGAAATTTTGATGGTCAATTTATTCATGTTTCTTAGTTGATCAGATATCTGACAAATATTAAGCTGTAAGTAAATATGAACTGGAAAAAAAAACCATTGAGGTTGGTCAGATGACATGAAGGGGCTCAGCATGTCATGACCTCAGATATCTTCACATTGGGCTACAGGAAAATAGAGACTATTTTTGGCAATGCACATTGTGTCTGCTCTGAAATGAAATACTCTAGATTTGAATCCCAACCCCACCCCTTAGTACCTGTGATGTTGAGTGTATTAAAATGTGGGCAATAATGGTACCTACATCATGGCCTTGTGAGGCTTAAATGAAACAATGCATATAAAGTAATATGCAGAGTCTTAGAATATTATTAGCACCCATTAAATGTTAATTCCCATTATCTTCAAGAGTCTCATTTCTGGAATTACTTTATTTTTAATGCCTAATTTGGTGGGGGGATTTTTCCAACCCATTATTTTTATAAGGAATCATCAATTCATAAAGGTCCAATTCAGGCATTTCCCCTAAAGATCATTACAGTGGAGGACATGGCCTCTGTGGTTTTAATTATTACCTGACCAGCTTACTTCAGCTAAATTAGAGCACTGCATGGAAATCACTGAAGGTTTTCAATACCATGCCTGACATTAACAACTGACAGGAAATGGCCTGGAATTCCATGCCTTTGGGCAGCTGTTTCCTCTTTACCAATTAAAAGACTTAATGACTCCTTGCTTATTGCAGAGTGAATCAAGAGCTCTCTTCGTGAATTCCAAGATCTCATCAATATTTGCTGAACCAGGAGGTCAACCACCCATCCCTTGGGTCCTGAGTCTGAGTTGGTTCCTTTCCTTCAAATTGTACTTTATCAATGAGGAAGTCTCAAGACTTCCCACATGAAAATCTTTAGAATAATCATTTTGAAAAAAGGCTGTCTTTTTTTTTTTTTTTTTTTTTAATTTCAAGAACAAGAGGTATCTGATTGAAACAGGTTTGAGACCAGCCACTGGACAGGAAAAGAAAATAGTCTCTATATTCAAGGGGTCCCTTTGATAGCATCTGTATTTACTTGGGGAGTTGGTGGTTACTTGTTCACCAAGGGTTATAACAGGCATCCAGTCACTCAGAAATCCTATCCAAATATAGTACTTTCTTTCACACCATGGGAACTCTACCTGAAAATTTATCCTGAATCCTACCACTTGTTTCTATCTGGATAGTCACCTCATCCAGGCCACCATTTTCTCTTGCCTTAATATACTGCACCCATCTCTTCCCCAGTTGCCCCCAAATAGTGCATTCTGTACACAGTTACCAGAATGATCCATGATGAAAAAAATAAAGCTAAAAATAATAAAAATAATTAGAAAGAGATAGTAATGGCTATCCCTAATATAGTATTTACTGTGTACCAGATTCTATTTAAGAAACTGCTTTATTGTGATACAATTCACATATCACAAAATTCACTTTAAAGTATAGAAGTCATTGGATTTTAGTATATCCACAGAGTGTAATCATCACTTCTAATTTTACAGCATATTTATCATCCTATAAAGAAAACCTCCTATTCTTTAGTATTTCTGTCTACTACCCCTCAGTGTCTGGGAACCACACATCTTTATGGATTTGTCTAGATTTTTGCTGGATATAGAATTCTTGATTGGTATTCTTTTTCTTTGAGCATTTTTAATATGTCACAACTCTGCATTCTGGCCTCCAAGATTTCTGATGCAAAGTATGCTCTTAATCTTATTGAGACTGCTTTGTATGTGAAGAATAGTTTTTCTCTTGCAGTTTTTCAGATTATATCTTTGTCTTTGATTTTCAGTAGTTTAAATGTGATATGTCTGGATGTAGAACTATTTAGGTTATCCTCCTTAGAGTTAATTAATATTCTTAGATGTGTAGATAAATATTTTTCATCAAATTTGACAAGTTTTTGGCCATTATTTCCTAAAATATTCTTTCTTTCCCTTTCATTTTAGATATATATCAAGGAGAAATGAAAACATATGTCCACACAAAAGCTTTTACACAAGTGTCCCTAGCAGCATTATTCATAATAGTCAAAAAGTGAAACAACACAAATGTCCCTCAACTAATGAATGGAGAAAGAGAATGTGATGTATCCATAAAGTGAAATGTGAAATATTACTCTGCTTTAATAAGGAATGAAATACTAGTATAAGCTATAACATGGATGAACCTTGAAAATATTATATTCAGTTGAAAGAAGCCAAACAGAAAGGCCCATACTACAGTTCCAAATCTATGTATAAAATGAAGTTCAGTATAATCTTTAGCATCTAACAGCAATTATCCCTTTTCAAAAGAGCTCATCATAGAAGGAGAATAAACAACCATTGCGCTGAATCACTCACTTGTCATTTACCATGTGACTGATGCTGATAGAGGTATCAGTCACACATCACAGGAACATGTGAAATGCATAGATAGCATACCCATCAGTGAAATGTATGGAGAGAGACTAATACATAATAAGGAGCATATGAAAAGATCCAATGGTATAAGGTATTAGTAATTAGGCACAGTTCAAATTCTGACTCCATTCCTTACAAAATTGCTGATCTTGGCTAGAAAGTTAACCAATCTATGACATTTTATTTTTCATTTTTAACGTGAGTATAATTACAAAATGCTGGAAAATGACCAGAATAATTAAGTGAGATTGCTCATGTATCATTCTTGACACCTAGCACATACTCAGTGCAAGTTCATGGAGGAATTTCAGTGCTAGGACAGACAACATCATAGTAGGAATTCTCAGAAATGGCTTGCTGAAGGAGCCTGAAAGTCCAGCTAATTATTATTGTAAAAGATAGTACATGTTAAATGTCAGATGAATGGCACAGATGATATGTATTATTGTAAAGATCATGCAGTTGACATAATTAGCATCAGACTAGGGTTTGAATGCTCTAGGTCTACCACTTAACTGTGAGATTTCAATGAATTTTTTTTTTCTAATCTGGAAAAAAGGAAATTAAGCTCCCTCTCTCTTAGTGTTATTGAAATTACACCAGTAAGAACACCTGAAAAGCACCTACCAAAATGCCTTGTACCCAATAAATTCATTACAGGGATTTATTGGAGAAAAAGGAATATTTCAGATACAAATAGAAAAGGATTATTTAGATGATAGAACTGTTGTAACCCCTGAACAACAGTTGAACAGTTAGATTTTCGTAAGTACAGGGCATTCAAGATCTGACAACTTATTAAAGCTCCCACACTTCCTGCTTCTCACCTCAGCACTAGAATTGCTCTGTCACTGGTTGTTGTCTGATTCTGGGTTGATTCCCAGTGGAGGCAGAGTGAAACAGGGTGTGGAGACAGAGGTCATTCAGTGATGGTTTTGATCAGAGGTTTTCAAAGTGGAATGCCTGCATACTGAGTGGCAACACAAGGGCTTGGGTCGGGGGGAAAGTTAGAACTTATGTTCATGTCTACTTTAATATATTGATTTAAATACTTAAAATTTTTGCATATATTTATAATATACATAATATGGAGTCTGTATAGATTCAGAAATAAATATACTGAGAGTGCACAATCAAATATCTTACTAAAGAGAGAGTGCAACCGAACTTTGGGAACTCTAGTCTAGATATCAGCCTGATAACTCTCCTGGTAATTCATGTTTCTGCTGCCATCCCACTGATGGTAATGGAGGAAGTACATCAATATGGAAGGAAGAGGAAGCAAACCCTCTCTCCTAGTTTTATGGAGAGGTAAGCAAGATTCTGAAAACCAGAAAGACTGATCAACTAAAGGAAAGAATGAAACAAGGAGCCAGAGTCTTCTGTGGAAGTCTTGTTTTCCTTGGGTGTGGGGGTGGGAGGGTAAGAGTATGTACCTTGTTGTGGTCTTTTTTGTTTGTATCTTTTTCTATGAAATAACCGGGCAGAACTTAATTATACAAAGGCTCTCTAAACCTTGTCTGAGAAGCTAGTGCTAAGAAAATTCATTACCTCTTCTCCTGCCAGGGTTCTTTCTCACGACTCTTGATGTTTCTCAGTTGATTGTTTCAAAATGTAATTTCCTTGAGTGACAAATGATGAGCCCACTCAATTCATGTGGCCCTCGGTGCCTGAAGGGAGTGGAGTTTTCTTTATGGAATCACCTTGGGAATCACTGAAGCATCTGTGAAATCATTCTTGCCAAGCAATGTTTCTTTTCCTTCTGCAAAGGAAGGAGAGGCTGGAGGTCTGGCTGGGGAATCTGTCCCCAGTAAGACTTGTCTGCATTTTAAGTAAACAGAATCCCAGGAGTCGCTCAGTCTATTAACTTTCATGGAAACACTTAGATGGCTTAGATCAGTCATTCATTGAAGACAGTCTTGATTTTATGCTTAAAAGGTATACAGATACTAACACCTTTGGGCAGCAGAAATGTCGTTATTTATTGATGTTAAGGAAAAGGATTTAAAAAAAGAGAAAAAGGAGTAGTGTGTTTTACAGATTCAAGTATTAGGAGAAAGTATTGCCCCTAAGCAAATGTTGTATTCGTTTAAAATGTAAATGAACTTCCACCATTATTCACTGAGTCCTCTCAGCCTTCCTTATGTAAAATCAAATGGATTTTTATACTGAGAAGTTGTTCAGCTCACAACAGGCTATTCTTTCCCCACACACTGACAGTTGTCCTGCTTCAGAATCCTCTTGGGTTTCCTGTCAAAGGGGAGGCCTATTCTGCATGGTGTATCCAGGGCCAGCTCAGTAGGATGGGCACATTTGCACCTGCAAGAGTCACATCAGCATCCCATCAGTTAATGAGACCCTTCCAGTGCCTCTCTCTGAGAGAACCAAGCATGCAGAAGGTGAAAAGTTCAGCAAAGAGAGTGCCTTAATGAGGGACAGATAGTTACAAAGCAATGGCTGCTGGGACCATGGCTTCAGAGAAACTGGCAAGTGATTCAAATGAAAAGCAATGGGTTCGACCTAACAGTGATAGAAATGTGAGGGGGAAGGTAGCATAGTGAAGAAGAGCAGCAAATTGCAAATCTGGAAGTTGGGTACCAACCTAGATTCAGCATTAGCCATCTGTGGAAATTTGTTCAACTCATTCTACGCTTTGCTTCTGTAACATAGGTGGTTTGGTTTAGCTGACTTCCAGGGCTGCTTCTGGCTTCAATACTGTTCTGGGCAGGAAAGACTATGCATTCCACTTTCCATTTGGCTATGTGTCTATGGTATTGTCCAAGGCCGCCTATTCTAGGTTTCCATATACCTTGTATTTACATAAAGATTTCTGTCTTTGAAACAAACTTAATATATCTCAGTGCCCTTATTTATAATCTGTGGCCTAGAAAACAGATACGTGTAGGGTAGACAGAGCAGTTATTACCTGAGATCTGGATGTCCGTGAATTTACAGAGGGCTTCAAGGCAAGAGATTAAGCAAGAAGTACTGTCATGGGAAAAGGAGGTGATTATCGAGATATCTGATCTTGGGAGTATCCTTCAAGCCCCTTGAAATATACAGACTGGTGGTGCTGCTTGTCCTGCCTGAAAGCAGAGGGCACAGCTAGGTTATTATTTTGGAGTGTCTGCAATACCAATTTCCATATTGTAGAATGCACATACTGCTAGTTTCTGTGGAGAATTTAACTCCCTGGATGCCTGTTGCTTTCACTGAGCCATTCCCACAGTTGTCTCTCCAGCCAACTTTTCAACATAATGCAATGATGGAGTCTAAATCCCAGTTTGAATCGTGGCTATGTCACCTGCCAGCTCTTTTACCTTGCACTGCTCTGAGCCTCCATTTCTATACCTCTAGAATATAAATCATAATAATAGCAAATGCATAGGGTTTCATAAGGAGAAATAGAAATCATACATGAAAATTACCTATTTCAGGACCTGATACATAGTAAGAACATAATAAAAAGTAGTTATTATTCTCATATATTTCAGAACCAACCTTAGGTGCCACCTTCTCAATTAAGGCACTTTTTATTACTTTGACCCATAGAGATCTATTTAGTCTCAAATGATAGCAGTTAATATTTTTACAGCCTAGTTTAGCTCTTGCCTACTCACTGTCTTGGAATAGTCGCTAATGGCAAAACTTTCCAATCATATAATATGTTCTCTAGTGATAGAGGAGGGGCCCGAGACAAGTATCTTAGTCAAAGTGAAGTAGTTAATAAACGGCTCAGTTCTTACTTTCTGGCTCCAAGGCCACTCTCTCCCTCACTGTGTCTCAGAACACTCCTCCACTGCTTGAAATGAGGTCTGGTTGAATTTTCTCATAGGTGGCACTAAGAAGAGAACATTTTCCTGGGAGTTGGTAATCCAGGCTTGAGGGAGGTCACCGCCAGACTTCTTGACTCGCTTCTTGTGGAAATAGGGATCTGGCACTTTCCCTCTCAGAGCCTCCATTTCCCCAGCTTTAAAATGAGATGGTAGTGGTGCTAATTAATTAGAGCTTGGGTGGTTGGACTGGAACTGGCCCCATCCTGATGCCGTCACGAGCTGTGCAGCACTGAGGAAAGTTACTTACCCTCTGTAAAGCTGAACTGTGAGGGCTAAATGAACTAGTGCATCTAAGGTGTGTGGCACAATGTAGACTGTGGTTGTGTATTTTGTTGCTGGTGTTGTTACCCTTAATAAAAATATCATCATCTCTATTAGCTTTTATAGCACAGTGGGAAAGAACATAGGCTCTACTTGAATTTTAAAATCAACTCCATTTCTTACTGCCTATGTGATCTTGGGTAAGTGACTTTGTCCTTCTGATTCTTAGCTTATTCATTTGTAGAACAGGGATAATGATAATGCTTACTTTAAAGGGTTCATGTGAGGATTAAATGAGGTATTATTGGGCGCCTGGGTGGCTCAGTTGGTTAAGCGACTGCCTTCGGCTCAGGTCATGATCCTGGAGTCCCGGGATCGAGTCCCGCATCGGGCTCCCTGCTCGGCAGGGAGTCTGCTTCTCCCTCTGACCCTCCTCCCTCTCATGCTCTCTGTCTCTCATTCTCTCTCTCAAATAAATAAATAAAATCTTAAAAAAAAATAAATGAGGTATTATTGTTTTGTACATTGTCTAGCACGTAAGTATTCAAATATTAGCTGACATAAGTAGGAATGATAATATATATTCAGCTGTAACTTCTGTGAATCCCTAGTTATGAGTTGAAACTTGGGAAAGAAATCAAACTTAGGCTGTGAAACTTGGTAAAGACATCTGTGGGTAGGCGTGGAGTAAATATCCTCATATGTAGCCTTCCAGACATCTGTCTACAGCCAGTGCAGTGGCCTTTAAAGAAAACAAATGGGATGTGGCAAGCTTTTGGACTTCTTTCCTAGGACCTGTATCTTGGCACTGATGCGTGAATTTCCACAGATCAGCTGGCTAAATGATGGCCAGCTGACTTTCTCTCCACCCCAATCCTCATGTTAGCAAATGGAGGAAAACACAAGAGGGTATTCTAGAGGAGGTGTAATGAAGCCTGAGACCCTGTAGTCAGTAATGAAATGCAACATTGATGAAGATGTTCTATAGGGAGTAAGGGAAACAGGACAGTAATGTTCAGTAGGAAAGAGTGTTCTTTGCAAAAGTACTTTCTTTTCATTAAAGGAGACCTCTGATTACATGTGAGTCTCATCACAGAATCCTAAATGTAGGGGAAGGAGAATGTGGGGGCAGCTCCATTGGGTCAAAGGACATGCTCTTTTTATAAGCTATGTCATGGACTTAAGAGTCAGGCATACCTGGGTTCAAATCTCAGTTCTGCCACGAATTAGCTGTCTGATTTGGGACAAATGATTTCTGTTCTCCATTTTTCTCATCTATAAATGGGACTTTTGGTTGTTTCTACCTTATTTGTTGGTGAGAAAGTTTTAAAAGTTGATGGTAAAACACTTAGTTCAATGTATGACACTTACTAATCACTCAAATGTTAAATAAAGGTGAGGTTATCTCTTTTTTATAACCCTCTCTTTGTAACTGCAAGGCTGAAAAAAGTCCTCTTTATCTTTCCTGAATCTTAGTTTCCACTTACATACAATAAGAAATCTAGACACAAATCAGCAGTATCTTCCAAAGATCACCACATAAGGAGTCTGCTTCAAGCAATAACCCAAGAGACAGAGTTGGAAAAAACTGGCTGTTCTCTGAAATCTTAGTTTCAGAGGTTAGGGACATGATGAAAATATCATATTCTTCTTTGATGATATATTAGTTTTTCTGAATCTGTATTTTAATTCTGTTCTGCATAGATCTTTGGAAGTAATACATTTACCAGACCTAGAAAAATGACATTGAAATAGGAGATGCCTCTGCAGTTTTATGACATCAAGTAGTCATGTGACCTGAGGCAGATGTTCATTTGCCCCAGTGGTAAAACAGAGGACTTTAATTAGATGAATTGTAAATTCCTCATGAGGTTTGGAGTTTTCAGTGTAGGATTCTAAACTTTATTTCCTATCATTTATTCTGAATTTACCTGATTAGAGCCTTAGAGTTGTATTAGTCAGCTCAGGCTTCCATAACAAAATACCATAGACTAGGTGGCTTAAACACTGGGATTTATTTCTCACAATTCTGCAAGCTGGGAAGTCTAAGAGCAAGGTGATGACTGATTGAGCTTCTGGTGAGGGCCCTCTTCCTGGCTTGCACATGGCTGTCTTTATGCTGTGTCTTCCTCCTGGCAAAGAGAGAGTCAGAGCAAGCTCTCTGGTGCCTCATCTAAGGGCACTAATCCCATCATTAGGGTCCCACTCTAATGACCTCCTTTAAACTGAGTTACCTCCCAAAGGCCCCATCTCCAACTAAGGATTTATGAATTGAGGGGTGGGCACAGTTTGGCCCATAGCACAGTGAATGGGGGAAGATTGCTTTTGAAATATTCCTGGGTTTATTAATGTAATACAAAGTTATGAGCACTTACCAAATGTCAGATACTGTTTGAGTCACTGGGAATATAATACTGAACAAAACAGGCATACTTTATACTCTCATGGTGGAGTTGATATTCTAGTTAGTTTGATGTGTAAGCTATATATTCATCTTTTCTATAAACATTCTGATACAATTCACAGGGAATTTAATGGTGCCTTCCCAAGGAGCATGGGAGTAGACTAAGCATTTCTTTCCACTTTATTAAATCAGAGAATTTTAATTCCTAGGGGTGCTGGGTTGTTATTTCTTTGGAGGGGCCAATATCCCTAATTTATACTTGAGTTTCATGGGTATTCATGAACATGATATTAATATTTATTATAAGCATTAGATTTACAGGCAGAAAATTTGGGTCAGAAAAATTTTTATTCAGAAAATGTGGCTTTGTTATTTACTAGTAGATGATCTTGGTCAAGTCACTTTAATTTCTGTGGTTTTAGGTTTCTGTGGTTCAATTTTAATTTTAAAAGCTGTGAGTTTAGATCACTGATCTTTATTAGAAGAGTCTGCTATAGTAATTCATAAATGAAAATGTTTACTATGCTTTTTATATATAAATCAAATATATTATTGGATATGAAAGCATTTTAAAAATGGTTTTATTTATCTGATTACTAATCAAAATGAAAATGTTGCAGGTAGACCCTCCTTTTACCATTGTGGTTATCTAATAGTGCAAAATAAAATACCCCAAAACTCAGTGTTGCAATACAATTATTTGCTACGTTCATAAATTCTGTGGGTCAGGAATTTAGACATGGTACATCAAACATGGCTTGTCTCTGCTGCCTTGCTGTCTGGAGACTCCGAGGGAAGACTTGAAGGCTAGGCGCTGTGATCATTTGTAGATTTGTTCTCTCATATGTTCTGGTGGTGATGCTAGCCGTTGGCTAGGTATCAAAATTCCCTTCCATGTGGACCTCTTTGCATGGGCTGGCTTGGGCTTCTTCAAGGGATGGTGGCTAGATTCTCCAGGGCCAATATTCTAAATAGAGCATGTGCAAACTGCCTTTTAAAGATCTAGTCTCGGGTGCCTGGGTGGCTCAGTTGGTTAAGTGACTGCTTTCGGCTCAGGTCATGATCCTGGAGTCCATGGATCAAGTCCCGCATTGGGCTCCCTGCTCGGCAGGGAGCCTGCTTCTCCCTCTGACCCTCCCCCCTCTCATGTGCTCTCTCTCTCAAATAAATAAATAAAATCTTTAAAAAAAAAAAATCTTAAAAAAAAAAAAAGATCTAGTCTCAGAAATTATATAGAATCACTGTCAGCCCCAAAGATACAGATGCAGTGAAAAGAAGGGGCACCTGTGCCCCAGTGTTCATAGCAGCAATGTCCACAATAACCAAAATGTGGAAGGAGCCAAGATGCCCTTCAACAGATGAATGACTAAAAAAGATGTGGCTCATATATACAATGGAATATGACTCAGCCATCAGAAAGGATGAATACCTACCATTTACATCGACATGGATGGAACTGGAGGGTATTATGCTAAGTGAAAAAAGTCAGTCAGAGAAAGACAATTATATGGTTTCACTCATACGTGGAATATAAGAAATAGCACAGAGGATCATAGGAAAAGGGAGGAAAAACTGAATAGGAAGAAATCAGAGAGGGAGACAAACTATGAGAGACTCTTGACTTTGGGAAACAAACTGAGGGTTGCTAGAGGGGAGGTGGGTGGGGGGATGGGATAAATGGGTGATGGGCATTAAGGAGGGCACATGATGTGATGAGCACTGGTTGTTATATGCAACTGATGAATCCTTGAACACTACATCAGAAACTAATGATGTACTATATGTTGGCTAATTGCATTTAAATAAATAAAGAATCACGGTCAGCATACTTTGTTGGCTAGAGTAGTCACAAGAGAGTCAAGGTCCAAGGGGAGGAGAAATATACTCTATAATCTGATGGGTAAAATCAAGGTTATAGATGAACATATGGGATCTGAAATACTTCTATGACTATTGTTGAAAAATATAATTAGCCTCAGTCAACCCTTGACCACAGTAATTCATATACTCCCCACATATGTGCAAGATACATTAACCTTTCTGTCAGTACTCTCACCAAATCTCATACCATTCAGTTTCATCTCATCTGAAACAAGTACAAGAGTAGGTGAGGTTCCTTGGATGCAACCTGTCAGTACTGCTTCTAAAGGAGTTTCTCTTAATTCAAAGAGGTGTGGTCTATAGAGACAGTTTTATTCTCCAGAGTACCCAACATACCATGGTGAAACTGCCATAGGATAACAACTGCAGACACTTTGATTTAAAAATGAGAAGTTAGAAGGCACAAATCAGTCATTGGTCAATAGAATTTCTGTCATCTAGTGAGGCATATTTTGCTGGTTCTTTGGTTCTCAGGATTCCTGTGAGTGATTCTCTATGGCTCGTGGATCTGCCCTCTGAGTGAGTCATCTTTTCATTTCCATAAGAAATGTCTAGCAGTATTTCTCTCAAAACAATTATCTCATAAGTGTTATAGATTTGCTACTAATCTTACTGGGGTTAACTCCATCAAACAAAAACCCTCGCCACAAACATTGTTGAGATAAGTCCTTATCTACCTCAGACTTCTTGTTAGGCTACAAATGGAAAATACCTTATTAGAAATCCCACATTTAAACAGAGAGGATCTCTGCAGTATACCCTTAAGATCTTTATTTATTTATTTATTTTAAGATTTTATTTATTTTTTGACAGACAGCAAGAGAGGGAACACAAGTAGGGAGAGTGGGAGAGGGAGAAGCAGGCTTCCCACTGAGCAGGGAGCCTGATGCGGGGCTGGATCCCAGGACCCTGGGATCATGACCTGATCCGAAGGCAGACGCTTAAGGACTGAGCCACCCAGGCGCCCCACCCTTAAGATCTTTGAATGGACTTTTAAAAATTGAGGTAAAATTGGCGTATAACATTATATACATTTAAGGATTACAATATCATATTTGACATATATATTTATTGCAAAGTGATCACCTCCAAAAGTCTTATTACCATTCATCACCATACTTTGACCCCTATTGTCAGTTTCACTCCCTAGTCCCCCTTCCTTATGGTAACCACCAATCTGTTGTTTCTGTCTATGAGTTTCTTGTGTTGCTTTGTTGAGATTTTTTTAGATTCCACATAGGAGTGAAGTCCTGCTATTTTTGTCTTTCTCTTCTGGCTTATTTTACTTAACATAATACCTTCAGTGTCCATCCATGTTGTCATAAATGGCAACACCTCACTCTTTTTTATGCCTAGTATTCTGTTGTGTATATATGCCACATCATCTTTATCCCTTCATCTGTTGATGGATACTTACGTTGTTTCCACATCTTGGCTCTTGTAAATAATGTTGCTGTGAATATCAGGGTGTAGACATCTTTTCAAATTAGAATTTTTGTATTCTTCAGATAAGTACCTAGAAGTGGAATAGTTGTATCATGTGGTAGTTCTATTTTTAACTTTTTCAGGAATCTCCCTACTGTTTCCCATAGTAGCTATACCAATTTACATTCATACAAGCTGTGTATAGTGTTCTCTTTTATCTACATCCTCTCCAATGCTGTTATTTCTTATCTTTTTTATAATAGCCAGTCTAACTGGTGTGAGGTGATATCCCATTGTGGCTTTGATTTGCGTTTCCCTGATAACTTATGATGTTGAATACCTTTTCATGTGCCTGTTGGCTATCTGTATGTCTTTTTTACTTTTTTTTAAGTCTATTCAGATCCTCTGCCCAGTTTTTAATTAGGTTGTTTGTTTTTGTCATTAAGTTGTATGAGTTTTCGTGTATTTTGGATATTAACTCCTTGCTGGATATGTGATTTGCAAATACCTACTCACATTCAGTAGGTTACCTTTTATTTGGGCAATGGTTTTCTTTGCTGTAGAGAAACTTTTCAGTTTCACGTGGTGCCATTTGTTTTTGCTTTGTTTCCTTGTCTTTGGGGTCAAATCTACAAAAACATAACTAAACAAATGCCAAAAACTTACCACCTATGTTTTCTTCCAGGAATTTTATGGTTTCAGGTCATACATTTTGAGTTAATTCTTGTGTATGGTGTAAAATAGTGGTCTAGTTTCATTTTTTGCATGTGGCTGTCCAGTTTTTGTAATACCATATATTGAAGAAACTGTCTTTTCTCCATTGTATGTTCCTGGCTCCTTTGTCATAAATTAAGTGTGCATTTATGTGTGCATTTATTTTTGGGTTGTCAATTCTGTTCCACTGATCTTTGTGTCCATATTTATGCCACTACCATACTGTTTTGATTACTGTAGCTTTGGTATATAGCTGGAGGTTACAGAGCATGATACCTCCAGGCTTGTTCTTCTTTCTCAAGATCACTATAGCTATTTGCTATCTTTTGTGTTTTCATACACATTTTTGAATCATTTGTTCTAGTTTTGTGATAAATGCCATTGAAATTTTGATAGAGATTGCATTGAGTTTGTAGATTGCTTTGGGTCAACAATATTGATTCTTCCAATTGATAAGTATGGAATATCTTCCCATTTATTAGTGGCATCTTCAGTTTTCTTCATCCATGTCTTAATGTTGTCAGTGTAGAAATCTTTCACCTCCTTGGTTAAATTCATTCCTAGGTATTTTATTGTTTTTGATGCAATTGTAACTGAGATTGTTATAATTTCTCTATTAGTTTGTTGTTAGTATATAGAAATGCCATTATTTCTATAGATTTATTTTGTATCCTGCAGCTTTACAGAAATCATTTATCCTGTTTTTTAGTGGAGTCTTTAGGGTTTTCTACATAAAGTATCATGCCATCTTCAAATAGTGACCATTTTACTTTCTTTCTGATTTAGATACCTTTTATTTCTTTTTCTTGCCTACTTGCTGTGGCTAGGACTTTAAATACCATGTTAAAAAGAAGTAGCAAGAGTTGGCATTCTTGTCTTGTTCCTGATCTTAGAGAAAAATCTTGCAGCTTTTCACCATTGAGTATGATGTCAGCTTTGGGTATGTCCTATATAGCCTTTATTATGTTGATGTACTTTTCCTCTATTCCCACTTTGTTGAGCATTTTTATCATAAATGGATGTTGAATTTTGGCAAATAATTTTTCTGCATCTATTGAGATGATATGATTTTTATCTTTCATTTTGTTAATGTGCATCATATTGATTGATTTGCAGATGTTGAATCATCCTTGGATCACCTGAATAAATCCCACTTGATCATGGTGTATGATCCTTTTAATGTATAGTTGAATTTGGTTTGCTAGTATTTTGTTGAGTATTTTTGCATCTATGTTTTTCAGGGATATTGATCTATAGTTATCTTTTCTTGCAATATTGTCTGGTTTTAGTATCAGGGTAATGCTGGCCTTTTAAAATGAGTTTTGGAAGAATTCCCTTCAATTTTTTGGAAGAGTCTGAGAATAGGTATTAAATCATCTTTGAATATTTGATAGATTTCACCAGTGAAGTTGTCTGGTCCTGAACTTTTGTTTGGAGGTTTTTGATTACTGATTTTTTCTCCTTATTAGTAATCAGTCTACTCAGATACTCTATTTCTTTATGATTCAGTCATGGAAGATTGTATGTTTCTAGGAATTTGTCCATTTCTATTAGTTTATCTAACTTATTGGCATCTATTGTTTGTGGTATTCTGTTATGATCCTTTGTATTTATGTGGTATTAATTGTAGTTTCTCTTTCAATTCTGATTTTGAGCCCTCTCTCCTTTTTTCTTGGTTAGCCTGCTAAGCATTTGTAAATTTTGTTTACCTTTTCAAAGAACCAGCTTTCAGTTGCATTGATCTTTTAAAAAATTCTTTTAGTTTCTATTTCATTTCCTCCCTGATCTTTATTATTTCCTTCCTTCAACTAACTTTAAGGTCCATTTGTTCTTTTTTGAGTTTCTTTAGGTGTAAAGTGTTTGATTATTTGAGATTTTTGTTGTTTGAGGTAGGTGTGTGTTGCTATGAACTTTCGTCTTAGAACTACTTTTGCTGCATTACATAAATTTTGGTATGGCATATTACTGTTTTCATTTGTCTCTGTATTTTTTGGTCTCTTACTTGGTTTCTTTGGTGACCCATTGGTTGTCTAGTAGCATATTGTTTAATCTCCACATTTTTGTTTTTTCCTGTTTTTTTTCTGTAACTGATTTCTAGTTTCATACCATTGTGGTCAGAAAAGATGCTTAATATGATTTCAGTCTTCTTAAATTCATTGAAACTTGTTTTGTGGCCTAAGATGACATCTATCCTGGAGAATGTTCCATGTACACATGTGAATGAACTATAAAGTTCATCTGGGCTGATGTGTTGTTTAAGGTTGGTGTTTCCTTATTGGTATTCTGTCTGATTGATCTATTCACTGACATATGAGGAATATTAAAGTCCCCTACTATTACTGTATTGCTGTCAGTGCCTCCCTTTAGGTTAATTCATAATTGCTTTATGTATTTTCATGCTCCTATATCGGGTACGTACATACTTATAAATGTTAGAGCTTTTTGATGATCAGCCCCTTTATCATTATGTGATGTCCTTCTTTGTCTTTTATTATGGTCTTCATTTTAAAGTCTATTTTGTCTGATAGAACTATGCCAGATTTCTTTTCATTTCTGCTTATATGGAATATCTTTTTTCTTCCCTCTACTTTCAATCTGTGTTTGTTCTTACTTCTGAAGTGAGTCTCTTATAGGCAGCATATAGATGGATCTTGTTTTTTTAATCCACTAAGCCACTCTGTTTTTGCTTGGAGAGTTTAGTCTGTTTACATTTAAAGTAATTATTTTTATGAGGCCAGCATTACCTTGATCCCAAAACCAGACAAAGACCCCATCAAAAAGGAGGATTACAGACCAATATCCCTGATGAACATGGATGCAAAAATTCTCACCAATATACTAGCCAATAGGATCCAACAGTACATTAAAAGGATTATTCACCATGACCAAGTGGGATTTATTCCTGGGCTGCAAGGTTGGTTCAAAATCTGCAAATCAATCAATGTGATACACTACATTAATAAAAGAAAGAACAGGAACCTTACGATCCCCTCAGTAGATGCAGAAAAAGCATTTGACAAAGTACAGCATCCTTTCTTGATTAAAACTCTTCACAGTGTAGGGATAGAGGGTACACACCTCAGTATCATAAAAGCCATCTATGAAAAACCCACAGTGAATATCATTCTCAACAGGGAAAAACTGAGAGGTTTCCCCCTAAGGTCAGGAATATGGCAGGGGTGTCCACTATCACCACTGCTGTTCAACATAGCTCTAGAAGTCCTAGCCTCAGCAATCAGACAACAAAAATAAATAAAAGGCATCCAAATTGGCAAAGAAGAAGTCAAACTCTCACATTTTGCAGATGATATGATACTTTATGTGGAAAACCCAAAAGACTCCACTCCAAAACTGCTAGAATTCATACAGGAATTCAGTAAAGTGGCAGGATATAAAATCAATACACAGATATCAGTTGCATTTCTATACACCAACAATGAGACAGAAGAAAGAGAAATTAAGGAGTCCATCCCATTTACAACTGCATCCCAAAGCCATAAGATACCTAAGAATAAATCTAACCAAAGAGGCAAATGATCTGTACTCAGAAAACTATAGAATACTCATGAAAGAAATTGAGGAAGACACAAAAAATGGAAAAACATTCCATGCTCATGGATTGGAAGAATAAATACTGCGAAAATGCCTATGCTACCTAGAGCAATCTACACATTCAATGCAATCCCCATCAAAATACCATCAACTTTTTTTCACAGAGCTGGAACAAACAGTTCTAAAATTTGTATTGAACAAGAAAAGCCCAAATAGCCAAACGAATGTTGGGGGAAAAGAAAAAAGCAAAGCTGGTGGCATCACAATGCCAGACTTCAAGCTCCATTACAAAGGTGTAATCATCAAGACAGTATGGTACTGGCACAAAAACAGACACATAGATCAATGAAATAGAATAGAGAACCCAGAAATGGACCCTCAACTCTATGCTCAACTAATCTTCAACAAAGCAGGAATGGATATCTGATGGAAAAAGGACAGTCTCTTCAACAAATTGTGTTGGGAAAATTGAACAGCCAAAAGCAGAAGAATGAAACTGGACCACTTCCTTAAAACACACACACAAATAGACTAAAAGTGGGGAAAGACCTAAATGTGAGACAGGAGTCCATCAAAATCCTAAAGGAGAACAGGCAGCAACCTCTTCAACCTCAGCCACAGCAACTTCTTCCTAGAAACATCGCCAAAGGCAAGGGAAGCAAAAATGAACTATTGGTACTTCATCAAGATAAAAAGCTTTTGCACAGCAAAAGAAACAGTTAACAAAACCAAAAGACAACTGACAGAATGGGAGCAGATATTTGCATATGACATATCAGATAAAGGGCTAGTATCCAAAATCTATAAAGAACTTATCAAACTCAACACCCATGGAACAAATAATCCAATCAAGGAATGGGCAGAAGACATGAACAGACATTTCTCAAAAGAAGACATACAAGTGGCCAACAGACACATGAAAAACTGCTCAACATCTCTTGGCATCAGGGAAATCCAAATCAAAACCACAATGAGATACCACCTTACACCAATCAGAATGGCTAAAATTAACAAGTCAGGAAATGACAGATGTTGGCAAGGATGTGGAGAAAGGGGAACCCTCCTACACTGTTGGTGGGAATGCAAGCTGGTGCAGCCACTCTGGAAAACAGTATGGAGGTTCCTCAAAAAGTTGAAATATAGCTACCCTACGACCCATCAATTGCACTACTGGGTATTTATCCTGAAGATAGAGAGGTAGTGAAAAGAAGGGGCACATGCACCCCAATGTTCATAGCAGCAATGTCCACAATAGCCAAACTATGGAAAGAGCCCAGATGTCCATCCACAGATGAATGGATAAAGAAGATGTGGGATACACACACACACACACACACACACAGGAATATTATGCAGCCATAAAAAACGAAATCTTTCCATTTGCAATGAAATGGATGGAACTAGAGGGTATTATGCTAAGCAAAATAAGTCAATCAGAAAAGACAATTATCATATGATCTCACTGATATGTGGAATTTGAGAAACAAGGCAAAGGATCATAGGGAAAGAGAGGAAAAAATGAAAGAAGACGAAACCAGAGGAGACAAACCATAAGAGATTCTTAATCTCAGGAAACAAACTAAGGGTTGCTGGAGGGGAGGTATGGTTGGGGAGGTGGGGTGGCTGGGTGATGGACATTGGGGAGCGTGTGTGTTATGGTGAGCACTGTGTATTGTGTAAGACAGATGAATCACAGACCTGTACCCCTGAAACAAATAATACATTATATGTTAATAAAAAAAGAAAGTAATTATTATTATTGTTATTATTTTTAGTAGGATACTATTTATGTTTTTTTAAATTTTTAAAATTTTTTAAATTCAATTTACTTAACATATACTTAATTATTGATAAGTATATAGCTGTTGCTATTATGTTAATAGTTTTCTGGCTGTTTCCATGGTTCCTCTCTGTTACTTTCTTCTCTTTCTCTCTTCCCTTGTGGTTTGGTAGCTTTCTTTAGTATTGTGTTTAGATTATTTTCTCATTTTTGTTTATTTACTATGAGTTTTTGCTTTGTGGTTACCATGAGGTTTACATATAGCACTCTATGTGTATAAGTCTGTTAAGCTGAGAACAACTTAAATTTGAACATATCTAAAACCTTACATTTTTATTTACCCATCCATGTTTTATATTTTTGATGTTACATTTTACATCTTTTTATTTTATGTATACCTCTTAACTGATTAGTGTAGTTTTCGTTAATTTTATTACTTAATGTGGTTGATTTATAAGTGGTTGATCTACCACCTTAACTGATATTTACCTTTTCTAGTGAGATTTTTTACTTTTGTATGTTTATTATTAGTCCATTTCTTTCAGCTCAAAGAAGTCTCTTCAACATTTCTTGTAAGGCTAGTTTAATGTTGATGAACTCTTTCAGCTTTTGCTTATCTGATCTCTCCTTCAATTCTGAATAACTTTGCCAAGTAGGGAATTCTTGGTTGGGAGGTTTCTTTCTTTTTCTTTTTTTTCCCTCCTTTTAGCACTTTGAATATGTCATGCCGCTCTCTTCTGATCTGTAGTTTCTGCTGAGAAATCAGCTGATGGCTTTATGGAATTTTTCTTATAAGTAAGTTGTTTTTCTCTAGCTGCTTTTAAGATGCTCTCTTTATCGATGAGCACTGGGTGTTATATGCAACTGATAAGTTATTGAACACTACATCTGAAACTAATGATGTACTATATGTTGGCTAATTGAATTTAAATAAAAAAATGAGATGCTCTCTTTATCTTTAACTTTTGACATTTTAATTGTAATTTTTCCTGGTATGGATTTCTTTGGGTTCATTTTATTTAGGACTCTCTATGCTTTCCAGACCTGAATGTCTGTTTCCTTCCCCCAAATTATGGAAGTTTTTAGCCATTATTTCTTCAGATAAGTTTTCTGGTCCTTTTTCTCTCCGTTCTTCTGGCAGATGCAAATGTTATTCAGCTTTATGTTGACCAAAAGGTCCCTTAAGGAAACTTCACTTTGTCTTATTTATTCTTTTCTTTTTGTTGCTCTGTCTGGGTGATTTCCATTGCTTTGTCTTCCAGCTTGCTAATCTGTTCTTCTTCATTTAGTATGCTGTTGAACCCCTCTAGTGTATTTTTCAGTTTAGTTGTTGTATTCTTCAGCTGTATAACTGCTGCTTGAAACTTTATTATATTTTCTATATCTTTTGTGAAGATCTCACTGTGTTCATTGATTCTTTTCCTATGTTAATGAACATTTTTATGACTGTTACTTTGAACTGTCAATGAGGTAGATTGCTTATCTCCATTTCATTAGTGGCTTTCTGAGGTTTTATCTTGTTCTTTGTTTTGGAACATGTTCCTCTGTCTCATTTTTCCTGACTCTTTTTGTGTCTACGTATTAAATGAAGCAGCTGTCTCTCTCAATTTTGAAGAAATTGCCACTGGAAGGTGGTGAGTCTGTTTGTCCAGAGCCCTCAGTGTGGTAGCTTGCCAAATCCTGTCACTCCTAGTGTTTTAGTTTTATGGGGCCCAGACATGCAACCCCCCCCCCCCCCCCGGATGGGCATTCACAGATATCCCTGTGTGGATGTGCACACCATCTCATCTGGCAGAGTAGGGGCCATGGTGGAGGAGTGCCAGCCCAGGGCACACCTTGGCACTGGGTCTGGCAGGGAAGGGGCCATGGTAGGTAAGTACTAGGATGGGGTGAGCCCCCATGCTGGATCTTGAGGGGCAGGGTCTGTGGTGGATGAGTACTGGATTGGATTGTAGGATAGAGTTGCAGGGGAATATGGGACAGGGTGAGTGGCACTAGTAAGGAAAATTGAGAGAACCAAAAATGGCACTTGTCCGCACCAGGCTAGCAAGGAAGGAGGCAGCAGAGTTCAAAACAAAAAAACAAAAAACAAAACCCCTCCCAAAAAACCCAAAAAACAAAAACAAAACAACACAAAAACAAACAACCCTGCCCCCCCACCCCCCCCCCCCCCCCCCCCCAAACAGCATCTATCAGCTCCTCTGTTCCTAGGGAGATCTCCAAAAGACCCTCTGGCCCTTTGGTATACCCCATAAGACTAGTCCATGAATCTTCCTCACAAACCACCCAGGCACTTCTCAAGCTACTGACCCCACTGTAGGGATTCATAGTGAGTGAGTGAGTCTGTGCACAAGCCCTTTAATAGAGGACTGATGATTTTCTTACCTCGAACCTCTCCTCTGTGTGGAGCTGCACACTTGTGATATCCCTTCCTCTTATGTGTTGTGGGATAGGTGGCAGGGGTTCAGGAAAGACCACTTGTCTGCCCCTTTTACCTATCTGGATTTGGCCTTTTTTCTTCTTTCTTTATTCTTCCTTTCTTCTTCCCTTCCTTCCTTCCTTGTGGAGGAGCTACTCTGCTAGTTTTCAGGTCTTTTTTAGAGAAGATTGTTTTATGTATATAAATCTGAGGAGGTGAGCTCAGATTCTTCTACACTGCCATCTTCCTTAAGTGGACTTTTATCTGTTTGAGATACCACCTTATTTTATTATTATTATTTTTATTATTATTATTATTTTGAGATCTTAGAGTTTTAAAGTCACACACTTGACTTTATCTTTAGATCATGTTTTCCTGACAATACCCCAGATACGATTTCTGTAACAAAGCCATTTATTAATTTTAGCCTCTTTTACCACCTGGAGAGGCTGGAAATGAGAAACGCTGTTATTTCCAAACCCAGAAAATCCTGGCTCCTTTATATTCACTAGTCCTTCCTTTAGCATTTCTCTGTTTTCTTACATTGACTCTAGGCTGCTGTAGAAGCCTGTGGCACCAAGTGGCACCTTCTGCAATCTGCCTGGAAATTTCCATGGCTCAATTATCCAAACTATTGAATACTTTTCTATTTCCATGTTATCATAGGAGATAGTGTTTCCAAACTTCCCACCACTACATAAGAAGTGTCTTCTTTCTTTCAGCTTGCAGTAACACTTTTCTCCCTTTCCTTTAATCTCCTACTTAGAATCTTCCTGAGGGCTGTCAAGGTTCTGCTGATAGACTTATTAAGAGGCTTTAAGTTTTCATTAATACTCTCCTATGTGTTTTTGCTAGTCTCTGCCCACCACCAAATCCCAAAGTCACCCTGCTGGTTTTAGGTACTTTTGTGATGGTAGTGACCTACTTTCCAGGTATGAAAATTTATTCCAGCTATTTAATGCTACATAACAAAGTACTATGAAACTTAGGATAAATATATATCTATTTATTTTATTCATGGATTCTCCAAGTTAAGAATTTAGACAGGTGTAGCAGGATCGTTGTCTTCCCTCCATGATGTCTGGGTTTCATTTAGAAGATTCATTCTGAGGACTGGAATCATGTGAAGACTGGTTAACCCACAGGTATGGTGGTTAATGAAGGCTGTGGACTAAGACCTCAGTTACTTTGTACATAGCCCTCTCCATAGGATCTTTTTGTGCAGGTAAACGTGGGTCTCTTCACAGTATGGCATTTGGTTTCTCAGTAAAAGCATCCCCCAAAAGAGGGATCCAGGTGGAAGCTGAATCCTTTTTAATACCTAGCCCTGGAAATCACATAGCATCACTTCACTCCATTGGATGGAAAATTCACAAATCTTCTCAGGTTTAAGGGGAAGGAAAATAGGCTCCAATTCTTGATGGAAAATCGTAAGGTTCTGGAGAGACATGTGGAACCGAAAATATTACTGTGACCTTTTTTAGAAATTAAAATTTTCCATAGCATGTTTTATTAACCTTATTTAAACATTACTTGTTTACGCATGTGGCAAAATGAAAATAAGACCAAAAAAAAAAAAGTGTGAAAAATTAAAAGGCCCTTCTCCTTTTTCCTAGAGTATGCACTTCTGATTATTATATAGTGAGTAAATTTAGTCATTGTTTGTGTAATTTTTCAAAAATGTTCTCTGCATATACCAACATATGCATATAGTCTTGTATTCTATTAAGTCTGCATATATTTGAGTTATAAAATCCTCTCATTTATCTATAGTGGCAAGGTAAGAAATAGGGGTTTTTCTCTTGAAAGTTTTATGAATCTTTTTCTTCAAGACATCTGTTAAAAAGAATGGTTTGCTTAAGCTAAAATATATCTGTATTTCCAATCACATTGGTGACAGGAGATAGAACAGAGATTGACCTCATGCTAGGATCTAGAATGCCCATTTATGAGGAAAACAGTTGGTCCTTGATGGCAAAAGTCAGTTTGATTTTGTTTTCTCATGTTTCATGTTCTTAAGAGCTTGGTAGGGCAGAAAACAAACTAATATGGGGATTTTTGCTTGTTAGGTATAATAATCTCAGAACATTTCAAAATTTGATGACTACAGAATGAAGAGGAAATGCTTTTTGGGTTTCTGATGTATGGCATGTAGTCGAAAGGACCCTGAGTTAGGATTTTAGAGGTTTTGTATCTGGTCCTGGTCTTCCTACTGCAAAGCTTTGTGACTTTGAGTAAGTTTCCTTTTCTTGTCTTTCTTTTGATTTCTTCATTTATAACATGAAGAGGTTGAAATTGAACTTTTCTACTCAAAGTGTAGTCTGTGAAACAGCAATATCCATATCACCTGGGAGCTTTCTATAATTGTGGACCTCTTTCCAGACCTACTGCATCAGATTCTGCATTTTAACAAAATCCTCAGGTGGTTTACATTAAATTTTGGACAGCATTGGACTAATCTCTAAGGTACTTTTCTGTTTGAACTTTTTAGGACAAAAAGGACTTAAGAGAGAAAAATAACAAAGCAGCTTCAGTGATATTGATACTTTATTCTTTCTGAGAAAAAAGAAGTATTACCCATATATGGGATATATATATATCTACTGATACAGTCAAAAGATTCTTTTTTTTTTAGTTGAAAATTATAGAGGCAAAAATGCCAAGGGATACAAGATTGCTTATTGTATTTAGTGATGTTATAGCTTGTTATAGTTTCTAGCCATATCCTTTTCTGCTTCCCTGGCTCTTCTCATTAGTCACCTTCTCAAGGTTACTTTCAAGAATTCTTTTAGAAACAAGCTAGGAAAATTAAAGTGACCTACCAAAGGTCATGCTGCAAAGCATTGTTGAAAATGCCAGTAATAATGGATGACAACAGTACTCCAGAAAGAGCCCCCAAATAAGTAAAGGATTTAGTTAAATGAAGCCTAGAATAATAAGTGGTGTTCCAGTTGATTTATTACATGGTTGAATAAATAAGGGAAAGAAAGTTACTTTTTTATATTGTTGCAACATTTCTCCTTCATTTTAGCCCAGTACTTGGACATAGCAGAGTCCTAATAGTAGTGTTTTATTCTTTTTTATCTTTCCAACAAATATTTGTTGCACACCTATTAGGTATCAGGCATTGTGCTGTGAAAAAGAATAGGAACTTCATTCTTTTTTTTAATAGCTTTACTGAGATATAAGTCACATAATATATAAATTCATACATTTAAGGTGTACAGTTCAATGGTTTTGAGTATATTTGCCAATATTTGCAACTATCACCAAAGTCAATTTTATAATATTTTATCACCTCAAAAAATCCCATACCAGTTAGATATTGTCCCCTCTCTCCTCCCCTTCCTAGCCCTAAGCAATCACTCATCTACTTTCTATTTAGCAGATTTTTCTACTCTGGACATTTCATATGAATAGGATCATATTATGAGTCTTTTGTGACCAACTGCTTTTACTTAGCATAATGTTTTCAAGGTCCAGCTATGTTATAGTGTGTATCAGTACTTCATTTCTTTTTATGGTCCAAAATATTTAGTTATTTGGATATATCACATTTCACTTAACCCATTCCTCAGTTGATGGACATTTGGGTTGTTGCCACCTTTTGACTACTATGAATAATACTGCTATAAACATGTGCATACAAGTTTTTGTGTGGACATAGGTTTTCATTCCTCTTAGGTACATAACTAGTTGTAGAATTGCTAGGTCATATAGTGACTATGTTTAATCATTTAAAGAACTATCAGACTGTTTTCCAAAGTGGTGGCATGAAACTTAACTCTTGGTGAATGTAAAGAAATAGAGTCAAGTTAGAGCAGGCAATGTGTGGGATGTTTGACACTATGTAGTCTGTTTCTCATCACTCCATCCATTTCATTCTTCCCACCTCCATCTGGATAGGCTCCTTAGAACATCTCTTTCAAAATGTTATCTCCCTGCTCGAGAATCTACCATGAAAACCCACTGACTGGTAGTATTAAACCCTCAAGGCTATGATAGTCAAGACATCCATATTATAACATAAGCAAAGCACAGTGGTTTGAATATGGAGTTTAACATTTTAAAGACTTAGGTTTTAATTCAACTTTGAGACTTTATTAGCTTTATGTCCTTGTCTACATAATTAATTTATCTCTGCCACAGTTGCCTTGTCTCTTAATTAATAGATTGTTGTAATGATTTTCACAGAGGATGTTTAGTATAGTTTCTGGCACATTATAATTACTCAGTAGGTAGTGATTGATATAATATCAATATAAAATAAGATATTTCCATATACTAGCTGCAAACATTTGGAAAATGAAATTTAAATATAAAATTTGTATTTTATATTTATTTAAATATAAATTTATTGTATTTATATTTATATATATATTATAAAAAGCACAAAAGATACCCATAAAATTTAGAGATAAATTTAACAAAAAGATATGAGACCTCTCTACTAAAAACTTTAAAATATTCCTTAGAGATTTAAAGAAGACCTAAATCGATAGAGATACCATGTTAATGAACTGGAAAGTTGAATACTGTTTTGATTAAAAAGTGTCAAGCAAACTTTCAACTTTTTTTATGGAAACAATTTTTAAAAATTTATATGAAAATGCTCATTTGTTTCTTAAATTCCACATATGAGTGAAATCATAGGGTATCTTTGGCTGACTGATTTCACTTGGATTATACTCTTTAGCTCCATCCACATCATTGCAAGTGGCAAGATTTCATTCTTTTTTATGGCTAAATAATATTAACAAACGAACATGGTGGGGGGTGGAGAGGAAAACCAAGAAACAGACTCTTAACTATAGAGAACAAACTGATGGTTACCAGAGGGGAGGTAGGTGAGGGGATGGGTGAAATAGGTGATAGGGATTAAGGATGACACTTGTGAGGAGTACCAGGTGTTGTATGGAAGTGTTGAATCACTATATTGTACACTTGAAATTAATATTACACTGTATGTTAACTAACTGGAATTTAAATAAAAATATGAAAAAAAGTTATATGAAAATGCAAAGAGTTTACAACATTCAAGGCCATCTTGAAAAAGAACCAGTCAGATGAATTATAATCCTTGATATCAAGACTTCCTGTAAACCATAGTAATCAAGACAGTATTAGCATAAGGATATAAAAGTTGATCAATAAGACAAAGTAGAGTTCAGAAATAGATCCATACACATATAGTCAATTTCAATAAAAGCTCAAAGGCAATTCAATGAGAAAAGGCAAGTCTTTTTAACAAATGGTGCTAGAATAACTGGATAAACACTTGGAAGAAATGAGTCTCAACTGCAACTAATTATTTTAGATAAATTATAGATCTAATCATAAAAACAAACTAAAACTTTTGGGGGGCACGTGGCTGGCTCAGTAGAACATGCAACTCTTGATCTTGGGGTTGTGGGTTCAAGCTCCACATTAGGTGTAGAGATAACGTAAAAATAAATTTTTTTTTTAAACTAAAGCTTTTAAAAATAAACATAGAAGAATATATTAATGCTCTTGGGGTAGGCAAAATTTCTTAGGAAAGGAAAGCACTAAACCACAAAAAAAGTCACCAAAATAACCAAACAAAACCATACTTCTTTTCATTGAAAGAAAAAAAGTTTAGTTATAATATGGGAGAAAATATTTATAATACATATTTGACAAAGAACTTGATCCAGAGTAAATAAAGAACAAACCAATAATAAAAGGAGAAACAGGTTTTTTGTTTGTTTTATCATACAAAGTTTTGGACACTTTCTTACAAGAAAGGATATGTGAGTAGTGAATATGAACTTAAGAAAGTACTTAACATTATTAGTTATTAGAGAAATGCAGATTGAAACCACAATGGAATACCACTTCATTGTGGCAACAACAAATGTTGAGGATGTGGAGTAACTGGAACTCTTTGTTCAGAAAAGGATGCATATAATAGAGCAAACACTTGAGAAAACAGTTTGGTAGTTTCTCATAAAGTTAAACATGCAACTATGTCTATTGACCCAGGAATTCCACCTCTAAGTATTTACCCAAGAGAAATAAAAATATATTTCTACAAAAAAGGCTTGAACTAGATTGTTTATAGTTAAACTTCACTAATAGATGGTCAAAAAGCTTTACTACCAATAGCAAAATGACCAGCATCGGGACAATAGGTGAACAAATTATGGTATAATCATATAATGGAATATTCCTCAGCTACATAAACTGCAAACTACTGATAGGTGGAACAATATGGATGAATCTCAAAAAGTCTGTTGAGCAGAACACTAAGAACCAAATCAGAACACACTGTAAGATTTGATTTATATGAAGTTCTAGTTCCTTGTGATAGAAATGAGAACCATATGGAGGGTGGAATGACTGGAAGGGGACATGAGAGAATTTTCTAGGGTAATGGGAATGTCCTATGTCTTAATTGCAGTGTTGGTTACATGGGTGTATACATTTGCTAAACTCATGGAATCCTCAGCTTAAATCTGCACATTTCCTTCAAATGTAAATTTTACCTCAAATAGATTTAAATCTGTCTTTGGAAATTTATTACCTTTGTGTACTTGGCAACCTAACTTGTCTCCCTGTACATCAGTATCTTCAATGGATTGTTATAGCATTTAAAGAGAGAAGTGTATTTTAAATATTTAGTTATTTGGGACATGTTATAGGCACTAAAGTAGGTACATCATATCATTAATGTAGCTAAGTCCCTAACTGGTTCAGTATTTGCTAGAATCAAAAAATAATCTTAACAATTTTTGCACATTACCCTTGTATTACTTCCACTATGTATTTGCTTCTGGGCATCTTCTGGCTTGGAACTTAAGAAATTAATCATTGATAATTAAGCCGCACTTGCTGCCTACCAAGTGCTAATTAATATGATCTTGAACAAACCCTTTTACTTTTTTCAGCTTTAGTTTTCTCATCTTGTTTCTCATGTTTAGCTGTACATGAGAATCACCTAGTGTGATTTTAAAATCACACTGGTGGTGGTTCCCACCTACAGAAATGCTTATCTAACTGACCTAGTATGGGGCCTAGGCATGAATTTTTTTTTTTTTAATTTGAATTTGGTGTCAGATTTGAATACCACTCAATCTGGTTTCCAGCTCAAATGGGAGTCTACAAGCTGGGAACCTTCAAGTATTTGGTTAAGCCACATTTTGTTGTTGTTGACGCTTAGTCAGGGCACAGAATTTCCAACTGCATGCCAACACTATGCTTTCTATTGCTTTGTAACCAGTCTTTTTTACATATTTGCCTCATCTGCCTGGGCCTTTAAAATATTAAACTTTTTATTTATGGTCTTATTTGTAGTCTTTGGTTCTAAATATATTTATTTATTTATTTATTTATTTATTTATTTATTAAAAGATTTTATTTATTTATTTGATAGAGAGAGACACAGTGAGAGAAGGAACACAAGCAGGGGGAGCGGGAGAGGGAGAAGCAGGCTTCCCGCAGAGCAGGGAGCCCAATGCGGGGCTTGATCCCAGGACCCTGGGATCATGACCTGAGCTGAAGGCAGACGCTTAACTGACTGAGCCACCCAGGCGCCCCTGGTTCTAAATATATTTAACATCTACTATAAGGAAAGGGTTTTTATTTTTCTTTTATAGGCATTGTTATTTTTATTATCCTCTTCTATGAATGAGAGTCAGATCTCACTCATTTGGAAAGACAGAACTGTGATAGTGAATTTTGAATACAATCTCTCATCCTGCACTGCTCAGTTCCAGCAAGTTGGCTAGAAAATTGCCCCATACAGCTATTGTGTCTACTGTTGTATCAGCAAAGCAAGGTAAAGAAAATCTGATATAACTCCTCCTGGAGATGCAGAGAGATTTATTTTTTTTTAAACTGGAAATTGCAGAACGGATGAAAAAATACTTTCATTCTTTTCTTTAGATGTATAATGAGATATTCAGCTGGGGTGGGATGATGATGTAATTGCATTACAAATAGCTTGATCAGTCTGGCTGATTCTTGCAAGGATAATGACTTAGTAGATTTCATAAAGAGAGAAAAGAATGGGATATTGGGATTGCTCCTGAAGCCCCTTTCAGTTGAAAGGAGCAGGGCTAATGCTACCCACCAATGATAAATGATTTGCTATTGTCCAATTTTCCTGAATGGCTGCCAGTATAATCTATAGCTCAGAAGCTCAGAAGTCTGTATGGATGGGACATTTTTTGCTTTTATGTGGGGAAAATAAAATCATAAATCCTATGATGATGGAAGTGAATGATATCTCATGACAGACATCTTGGTCCATTCAATAATGTGACATGCTTCCTCTCTACTTAATTTTGATAAACATTCTGAGGCTTTTTATAGAAAAACCCTCACTCTTCTTCCTAGCCCAAGTTACTTCTTGTGTTTAGCAAATAAAGCATACCAAATCTTTCACACCAGTGTCTAGTAAAGATGAAAAGATCTTAGAATGTATATGACTCTGAGTGGTTTTAAAAGTCCCTTCCAGCCACCTGACATTAAGGATTTGTAGAGATGTTTATAAATGTGCTTCTTGTTGAATAGCTCTAATATTAGTGGCAATCACTACTTCATAGGTATCGTTTTTCATTTTTGGACAGGTTTTAGAACTTCCACTTATCAGTCTTACTCGGTTCTCTAAAACAGCATAAAAAAGTACAAACACTCTTGAATATTACAGAACTTTTAAGTATTAGTTAAAATGTAACTGTTTTCAAAGTCTTTCTGTTAGAGTAAATACCCTCAGTTTCTTCAGGCATCACCACATGCCAAGATTTTGTGCCCCATCATCATCCTGGTCACCCTAAATAGATGAGCTCCAGTTTCTCAAAAGACCTTGTGAGGTATTTTTTTAATGGAATTTAGGACTCACTTCAATAAACCAAAAGTGGAGTGAAATTTTCATCTACTTGTTTCTGGACACTATTGTTTATTGCCCCATTAAATCTTTCTTGAAGGAGGGTAGGGAAAAAATAAATGGCTGTTGTTCTGTTTAACACAGCCTTAGATTGCTTTAACTTTTTTTTTTGGCAGCCTCATATTTCCTGTTCAGTGAACTCCATCTCCGTGGCTGGTTAATTCTGTCACTTGAGAGTGTGATTCAAAGGAAGCCAGACTGAGTGCCAGGCTGTCCCACAGTCACAGCCCATAGCCCTCTTCCCTGCAGTCACCAGCCCATAGACTCTTGGTTGTAAGAGATTGAGACATGCTTTCACCCATTCCCCGAATGGCAAACTTGAGGCCATAGAAAAAAAAAGCTGGTTTTAGAAGTTCTGGTAATAGTTCTAGAACTGCTCAAAATGACTGGGTAATCTTGGATAAGTTTTCAAACAGAGCTTCCAAAGTTGTAAAGATTAAATTGAGAGTGTTCTTATCCATATCAATATTCACTATTAAGCATCATATTCTTTAAGAAAGGCGAGCATGTTAATACGTTTTTGGACTAGTGGTACTGTTAAGCCTTTTGAGTGGTGTTTAAGTGTTAGAATTTCAACTATCCTTTACTTTTCTTCTCCATTGAACTTAAGTATGCAAAGTCACTTTCTTTAACTGTCATATGACTTGTGGATGTGCATTTAAATCCTCACTGTATTATAAGCACATGGAAGAAACTTCTTTGCTGATTGAATTTTGTTATTTTTAATAACAGATGTGGAGATGGGTGGAGTTTAAGAAGCACAGGTTGTAGTTGTGAAATCATATTCTAAACTAGAAAATAATGATCTAAGATCTCAGGATGTTAGGCTGTTCTAGCCAACTGTCATTGTGCCAAGAAGTCCTCACGGTGTTCAAACCCATCACAATGTTGCTAAGCTTGTGATACTGTCTTTGATTTCTTCACTTTTCACCTGACCTTTTGGGCAGGGTCACATATACAGTTAGTTGTTGCTCATCCTCTGGAGCCCAGATGAGTGTTGCAAATACTCACTATGCATACTCTACTCATCTTTCTACCCATGACACATTTCATCCATTAACGCTAGCACTCCTGGCATGTATTGAGTGGAGCACTGGGTGTTATAGGCAAACAATGAATCATGGACCACTACATCAAAAACTAATGATGTACTGTATGGTGACTAACCTAATAAAATTAAATTAAAAAAAGAAACTATAGCACTCCTTCTTTACAAGCCCAGATACAGTTAAAAGTACTCCATGTGGCATTACAGGCAGTTACTACTAGTTGGCATAGGGATGGGTTCACATTCAAGCTCTTCCGCTTTCTCAGCATAATTCCTTTGTGCCTCGGTTTCCTCATTCACGAAATGGAGATAATGGTACCTACTCCAGGGGTGCCTGGGTGGCTTAGTCAATTAAGTGTCTGCCTTTGGCTTGGGTCATGATCCCAGTGTCCTGGGATGGAGCCCCATGTTGGGCTCCCTGCTCAGCGGGGAGTCTGCTTCTCCCTCTCCTTTTGCCCCTCCGCTCATGCACTTACTCACTTTCTCTCTCTCAAAAAATAAAAAATCTTTAAAATAAATAAATAAAAGCTTACTTAACAACCAAAGCTGCAGATGGGCATTTGGAGTGATATATTTGATAATTAAAGATGTTCAAGTATGTATGTATATGTTTGTGTCTCAATTAATTCCTATGTGCATTTGGGTATATGGATCAAGAAGTATAGTGATTTATGTTTTTATAACTTTGTACTTTAGTTAGAATTTGAGGAGGACCATTTAGTAAACACGTCACTAAAATATTCTTTCCAAAATGGACACCAATCTGGCTAATGATAGTACTCAGCCATTAACCTGAATTTCTTCCATCTTTAATTCTATTTACAGAAATACAGAAAAAGTACCAACTGCTTTAAGGAAGCAGGAGTTGGTCATGCTGACCTGTCTGTTGGCATTTTGTTAGGTCTTGTTTTTCTGACTGACTCTTGATCAGACAGCTTCTGTCCCTATGTCTGTCTTTAATATATTTGTGTGCTTCATTTCTACGTTTGTTTCAGACAGCTTTGCTGAAATGCTGTTGATACTCTCTTGGATGAGAGGAAATATGCAAGATGGGGGGGAAGTGTGTGTGTGTGTGAGTGTGTGTGATTTGTGGGAGTATATGTGTTCATGGACACATGATTTGTACATAATGAGGAATATGAGGAGATTGTGTATATATGTGATGTCTGTGTGTGGAGGAAATATATAACTATGTGTCTCTGTATCTGCAAGTTTGCATATGTGCACCCTTGAGAGTATAAAGAAAAGCCTCTCCTCCTGTTGAAATATTTTTTTGCCTGCCTTGAACTCTGCCTAAATGTTATCTTTTGTTTTCTTTCTCCCATTACCTCCCCCTTTCCTAGTCTCTGTCCATTTTCCTTCATCTCAAGTTTTACCCTCTCAGATGGCATCACCACTCAATAATCTATACCTTTCCATCTTTTTCTTAGAAGTGGGAATCTCCTTGTGTTTTTACCTATAAAGAGTGTCACATGATGGATCTTGTTTCTCAATGGTTCTATGCAAGATGGCTCATGTGTTTACCCAGGACATGTATCACTTCAGGCTTTCTTAGGTGAACCATGCCTGAAACCTTGACTGTCAACTCTTCTCTGCTGCTCATTGACAAAATATTCCCTCTCTGTCAGCTCCACTTATGCAGGGCAGATATTTTAATTATGCCCTCCTCCCCCCGGTAAGGAATTTGAAACCCATAAGTTACAGAGTCAGAATTAAACTAATGCTTTTTTCATCAAGTCATTTCTATAGAGGGTTGGGGAGGAAAAAGTTTCTAGATCAGACATATGTGGAGGGGTCTATGAATAAAAACATCAAAATAATATTTCACATCCTAGCCTTTTCCTAACCCCCAACATTGTTGAATCTTGACCCATCACAGGCCTTAGTGAAGATCTGTTGATGGATTGACTATTATCTCAAAACTTGAGTGAGATATGTGTTCTGTTCTTTTTTAGTGGCATTTCTTGGAGAATTCAGTCTTCCTTGACTCATACTTAGTACCCATGCTGACAACTTGCCTGGGCAAAATTAATGGTAATATTAATAATCATGGCAGGTCATGAACAAAATCTGTCAGTATTACTAAATATTCATGCTTTCTGCACCCCTTATATTCTGTTTACATTTCTAATAAGCATCTCAGGGCTCCATTAGAGAAATAATAACTGAGTTTATTAATGATAACAACTACAAATATGAATTTATACAAGGTACTATTTACATAATGCAAATAAGGGAATTAATTACAAACGTAGAGACGGAGAGGGTTCTGACTTGTCAGTGAACTCTAAGCCTACAACATTCATATGAAGAAAGTTTTTTCTTTTTTTCTGGCAATGACAATGACCTACCAGGTATCTGTAGAAAGAGGACTACAACTTGGGAATCTGGAGTATATAGGCTTAATATAATTGTTTTGCATCTGACTCACAGGGTCACTCATATTTAAAGATAGTGCCTGACAGATGTAAAGCCCTTTGAAGTCCACATTTTCCCCCCCTGTACATAATATCCTTTAAGACTTAAAACCACAAAACGGGAGAGAAGTTGGATTTTACTTTTGAGGGAATACAGTGAACACATGAATGGACACCTTTGAAAATATCTCAACCTCACAAACAGTTCCTCTGCAATGGGGATGAATCCACCTTCTATTGAGTCAGAGAAATGGATCTCAGGAATGTTATCTAAAATTGATGTCTACTCTTTTCATGCTTTTGAGCCTGAAGAAAATACCTGACACTAGCTGGGCCAGTCAGATCTTAGGCAGGAATCAGACATGGAAAAGAGAATGAGAATTGAGAATCAGTCTTTCCTAGTGGCTAGACTGATACCATGAAAACTTGGGTTATTTTGTCTTCCATCAGAAAACTGGGGGGGGGGAAGTGGAGAAATATTGACAGAGAAGATAGAGAAGCAAATTCACAGAAAACAGCAATAATGAAAGAAGAACTGTGAGGTCCCTTCCTAGATCTGCAGTGCTTCTGAGACCCTGTGGTGTTCCTGCCCTTGGCTTCCATGAAATACCTGTGGATCCTGAGATAAACTAATTGTTTTATTGCCTTTGCTTAAAGTAGCTTGCAGTTAAGACAAATAGTTTGCCTAAGTCACAAAGCTAGAGAGTGGCACAGAGTGAGTGAGAACTTCAGCTTTGTAATCACCCCTCTGCAGTTTTCCCTGTAGCTCTGCAGCTGTGGCATATATTCCTGGGTCCTCATCCTCTATTCAGGACCCATCCAGTCCTGTCGTGAGGGCGGAGCCTACTGGAGGGTTTTTAGATCTCAGAGTTTGGGCGGAGAGGATTCTGCTTTGCTTCTAGCATGTACAGATGTACTCTATCAGGATGCTCCTTGATTCATTAAAATTCTGCAAGAAGGAAATGCAGCCAGCTGCCATTCTCCTTGCTCATCATCTTTCCTGGTGTCAGTCGCACCTCATTGCATTTGGCAACGCTCTTGACGTGAGTGACATTAGCCAGAGCACAAATCAGGTAGCATCTGCTAAGGAGTGGGAAAAAAATTACAAACACATTTATTAAAGGGAAAACAAAATCAGGGTGACATCCAGGTTGTCTTTTTTATAGTCTGCTTCTGGGTTTGTGTTTAAGATAGATGGCTCCATTTTTTTGGTGTTCTAATTTAACTGTTTCAAAAGCTGTCTCTAACCTTCATCTGAGGGGACTCAAAACATTGAGTAGATTAACAGAGGTTATAACTAGAATAAACACGTGGTCTAATTTGTCCAGGATCATCTCAATTTATAGCTGTTGTTGGAAAAGAACCCATTTCCCTCTCAAGCATACCCTGATTTGGGTGGTAAATTATTTGATCATCCTGGTGAGAGTCTCCATTTGATAAATCAGTGATATTTACTGAGCACCTGTTGTGCATGATCAAAGTGCTGTGAATGTGTGTGTATGTGTAAATGTAAGTATTTCATGGCCTCTGCCCTTAACTTCCTTACAGTTTTGGAATACAATAATAGCAAAATAGAACTAAGAAGATGAAATCTTCTTAATAGCGGAACCAGAGAGTGCAAGCCAATTTGTTCTTAGTTTACTGTTCTTGTGGGAGGCATTGTATGGGTCAAGGACAGAGAATCTAGAGACAGAGGACTTGGATTCATATTTTAACTCTGCCGTTTACTAGCTGTATGAGTATGAGAAGATAAACCCTCCCACATCTGTACCTTCTCAGCTATGAGAGTGGATGATACCAGCATCTTCCTTCTTGTTGGGGTGTTGAGGATTGTGTTATGTGTGGAAGGTGGTTAACAGTGCCTAGTGGAAACTAAGAACTTAGTAAATAAGAGCTAAGGTATGATCCGTAGCAACAGGTCCTTACTGGGGTGAAAATCTTTGGAATCAGCCCTTGCCTCTTTCATTCAAACTGTGTGATGTATTAAGTAGGGCTAATCATAGAATCTCAGTATTTTATCCAGCCTCAAATCCCTACCACTCAACGGTAGATGGTGGGTAGGTAAACAACATTCTTCAGAATCATTCATCACATTTCTTCTCGACATTTTCAAATAGAGTTGTGACAGCAAGGCAAACTGTGTGTTGTGGGCTTAGGGGAACAGATGGTGTCAGAAAAATCTAGCATGTGATGGAAAAACATGGTGTATTCCTATCCAGCATAGGGAGGAGCAGGGACAGTGTGTACTGAATAATTCCTCCTTCCAGGTGGTGGAGGTGGGAAGAGAAGGGAGATAATAGTGTACCAACAGCAAACTCCTTCATGGAAAAGGTCTAGCCTGCTCATTCTCTAGAATTCCTCCCCAGATCTAGAAAGGTACTAAATTTTGTTAAATGCTATTTGAATATGTTTCTTGGAAATGTACTGAGAACTCTTTCCATGTGTTGATTGAAAAGTCTGAGACATTTTGAGCCTCGATGAAAGAATGTGGACCCCTCAAAAAAAAAAAAAACAACTCAGTATAAACCCAAATATTTACTTATTTAAATTATTATTTATTATAATTTAAACTGACATTTATTGAGCCCTTTATGCCAGAACTGAGCTGAAAGCTTTACGTGCTGTATCTTACTAAATGTCTACCACTGCACTGACATGGGTGCTAGAATTCCCATTTTGCTTATAAGGAACTGGTTCAATGATGCCTAAGGGTCACAAAGCCACTAGGAGAAAAGACCTTTTACCTAGGTCATTCTGAGTCCAAATTTTATACTTCTGATTACTATGCTATATGTGCTATGATAAACTTGCCTTAAAAATAATGGATTATAGAACTAGGTAACCACAACATCTTGGACAAACATTATGTTAAAAGATGGGGTAATAATGAGTGGAAGAAGAGGAGTTAAAATACTGAGGGTAAGAAGGGCAATTTTGGTTTGCTTGAATCTTCCTGTTCTCTATCTAAATTACGTAGGCTCTGGACTTGGGGTTGGGTGTCTAGTCTTGTTTCAAAGGAAAGATCTTTTATTTTTCCTGTGGAAAGCATTGCAAGATTTGAGCAATACTAAAATGCAAGAAAAATCTTCCTCATTCTGAACCTAAGGTCTAACTGGATGATATGAGGTAGAAATTGGAACATAAGATCTTCCCACTATAATGGGTAACATACTGGTTCCTTATTTTTTTCTTTATTCTTTAGTTCTATAAATATTTAAGGTATGACTTCTATATGCCGGGCTCTGTGCAGGCATATTGAAGACAGAAAGGCAAGGAAGACAGACACAATGGCTATGATCATTAAGTTTATTATCTTATTTTTTTCCTAGGAAATAAAGGTTATGAAATCATGCACTATTCAGTGGTTTAGTGTATTAATTGCATTTGGTCAGTCATCTATCTATATGTAAAACTTAGTTGCTTTCATATCTTTATAAATGCATTCACACGCTATCTCGGAATAAAGCAATGGAGACATCAGTAATACAGTGTTTAATGGCTGATTGCCTTGATTCAGAAAGATGAGAGGGTCAGTTTTGCTGAATAACACAGAATAAGTTGTTAAATTCCTCCAAGCTTATTTACTCCTTTAGAAAATGACCCTTTGCCCCTCCTTTCACCACAGGTAAGCTACACATATAGAATCAATTTTCATATGAAGATGCATCTGTCCCAGAGCTGAACAAGTACCTGGAGCCAGAGGACTCTGAAGAACTGGTTTTAAAGAGTAATCTTTGTCTCCTTCTCCCTATCTACCTTTGGGTGAGTCCCCTCATCTTCAGTTAAGTGAGAATACCCTCTGTGTTACCTTGATCATGGCCTAATGTTAGGATCCAGTGAGATGGATTGGTAAGTACTCTATGAATTCAAGGGCTTCTAGGTAAATGAAGTTTATATCTGAGACACTTACCAGATAGGAATGAAATAATTTCAAACTGTGTGGTTGTGTATACCTCGCAATATCAGATGATTTCTCTATGGGTGGTATGGGTCAATAAGATGGTGACATGACTGGTTCTCTCAATTCAGATTCCACTTGGACAAAATGCCTCCTATAATATAATTTCTGGTGAGTGACCAAGTAGAAATGGATGCATAGTCATCTATCAATGCATGAAATAGTCCATGCAGTCAAATGTGTTGGCCCTCAAACTTCTATTCCCCTCCCTACTTAGGAGAGATGTCCATAGCTCCTGGCACCATGTCCCTAAATCTGCCTCCAGATTACAGAGTATGTTCAGCAGGGAGTTGTTCCCTTGTCAACAATAAGCATTAGTACAGCAGTTGAACTGGAAGGAAAAGCCTTTGTCTATTAGGAAGCCTGCAGAGCTTAGTTGCTAGGCAACCCAGTCTGGAGGCAGCAACCAGTGTGTACCATGAGGAGATCCAGGGAGGTGGGCCTGGAAAATAGGGGGAAGCAATTCTTTTCTCAGAGAGACAGGAGAAGAAAAGGCACTGCCTACTACGCTGGTAAGGAGGTGGTATGTACAATGAATTAAGTTGTGCGTTTTAGCATCGAAGTGCTAGGTGTCAACACTTACTGATAACTATATTGTCATCTGGAAAACTGTGTGACCTTGAGTAGTGACTTTCTCCAGCCTCAGGTTGTCTGGCAAAAGCAGAAAGCCAGGGAGCCAGATATTGCTAACTTCTCCCCATCCTTACCACTACAAATACCACACACACACCCCTCCTTAAATCAGAGAAACAGGATTCTGATCTCTTATGTACTGTATTTGCATGACAGGATGGGGAGAAAAGGATATATTACTAAAAATCCTGGAATAAATGGTGTTTGGGTTTCTTTAAGCTTAAGGTTCTAAATAAAATGACTGTTTCCCACTCTTAAACATAACTAAATATTTACACAGGGCAGAATATGCCAGAATACAGATATGGGGGAAGTTCTCTTTCATATAGCCAAGCTCTTAGAGCTCCTCTATCCCAAAATACATTTCTCACTAGGCTGCCAGCAGATTTGAAAGATGCAAGATTAGATACTTTAGGGGGAGTTAAGGCATGAACTATTCCTGAGCCACTTGGGAGATGTGACATATCAACTAAACATTCACAAATTCTGAGCTTAAGCATGACAGTGATTTGAACTCAAAACATTAGGCACCTCCCAGTGAAGGGATATCCAGGGTTGAGAACCGGACTGATGTTGGCACATGCAGACCCATGAGGGTTGAGGCATCACAGAGAAAAGGCAGTAGGTTTTAAGATGTGCAGACATGCAGATAGAGATCTGAAGCAGGACTGCTTCACTTATTTTAGCTGTTAAATCTTTGACATGTTACCTAAATTTTTTGAGGCACAGTTTACTCACCAGTACATCAGAACTAGAATAGTATTTACTTCTAAGAGGTGCTGTGAATGTTAAATGAAAGAATGCATAAAAACCACTTAGCAGAGGGCCTGATGTAATGTAAATAAAGAATAGAGGCTGATAAGTTTGTCCAGGTAGTTTCTTGGATCAGTGTCACAGAGTAAATCTGGGTGATACTGTGGTTTAAAAAAATAACAACAACACAGCTCAGGGGCAGGATGTCGGCAAGGGAAAGTGCTGTAGTAGGAGTTGGGAGACCAGCCTTCTGTGGGGGTCTAAGTCACCACCAAGCATTTAGAGTCCAGATGTACAATTGTGACAACCCAGAGGTTTCACAGAAAGAGTAGTGATAAGGCCAAGAGTACCTTCTCAAGCACCATAGAGCTCTACTCCAGACAGAGTTTAAGAAAACAGCTCCAGTGCTTTCAGTCTGAAATCATTTTTTGGAGGTAACACTATTAGTATTTACAGAGCTTTTTGTATTCTTGGATCTGGGATTCCTAATCTATGAGTGGTTTTCTTTTCAGAAGATCCAATTTACAGATTCTTTCCTATTGTTTAGGCCTTGCTCTAACCTTTTCTTCTCTGGGCTACCATTTCCTCACTAATAACAAGATTGGCTTGGATGATCTTCGAATCTGCTCTAGCTTGCCTTTTATACATCTTCCCCAAACTTTTCTTAAGTCTTGCAGTTTTTTAGTCATTCATTAAACACATTTTACTGAGTGCCTACTAGGTGGCAGGCTCTGTCATAGACCCTGTAGGTTCATACAGTGGTAAACAATCCAGAAAATTTTTTGTTTTCATGGAGCTTACAATGGCAGGAGATAGACTCTAATCAGGGAGACAGGAATGTCTGATTATTTCAGGTGGTGATAAATGCTGTGAAGTACACTAAAATGAAGAGGAACTGTATCATTATCAATTACAGTGTAAAAACCCACTGAAAATGTACTGTCTTATAGCAACAATGACTCGTTGACACTCATGAATCTGTAGGTTGACTGGACTCAACCAAGTTATTCTCTTCTTCCACGTGCCACAGCCAAAGTTACTTATGCAGCCACATTCACCTGGGAGGTCACTGGGGGCTGGAACATCCAAAATGACCTCTCATTCTCCAGGGTCTCTTTACCTCGTCATTATTTTGCATCCTTCCCAAACTTTTTTATAGAATGATAGCTGGATATTAAGTGCACAAACCCCAATGTGCAAGTGTTCCTCAAACATATGTAGCTGTCATATTTTCAATGTCCCACTGGCCAAATCAAGTCTGATGGGCAAGCCCAGACTGTGTGGGAGGAAATTACACAAGTGCATGAAAACAGGACCATGGTTCATTGTAGTCATCAAAGATAGGGGAAGATGACTACTTTATATTGGAAAACAGGTGAAACCTCTCAGAAGCAGTGTTATTAGAACTGAAACATGAAAGCTGTAAGATCAGAGAGAAGAGGGCAGTTACAAAGGTGCTGAGGTAAGAAAAGCTTGCAGTTTTTGAGGATCTGAAATTTGGCCTGTATGGCTGGTATTTTGTGAGTAAGAGGAAGGAGTGGTTAGAAGATCAAGCCAGTGAGGTTGGGCAGAGGCAGATCATAAGGCTTTTAGGCAATAGGAATTTTGGATTTCATTCTACATGCATTGGAAATCATTAATATGTTTAAGAAATGATTTACATTACAAGAAGTCAGACTTCTCAAAAAAAAAGATATTAAGATATTAAGAAAATTGGTCCAGTCTTTTCAATAAGTCAGAAACCTAAAAAAAGGACTATGCTATATTAAGAGTGTAATTAAAGTGTGATCCCGGAATAGGGAAAAATAGCTGTAAAAACATTTCAGGATTATTAGAGAAATTTTTTAAATTATTGAAATATAGAGGTAGTATTATCATCAGAAACAAGTTAAAAATAGGTACACTATGTTCTCATTTTGGTTAAAAAAACAAAACATACATGTATACATACATGCATAGAAAAAGATCCACAGACACATATATACTAAGGTGTGTTAACTTTGATAATGATCCCTGAATGCAAGATTATAATGGTTTTATTTGCCTAAAAGTAATGGAAGATACAGAGACAAAAGTGAAAACAGGTAGTCCGGGTAGGAAACTATTAGACATGAGAGATAATGGTCACTTTTAAAGGCTGATTACAGTGGAGTTGGTAAGAAGTTGATATACTGGAGATAACAATTTGGAAGCAGAGGGGTTAGGACTTCCTTTTTTTTTTTTTTAAGATTTTATTTATTTGACAAAGAGAGAGAGTGAGAGGGAACACAAGTAGGGGGAGTGGGAGAGGGAGAAGCAGACTCCCCACCAAGCGGGGAGCCCAATGCGGGGCTCGATACTAGGACCCTGGGATCACGACCTGAGCCGAAGGCAGACGCTTAACGACTGAGCCACCCAGGCACCCCCGGGTTAGGACTTCCTGATGAATTGGCTGTTCTAGTAGAGGTAAAAAGTAATAAAAAAAAATGACTCTGGTTTGACTTGAGAAGTGGATGGAAGTGGTGACATTTTCTGAGACAAGAAAGAAGCAAACAAGTGTGGTTTGGGTGCCTTTCTCAGAGAAAGGTTAGGAGATGACTGGGTACCCTGTGATGGGTCATCTGTCAGGACAGGTGCTATTCTGCATTCCTAATCTACTTGGATGAATTCCATTCAGTCCTCAGTTTTCTGTTCGGGACAAACCTTGTTAAGAAGAGGCTGAATGAATAAGAACATGTCTTAAAAAGTCACCTGAGATCCTCGGCAGGTTATAAATAACGTAGCACTGGATGCTCTGTGGAATAATGGTTGCTTTCATAAGCCTTTCCATTTTAGAAATTCAGTGCCAACACTTGAGATGGTTCAGTGAAACACAACCCAAATACTTACACATAAAAATTAGATCACTAAAAAACAGAGGAGTAAAATTACTATACCAAAAAGTGAAATCAGACATTTGGGAGAAATATTATCAATACAAATAATCATTGATCAGAAGAGGGTTTTTTTTTTTAGCCAGCAATCAGTTACCTGAAATCCCCAGTTAATCTAAACTCATCTATGTGATGACAATTTTATGGTGATCATTTACAACTTTGCAGGATTGCCTGGAAGACTTCACCCTCTATGCTGAAGCTAAACAAAGCAATGTGGCTTTTTGTTAATTGTAGAAAGAAAATATTTGATTAAACGTGAAGAAGAATTTCCCAAATAGTAAGTCAAGACTAGAATAGATGACTCTTTGACATGGTTTCTACCCACTGAGACTATTTCCTAACTTTATGATTTTATGGCCAAGCATTTAAAGCAAAAATAATCAGACTCTTGAAAGGCAACTCCATCCAGTGTATTTTTTTTTTTTTTTAATTTGGCCTATAACCAATCTAACCAGATGCATCACAGCTGAATCCAATCCAGATGGTTCTTTGAAACAGCCAAACTGAGCATTTCAGACGTGCGACAAATTTGGATACTGGATACCTCAGACACTTCACTAAATAGGAAATCTGAGAGGCCAATTACAGAAACTCAGAGACCACAAAAATTAACAGGGTAGGGGTAAAATGTCAAGTGATGAGCAGGTGTGGATTTTAGTGAAAAGAATTTAACCTTCAGTGGAGTTCAGGTCTTTAACATAGTTCCTTCATTAATGTTTACCCATCTTTTATTTAAATTCAAAAATTTACACTGTCTGAAAAAATCTCTCGGGATACATGCTTTCAGTGTTCTAATTTAAGAAGCAATTTCCCAATGCAAAGAAAAAAATGTATAAAAGGCTTGGTTATCTTAACAGCCTATAAGAAATATTTGGGTGTATAGCCAAAAGGTTTGTTTTCTTTAGCAAAGCTAAACTATTATAGCTAAATTATAATGGCTCTAAACATTTGCTCTCAAAAAGTACCCAAATAAAATCATAATTTCCCTAACTATCCTGCTTAGAAAATACCTAACTGGGTCTGATAGACCAATTCTATCATTAAGAAATACAGGCTTGAAGACAGATATGTAACTGGAATTCATGGTATTGCATTGTCTTTTCCGGCTTTTGGATCAGGTCATGTGGCCTACTGATAATAAAATCTTAGTAGCTTTGAAAAATTTCCCAATAAGTGAGTTTAAACTCCCTAAGAAATGGGGCAAATAAAATAGATGGACACTAGGCCGAGGAAGTGAGCACAAGTCAGATTAACCAGTAGAATTCAAGATCTTTGTAGCTGGTCTCCATGGTGGGAGGAGAACCAAGAAATAGGCAGAATGGATTGAAGGTTGTAAATAATCCAGAAAGGTACCTTCAGATGCTGGGTGAAGAAGCCAAAGATAGGCCACAGCCACTCTGCTTGATCTCTTCTTGTTGGTAGAAGTTCTCTTCCTATAAGAGGAAAAGCAACGCCAGAGACAAAATCACTCAGGTCACAAAAACACTCCTGACTAAATCAGACAGAACTTGGTTCATATTCTGACTTTATCAATTATTCTTTGATTTTGTCCCTGGTATTTCATTTCTCTAGGTATCCATTGCCTCCTCTGTAAAAGGATCAGTTATGAGGATTAAACAAGATATTGCTGTATAAAGTAGTTGTACAATGTTTGATATCTAAGAAGTCTCAATGTTAGCTATTTTTAATATAATCAATGGAAATGAAGAGAGTAGATGAACCAAAAATAAGGGAAAAATAAAATAATACTGATTTTTTCAATTATAACAACCATGTTTCTAAGAATGCAATGTTTCTTTCAGGTATGGTAGGGAATCAAATTGTATGAAAGCCACTTACTACTAGCCAGGGTGTGGCTCTCTGAACATTTATAGCTGTGATTTTTTTTTTTTTTTGGAGTAGGTCTTGATATTTTTTCACTAGGCCAGATTTGATGACAAACAGTTGTCCTAAAGTTTATAGAGGCCTACAGAGATAAGTCCCACCGTGGATTCAACTTTGTTGAATCACTTTTGGTTGAGGACTACCAACTTCAAGCTGATCGTGCAAAGAGGGCACAACTGTAATCTGCGCTGGAGCAGAATTCCGCAGCTGTCCACTACCACTATCTACTACAGTTGTTCTTATTTAACCCATAACTGCCACAACTCTGGTTTGCATTTTTTTCTCTGCATGTCTGGAATCTGTCTTCATCTTACATGGACTTGAATGCATAATATGTTTGCCATATTTCTTAACTCTGTTCTTTCTAATAGTCCTCTAATAGGCCAATCAAGTTTTAATAAGCCAGACATAGTGAAAACAATGGTGCAGCTATTAGAAGGCAATGGTGAACATGCTATAGCTCTGATAACACATGCCTTGTATAACACCTGTTGTACTGATGGGTGATCTGAAGTCCACTGGTCACATGGTAGGGAGGAAGGGACTTATTACTGAAGCTCTGGTGTTCAGACTGTAAGTACAGTTTTCTTTCTGTTCTGCCTGAATGTTTTGACCAGAGGAGTTGGGATACAAAGAATGATAGTGTGATGGGGCTAATCAGGGAAAATACCTGGGCGGAAATGAGTCTCAAAGGCCATGATAGACAAGGGTTGCACCAGGAGGGCATTTGAAACTAGGCTAAGCCACACATATCCTGGTTTGAGGATGAAAACTCACACCTTGCATTTGGGGGAGGAAAATCCTGAGTCTCTTATTTGAAATTCTTTTTATCCTTATGAATGTAATGTTATTTTCTAGCACAGAATACTTTCCTACACAGTAGGTGGTTAGGCTGCAGTGCCTAATTTAATCTTTCACTGAATATATTCCCTTAAATACGGTATCTCAGTTGACATTTATTAAATGCCTGGTTGACACCATACATCAAAGAATTGGGGAATAAACATTAGGTGTCACAGATTCATTTAGCAATCAAAGATAACTGCTGGGTAAATAATGACCAGAGTAGATTTATTTTCTTTTTTTTTCTTTTTTTTTTTAGATTTTATTTATTTGACAGTGAGAGAGGGAACACAAGCAGTGGGAGTGGGAGAGGGAGGAGCAGGCTTCCCGCGGAGCAGGGAGCCCGACGCGGAGCTCGATCCCAGGACCCTGGGATCATGACCTGAGCTGAAGGCAGACGCTTAACGACTGAGCCACCCAGGCGCCCCCAGAGTAGATTTATTTTCAAGCTGAATGGCTAGTTGCTATGTGAATTGCAATTCCTGAATTTGTCCTCTTCATCTGCCTGCCAGAACACTCCAGAGGCACTTGTTTAAGGCCTTTCAGAGTTTGGCTTTTAAATTCTTACTACTGCTTAATGATCAGTCCTTTTGGATGCCAAAATTCACTTTCTTCTTTTATATCTTTTCTCCTCTACTGTGCATTTGGTTTTTCTTGTTCTCCTAGCTGGTGTAGCATCTGTTACTTGATAAATCCCTCGATGCTCAGGATACCTATAGAAAAGGGAATTGTCAATGGTAGGATCCTGTCCCCACCTTCTTCCCAGTCTTAATAGCATCATTCTCCAGCTAGGAGAGTGACAGCTGCTCTAGAATATCAGGCAAGATCTTATAAAACCATGTTCTTTGCTCCACTGCCCTGTGTCCTCTGAGTTGAACATGTGGCTGGGATACTCATTTTCCCAAATCTCTACTCCCTTACCTCATAGTGTAGGCCTGCTGCTCTATTAATATTTTATAGAAGATTGGGTCAATTGGTGACACAAGTGAAGTTCATTGTATCCCATCTTGATCATAAAGGATGATTACTATTTAGGAGAAGAACAAACACAAATGCCTGCAAAGAAGACAGGTAGCAAAAATATAAAAACATCTGGGACTGGTGGAGTCTACGGTGAACAGAGGACTGCATACCCTACCTAAAATCATTCTCTTCTCTATCATCATCATCTTTTTTTTCCTTTTTGAAGGACTGCTCTTTCAGCCCACACCAAATATCTATGGGCCAGAAGGGCCTTGGGCCTCTGAGCAGTCTCCTATTTATGTGCATTTGATACCCCAGGACAACTCACAGAGAGACAATAATGATTAGTTCTCTTATATAAATAAGAAAATTCAGCTCAGGGACTTAAAAGGCCTGAGTTTGAGCCCTAACTCTTCCCTTGCCTCCTTTATCTATAATTCTAGAGCTCTTTTCATTGTGCTATGTCCATCTCTGTACTCCTTCCTCTCTAATTCACCTTTTCTAAGTGACCAGGGCCCTGTCCTTCCCCCAGTCATGCAGGGATACTTCAGTGATTCTGAGTCTGGTGAGAGCTTGTCTGGAGTCCCAGTAGTTTCTTCTTCCCACTCAAAATCTTTTATTCCTACTCTGACATTCTAGAATGGCTATTAATGCATTTGCCTCTCAATGAGTGATTCTAGATGAATAATCATATATGCTGAGAATTTCAGTCATCACATTGCAGGAGATCCTATGTCAGCTTTTTTGAGTGAACAATACATAGCATATATGTTATTTGACAATAACCTAAAAATTAAGTCCAAGTTCCCTAAGCCTTTCTCATTTAGAAACTAAAAATAATAAATGTAGAGGACAAACTTTACAGATTGGTAAACTTTGGATCAAATTATAAGCCCACTACTTTAAAGCTATGTGACTTTGGATAAGTCCTTTCAACTGCTTTTACACCTGTTTCCTCGTCCATAAAATTGGTAGCAGCAGTAGCTAACTTACGGTTCTGAGGGTGAAATGAGATAATGCATGTAAGGCACTGATGGAAGTAAGTCTTCAGTGGGTATTAATAATAAAGCTCCGGCAGAGGGCGCCTGGGTGGCTCAGTTGGTTAAGCGACTGCCTTCGGCTCAGGTCATGATCCTGGAGTCCTGGGATCGAGTCCCGCAT
>NW_023270971.1:7993280-8002104 GCF_011800145.1 Mirounga leonina
CCGTGGTTCTATCACTTGCCAGAAGCGGCCGACAGAGGCCCCTCCCCCGCCGTCTATCCTCCCGAATATCGCCTCGGATTCACTTCTCCGCACGTCCTACCTTCCAGAAAGCGGTCGCTTTTCTGATGAGAGAGTTGTTGCTCTTCTTTTCTTCAATCTCCTGTTGAGTTTGTAGGTGTTCAGAATGGTTTGATCCCTATCCAGCTGAATTCCTGAGAGGAGACGAAATCCAGGTCTCCTACTCCTCCGCCGTCTTGCTCCGCCCCCCTCAACAATATTTGTTTTCTAACCCATGAGCATGTAATGTCCTTCCATTTCTTGATGTCCTTTTGAATTTCTTTCATCAGTGTTTTATAGTTTTCAGAATACAGGTCTTTCACCTCTTTGGTTAAGTTTATTCCTAGATATTTTATTATTTTTGGTGTAATTGCAAATGGGGTTGTTTTCCTAATTTATCTTTCTGTTGCCTCATTATTAGTGTATAGAAATGCAATGATTTCTGTACATTGATTTTGAATCCTGCAACTTCACTGAATTTATCAGTTCTAGTAGTTTTTTGGTAGAATCTTCAGGGTTTTCCATATATGATATCATGTCATCTGCAAATCATGAACAGTTTATTTCTTCCTTACCAATTCGAATGGCTTTTACATCTTTGTTTTCTAATTGCTATGGCTAGGACTTCTAGTATTACGTTGAATGAAAGTGGTGAGAGTGGACATCCTTTTCTTGTTCCTGACCTCAGAGCAAAAGTTCTATTTTTCCCCATTGAGTATGATGTGGGCTGTGGGTTTTTCACATAAGGCCTTTATTATGTTGAGGTATGTTCCCTCTAGACCTACTCTGCAGAGGGTCTTTTATCATTAATATGTTTTTGTTATTTGTTGAATGCTTTTTCTGTATCTGTTAAAATTATCATATGTTTTTTATCCTTTCTCTTTTGATATGACCTGTCATGTTGATTGTTTTGTGAATATTGAACCACCCTTGCATCCCAAGACTAAATTGCACCTGATCTTGGTGTATGATTTTTTTTAAAATGTATTGTTGGATTCAGTTTGCTAATATTCTTTTGAGGATTTTTGCATCTATATCCATGAGAGATACTGGCCTATAGTTCTCTTTTCTTGTGGTGTATTTATCTGGTTTTGTTACAGGGTTATTCTGGCCTCATAGCATGGATTTAGAAGTTTTATTTCCTTTTCTGTTTTTTGGAAAAGTTTGATAAAATGGGTGTTAACTCTGTTTTACTTATTTGGTAGAATTCACCTGTGAAGCTATATGGTCCTGGACTTTTGTTTGGTGGGAGTCTTTTGATTATTGATCAAGTTTCATTGCTGGTAACTGGTCTGTTCAAATTTTCTATTTCTTCCTGCTTTCATTTTGATAGATTATGTGTTTTTAGGAGTTTATCCATTTCTTCGAGGTTGTCCAATTTGTTTGCTTATAGGTTTTCATAATACTCTGTTACAATTGTTTGTATTTATGTAGTATTGGTTGTTATTTTTCATTAGTGATTTTGTTTATTTGGGTCCTCTTTGTTGTTGTTTTTGATGAGTTTGGCTAGAGGTTTATCTATTTTGTTGATCTTTTCAAAGAATCATGCCTGGTTTCATTGATCTATTAAATTCTATATATTTTATTTCTGCTTTAATTTTTATTATTTCCTTCCTTTTGCTGGGTTTATATTTTGTTCTTTTTCTTACTCCTTTAGGTATAAGATTAGGTTGTTCATTTGACATTTTTCTTCTTAAGTTAGAACTATAAACTTGAGGTAGGTAATGCTATAAATTGTCCTCTTAAAACCAATTTTGCTGCATCCTAAAGATTTTGGACCATTGTGTTTTCATTTTCGTTTGTTTTCATGTAATTTTTAAATTTCTTCCTTGAGTTTTTGGTTGACCCATTCATTGTTTTCTTGTGGTTGATTTTTAATTTCATAGTGTTGTGGTCAGAAAAGATACATGGTATGACTTCGATCTTTTTGGATTTGTTGAGACTTGTTTGTGGTCTAATATGTGATCTGTTCTGGAGAATGTTCATGTGCACTTGAAAAGAATGTGTATTCTGTTTTAGGATGGAATGTTCTGAATATGTTTGTTAAATCCATCTGGTCCAGTGTGTCATTTAAAGCCACTGTGTCCTTTTTGATTTTCTATTTGGATGATCTGTCCATCGATGCAAGTGGGGTGTTAAAGTCCTCTGTTACTATTGTATTACTACAATTACTTCCTTTGTTATTAACTGCTTTAAGTATTTGAATGCTCCCATGTTGGGTGCATATTTGCAATTATTATATACTCTTGTTGAATTGTCCCCTTTATTATTATCTGGTGTCCTTCTTTGTCTCTTCTTACAGTTATTGTTTAAAGTCTACTTTGTCCAATATAAGTATTGCCACCCTGGCTTTCTATAGACATACATTTGTATGATAAATGTTTCCCCATTCCCTCCTTTCAGTCTTAAATGAGTCTCTTGTAGGCAGCATATAGATGGGTCTTGTGTTTTTCTTTTTTTATTTACTCTAACACTCTATGTCCTTTGATTGGAGCATTTAGTCCATTTACATTCAAAATAATTATTGACAGATAAGGATTTATTGCCATTTTGTTACTTGTTTTGTGGTTGTTTCTATAGATTTTTTTTTCTGATCCTTTCTCCTTTTGCTCTCTTTCACGGTTTGTTGGCTTTCTTTAGTGACATACCTGGATTCTTTTTATTATTTGCATATCTATTACTTGTTTTTCATTTGTGATTACCATTAGGTTTTTATATAACACCTTCTGCATGTATCAATCTATGTTAAGTTGACAGTCACAAGTTTGGACCCATTCTTTACTTCTCTTCCCCCCTCCCCCCATTTTAGGTATATGGTGTCACAAATCTTTATATTCTTTTATTTTATGAATCCCTTGACTGATTTTTGCAGAAAAACATATTTACTGCTTTTATGTTTTTGGATTTGTTTTGTTTTGTTTTTTTTACTTTTCATACTCTCATGGTCTTTTTCTTTCTTTTCTTTTTTTTTTTTTTTAAAGATTTTATTTATTTGACAGAGAGAGATAGTGAGAGCAGGAACACAAGCAGGGGGAGTGGGAGAGGGGGAGAAGCAGGCTTCCCGCTGAGCAGGGAGCCTGATGTGGGACTCGATCCCGGGACCCCAGGATCATGACCTGAGCCGAAGGCAGACACTTAACGACTGAGCCACCCAGGTGCCCTCATGGTCTTTTTCTTAAAGACTTATTTACTTAGAGAAAGAGTGTGTGTGTGTGTGTGTGTGTGCGTGTGCGTGCGTGTGCACACGCACATGCACACAGGGGGAGGGGCAGAGGGAGAAAGAGGGGGAGTGGAGAGAGGGAGAGAGAGAATCCCAAGCAGACTCCCCACTGAGCTTGGAACCCAACACAGGGCTCGATCCCACAACCCTGAGATCATGACCTGAGATGAAATCAAGAGTCAGATGCTCAACCATCTGAGCCACCCAAGTGCCCCTATGGTCTTTCCTTTACACTCAAAGAATCCCCATTAATATTTCTTGTAGGGCTGGTTATGATCATGAACTCCTTTAGTTTTTGTGTGGGAAACTCTTTATTTGTTCTTCTATTCTGAATGATAGCCTTGCTAGATAGAGTATTCTTGGCTGCAGATTTTTCCCTTTCAGCACTTTTAATATATCATGCCATTCCTTTCTGTCCTGTAAAGTTTCTGCCAAAAAATCTGCTGATAGCCTTTTAGGGTTTCTCTTGTATGTACTTTACAGCACTTTCTTCTCACCCCCCCCCAAACTCCATCAGAAAATACCTCTTAGATTAGACATATAGGGAGGTGTATGCTTCAAAGTACTCCTCAAAGGGAATTTCTGTCATACCAATGCTTTCCTTCAAGCTAAACTCTAAGGCAGTGAGGCCATCTAGCCATTCCTTCTGCGATGGTTATTTTTCAAGGCACCAGGCAGTATTTTTTTCTGATTTCTGAGTTTTTGCTAAGTTAACTCAAATGGAGTTATATGCTTCCTGCTGTGGTGTGGTAGATGTCACTTGGCAGGCCAGGTGGGGTCCTAACATGGTTGATTCTTTACTCCTAACCCAATTAGGAAGTCCAACTCATTCAGATCTGAGATTAACACATAACTGTGTCACTTTACTATCTGTGAGACACTTGACAAGATATTTAACTTCACAAAGGCTCAATTCCATGACCTGTATGATGGAAAACACAACTGTTTAAGTCTCAAAGCATACTTTGAATGCTAAAGTTAGAGTCAACCTATTTCAAACCTAGTCATGAAAAATCATGAAGTTGGTTATTACCTTTCTTATATAAGGGCTGTGACCCTTCTTATATATAATATCTATCTATACATATATATGTGTGTGTGTATAATTTTATATATCTTTATATATATAATATGTATGTATACCATTTTATTTGAGAAGGAAAAGCTTATTAAATTTATTTTGGGAAATAACTTAGAACCTGATACGGTGTTCTGATCATTCTGAGAGGAATAGTGAACAAGAAAAAACAATAAAGTTGCTGACCTTAAAATCAGAGCAATGTATATACTCCATGGGCTAGTCAACTAATGGCTAACTTTTCACATTTGTTATTAAAATACTAGAAGTCTAGGTAATTCTTAAAGCCTGTGTCATACAAATTTATCTCAAAATTCCAGAAATGTCAGAAAAAAAATGACATCAAAGATCCTGAATATTCTCAGGAGAGCTTAAGGGTAATCTACAGATCTTACTCAACTTGCTATGGGGTGATATCCTGATACCACCTGATATCCTGATTTTATAAGTGCAAATATTGTACGTCAAAAATGCATTTAATATGCCTAACCTACTAAACATCATAGCTTAGCCTAGCTTACCTTAAATGTGCTCAGAACTTTTACAGTAGCCTGTAGTTGGGCAAAATCATCTAACACAAAGCATATTTCATAATAAGATATTGAGTATCTCATGGAATTTATTGAGTACTGCTTTTTACTTTTTATTTTTCAATGAAATACTTCTTCATTGAATTTACTGAATACTGCTTTTTTACTTTCAATATTTATTGAAATATTAATTGAAAGTAAAAAGCAGAATGGTTGTATGGGTGCAGAGTAGTTTTAAGTGTATTGGTTGTTCACCCTTGTGATTGTGTGGCTGACTGGGAGCTGCTGCTTGCTGCAACTGCCCAGCATCACAGAGTATAGAACCACATATCACGAAAAAGATCAAAATTCCAAATTTGAAATATTGTTTCTACTTAGTGCATATAGCTTTTGCACCATTAAAAAGTTGAAAAAGCATAAGTCAAACCATTGTAATTTGGGGACTATGCATAATCCAGTCTAAACACAAACCTACACAAACCCTCTTTCTGTTTCTGCTTACATACCTCAGACAGTAGGGGACTTGTTACCTTTCAAGGCTGTTTATTCTCATCTGGACTTGGACAGCTTGAACTGTTCTATTTAAATCCAATATCAAAAACACATTTTGACTTCTTGCAACATCCAGAAATTTAAATTGCTGTCACAAGGTACATGATGAATCTCTCTTTCCTTTGATTCACTGAGGATTTTAAGGGCCTTAGGATCTATACTTCCCAGTCAAATAACCTTAGGTTGTTCAGCTATTTCCCATGGAACCTAATTTTAAAATCTTTTTTTTTCCTTTTGGCAATTTTCCTCCTAAAACACTGGCATGGCAGTATAAAGTCTTTCTTCAAGGATGGCACCCAGAAAAACCACTCACTCTTCTAATCTGAATTCTGCATCTCACAGTTTTCATAATCTCAATTGCATACCAAATTGTTTCAACTTTCATTACACATAAAATCCTGCCAGGTCACATCTTTCTATTTCCTAGATGTACCTTTGTTTAAATCTCATATTTAAGGTATACATTTCTTTCTATTAGTTTAGAGATAATTTTTATCTGTTTTTTTCCCTCCAGTCAGAAAAAAAAAAAATGAAACACTTGATCATTTCCATAGAGAATATTTTTTGCACTGTGAGAAGAGTTTGCTTTTTGTTTTATTTTATTTTATTTTATTTTTTAATATTAGGCAAGATACTTAAACTCCCTTAGCCATTAGGTAAAATGAGCATACAGCTTGGATCTACTAAACTACTAAAAATGATTGCTGAGAAGATTTAAATTGTTGTATAAGCTCCTAGTGCAATACCAGGCCCATTGCCTAGTATTCAAGAAATGGTCTAAATCCTACATTAATAATGATAGGTGGTGAGTGCCAGAGAAGCCAAATCCATAACCCCTCAAGTAAATCATTTTTATTATTTCATAATCTACATATCCGAGATGTGCTTTGTCTAGGCATTTGGCTTTATTCCTCTGGTTTCATGCCTAGAAGGAAAGTGGTTGCCAACCTCTGCAAAATAACCCCGTCTAATATTTGAAGCCTTCATCATCCTGTAGAGGTTAAAATAACTATAGCAGTTGTCTGTACATTCATTCTTTGACCTCATTTTCAAGGCATGTGAACTTCCAGGAGAAAGAAAAGGGACATATGTTGTGGAAGCCATGAGGAATTTATCCTCAGCCTTATGAGGCAACGTAATTATTCTCATTTTTTTTTTTTTAAACTTAAGGGGGTGGGGGGATTTAAAGAAGGTATCAAAAGGAAACAGAACCATCTTTTTAATTGTAGAAGACTGTAGTTCATGTGCATATACACTATGTTAAGTAAAGAGATTATCTTCTGGAAGTGAATCCTCTTGATGTAAATTGAGATTTGAGAGACTGTGTTTTAGCTTTGTTCTGAAATGAGACAGCCCAATTGTCTACCTGTAGTCAAAATTCTACAGATACTGCTTCAGACTACATGCTGGACTATTTCATGGTCCCTTGTGAAAATGGGATTTTGTATATATTGTAATTATAAATTGTTTTTATATATTTTATACCTTATATATATTTATATATTATATACTTTAATAAGTAATATAATTTTTTTAGACAATTTTTACCTTACCCTTTGAAAGTAGGGATTTCTTTTCCCATTTTACACCTGAGTAAACTGAGGCTACTCTAATTTCATCAACTGGAGTCTTTATTTTTTTTAGTACTAATTTATTTTAGAGAGACAGCACACACAAGCTGGGGGAGGGACAGAGGAAGAAGGAGACAAATCCTCAAGCTAGCTCCACTCTGAGTGCAGAGCTGGATGTGGGGCTGGATCCCAGGACCCCAGAATCAGGACCTGAACCAAAACCAAGAGTCAGATGCCCAACCGACTGAGCCACCCACACACCCCTCAACCAGTTCTTAGATGGTGGTTGTCATTCTCTTCTTCTAAAGGAGGGAAACAGTAATGATTATTGAATGAAAAATATCATTAAAACAGTATGATATCATTATAATACAAGGATGATGAAGTGTTTCAATGCTAATAGGTCTTTTACTGCAGATAGTAAGGATTGGTTTCTCTGAACATTTCTTTCAATCCCTCACCATCCTTAGTAGATATAATGGAGCCATTAATATGAAAGGGGTAAAAAAAAGGGTAATGTGGTATATAATGTTGACTGATTTGTGAATATTGAACCATCCTTGCATCCTAGGAATAAATCCCACTTGATTGTGGTCAATGATATTTCTAATGTATTGTTAAATGGAGTTTGCTAATACTTTTTTGAGGATTTTTGCATTTGTTTATCAGGGATCATTGGCCTGTAATTTTCTTTATTTTTATTTATTTATTTTTTGGAAAGTTGTTTTGGGTATCGGGAATGTTGGCTTCAATGACATTTATGGAAGATCTTCTTCCTCTTATCTTTTTTTGGAATAGTTTGAGGAGAATAGGTATTAACTATTCTTTAAATGTTTGGTAGAACTCACCTTTGAATCTATCTGGTCCTGAATTTTTGTTTGGAGTTAATTACTGATTCAATTTTGTTGCTAGGAATTGCTCTGTTCAGATTTTTTCTTTTTTCCTGTTCCAGTTTTGGAAGATTGTGTTTCTAGGAATTTATCCATTTTTTTTCTTGGGTTGTCTGTAGTATTCTCTTATAATCCTTTGTATTTCTGGGATGTCAGATGTTAGTTCTCCTTTTTCATTTCTGATTTTATTTATTTAGGTCCTGTCTTTTTTTCTTGATGAATCTGGCTAAAGGTTTATAGATTTTATCTTTTCAAGGAACCAGCTCTTGTTTTCATTGATATTTTTTATTTCTTTTTGGCAGGGGGTCTCTATTTTATTTCCCCTCTCATCTTTATTACTTGCTCCCTTCTACTAACTTTGGGCTTTGTTTCTCTTTTTCTAGTTCCTTTAGGCATAAGCTTAGGTTGGTTGAGATTTTTTTGTTTCTTGAGGTAGACCTGTATTGCTATAAATACCCTGTTAGAACTGCTTTTGCTGTGTCCCAAAGGTTTTGGACCATGGTATTTTTGTTTATCTCTAGATAGACAGATAGATGGATATAAGTATGTGTATATCTATACATCTATCTATATATATAGATAGATGTATGTGTATATATCTATATCTCTCTTTATATATAGATAAACATATCTATCCATACACATATATACATATATACACACACATATATACATGTTTTTTAATATATTTTTTACTTTCATTCTTTTTTTATTATGTTAATCACCATTACATCATTAGTTTTTGATGTAGTGTTCCATGATTCATTGTTTGCGTATAACACCCAGTGCTCCATGCAGTATGTGCCCTCTTTAATAACCATCGCCAGACTAACCCATCCCCCCACCCCCCTCCCCTCTGGACCCTTAGTTTGTTTCTCAGAGTCCATAGTCTCTCATGGTTCCTCTCCCCCTCCGATTCCCCCCCC
>NW_023270971.1:8002204-8018603 GCF_011800145.1 Mirounga leonina
CAGTCTTACACAATTCACAGCACTCACCATAGCACATACCCTCCCCAATGTCTATCACCCAGCCACCCCATCCCTGCCAACACCCCCACGCTCCAGCAACCCTCAGTTTGTTTCCTGAGATTAAGAATTCCTCATATCAGTGAGATCATATGATACATGTTTTTCTCTGATTGACTTATTTCACTCAGCATAATACCCTGCAGTTCCATCCACGTCATTGCAAATGGCAAGATTTCATTCTTTTGATGCCTGCATAATATTCCATTGTGCGTATATACCACTTCTTCAGTATCCATTCATCTGCGAATGGACATCTTGGCTCTTTCCATAGTTTGGCTATTGTGGACATTGCTGCTATAAACATCGGGGTGCACATACGCCTTCGGATCCCTACATTTGTATCTTTGGGGTAAATACCCAGTAGTGCAATTGCTGGATCATATGGTAGCTCTATTTTCAACTTTTTGAGGAACCTCCATACTGTTTTCCAGAGTGGCTGCACCAGCTTGCATTCCCACCAACGGTGTAGGAGGGTTCCCCTTTCTCCGCATCCCTGCCAACATCTGTGGTTTCTTGACTTGTTAATTTTAGCCATTCTGACTGGTGTGAGGTGGTATCTCATTGACATTTTGATTTGGATTTCCCTGATGCTGAGCAATGTTGAGCATTTTTTCATGTGTCTGTTGGCCATTTGGATGTCTTCTTTGGAAAAATGTCTGTTCATGTCTTCTGCCCATTTCTTGATTGGATCATTTGTCTTTGGGTGTTGAGTTTGATGAGTTCTTTATAGATTTTGGATACTAGCCCTTTATGTGATATGTCATTTGCAAATATCTTCTCCCACTTTGTCGGTTGTCTTTTGGTTTTGTTGACTGTTTCTTTTGCTATGCAAAAGCTTCTTATCTTGATGAAGTCCCAATAGTTCATTTTTGCCCTTGCTTCCTTTGCCTTTGGTGATGTTTCTAGGAAGAAGTTGCTGTGGCTGAGGTCGCAGAGGTTGCTGCCTGTGTTCTCCTTTAGGACTTTGATGGACTCCTGCCTCACATTTAGTATAATTTTAAAAAATTTTCTCTTTGATATCTTCATTGACCCATTATTTTAGTAGAATGCTGTTTAGCCTCCAACTTTGTGTTTTTTCCAATGTTTTTCTTGTAATTGATGCCTAGTTTCATATCACTGTGGTTGGAAAAGATTCATAATATGATTTCAATCTACATAAATTTATTGAGACTTGTTTCGTGGCCTAACATGTGACCTATCCTGGAGGGTGTTCCATGTGCCCTTGAAAAGAATGTGTATTCTGGGTTTTTTTTTTGGGTAGAAACTGAATTGTATATATCTGATAAGTCTATCTGGTCTAATGTATCATTCAAAGACACTTTCCTTACTGATTTTCTGCTTGGATGATCTATCCATTGTTGTAAGTGAGGTATTAAAGTTGCCTACTATTTTTGTATTACTGTCAATTTATTTGTATTTTATTATTTGCTGTATGTATTTAGGTTCTCCAATGTTGAATATATAGATATTTACAATTGTTATATGAATAATTTATATATGAGCTTAAAAACCAGAGAGAATTGACATATGAGCATTTCTAGCATAATATGATGAGTTGCATAAGAAATCTGCCTTGCACTGGAGCCCATCAGTGTGGGGTGCACAATAAGAGATTGTAAGCATTCTGAAAGTAAAAGAAGAAACAATGTCAGAAAGTGGCATGCTAACTTTTTAAGACCTGCATTTATTTAAACAAGTTTACATTTGGGAGAGGGTTCTGGACAGGGGATATACATTTGATAGTCATCAATATAGCAGTGGCATGTTTATACCAAAAAGAGATAAGGAAGGAAAACCAAGGATTAGTCCATGGCTTGATCCAATATTTAGAGGTTGGTGAAAAGAGGAAAAAATACCTTAGGTGATTAAAATGGAAGGGGTAGAAGCAAAACCAGGAGAGTGTGGTATCCTGGAAACCCAAGTAAAGGAAGTTTATCAAGGTAGATCTGATTTTATAGCTAATGTTACTGATAGGTCAAGTAAGATTAGAAAGGAGAATGGAACATTGAATTTAGCAATATGATAGAGCAATGGTGATCTTAAAAAAAAGTTAGAAGGGTAAAAGTCTAATTAGAGTGGGTTCAAGAAAATTGGAGGAGAGGCTTTGGAAAGAATGTTATAGAAGACCTTCTAGGAATTATGTTGTAAAAAGCAGAGAAATGGGGAGGCAGTTGCAGAGTAAAGTTAATTATTTTGTTCCTGTTTTGCTTTTTAAGATGAAAGAAATAATGTCATATTTATAATCTGATGGGAAAGATCCAGTAGAGAGGGGAAAAAAACCTTGATAGTGTTTTAGAGAATGCCACCATCTCCTGTCTTTACAAGGACATCACTCCAGCAATTTGTGCATTCAGTGCACAAGTATAAGGATTAACTAGATAAGAATTTAGAGTATACAAGGGAATGTTCACATTACCTCACTCTGGAGTCACATGGCAGTGGCCTGAGTTTGCCTACTGTCTCTGCCACTCTTAGTACTAACTCCATTGGGTTTTAGGAAGATTAAATGATTTCACATATATAAAGTACACAGATCAGTGCCTGGCACACAAAACTCAATAATTAGTAGTTGCTATTATTCTTCTATCACTTGATAAAAAGTCACATTCTCCAAGATCATAATGGGGTTTATTATCAGATTTAGTCTATCTCAGGCTAGTGGAATCTGCTTCTGCTTCTTTTGAACTCTAACTAGGAGAATGAGAATATTCCTAGTCATTCCCCTGGGAGTAGTCAGATGTGGAAAGAGGCTAGTATTTGTAGTCTAATGTTCCTACTATTTCCTTTTTAAGCTCATTCTAGAAATATTTTTTAAAGATTCAGTGTAAGTCCAACTGTTTGTTTATGTTATTTCATTTAATTTTCAACAACCTTTTGAAATAAATAATAGTATTTTCCTCCTTTTATAGATAAGAGATCTGAAAATTAGGTTAAGTACTTTTACCAAAGTGACATAGGTGGTAAGTAGTGGAGCTGGGCTGTGAACTCAGGTAGTTGGAATATACTGCTTCCCCAAATAGTCTATAGGTAAGTGCTTACAATTTGCTTTGTGCTTTATTGGTCCATGGCATTCTCACCTGAGTGGTCCTACAGATAGGTAAGGATACAGAGGGAAATATTAAATTAACCAAGTCGTACCTTTACCAAAGAAGAGAGCACAATCACTAGTCATTACCATGTAAAACAGAAGCTGAACAAGCCTGCAAGGGAGAAAGTAAAATTGAGCAAGTGAGTCATGGAAATTTTCCAAAAAGGATTCTGTGCCAAAGAGAAGACCTGTAGAATTACTGGCTGTAGCTTAGTATGCTGAAATAGGGTCCCTTCCAGAAAGGCCCAAGGATTAATCAGTTAATCATTCTGTGACATTTAATCAAGAGCCAGGAATCTAATCAATGGCTGACCCATTGTAACATTACGGTACTGGTCTCGCTTCTTGCCTGGACTGTCCAATCTTAATTAGCAATTATCTCTGCTGGGTGACCCTTTGCCCCTGGGAAATTTCAACAAGTAATAGCTGTTTCTAAGTGGAAATTTCACCTTTTACCTCCATCACTTGTTATTAGGCAGTATGTTTATTCAGTTTCCAATGTCTCATTGGACCTGTTTGATGGAGAGATCTGGCATTAACCCAACAATTACTTTAATGAGGAGGAATAAGCTCTCCTAAAGGCAGGTACTAGATCTAAATTTTCCTTCACTTTCATCTCCTTTATAACTTTCTCCCTTTCTGTCACTCTAAAATGTGACCTTATTTAATTATATTTTAGTTCTTTCTGGACTAACTAGAAAAAGACACCCAACCCAGAGTGAAGAAGAATTTTTACTTCAACCTGAATCTGAGAATTTTCCATTTAAATTGTCTTCTTAGGATAAAGATAAAACCTCTACTCTGATTCTTTTCAGTGATACATACTTTTGATTCCTACTTTGGAGGGTCTAAGTTTCAAATTGTTGCTTTGCCCCTGTGTAACCATGGGCAAATGACTTAATCCTTTTGAGTCTATCTCAGAGGGGATGTTTAGGAAAGGCCTTTCTGTACAGATGTCATTGACCTGGGAACAGAAGAAGCTCACTCCATGATAAGCACAAGTGAAGACATTCCTGGAAAAAGAAACCACAAAGGCAAAAACTTTGAGCCAGCATGAGCAAATGAGCCACAGGAAGAGTAGCACATGCTAGCTCAGAGAGAGAAATAGACTACACAAGAGCCTTGTAGACAGGATGAGGTATAGGAGGATTTTGCTTGATATGCAAAGGCAATCTATGAGAAGGTTTTAAGCACTGGAGTGATATGATCTCATTTGCAAAACAATCTTTTTAATTTCTCTGTAGAAGACTAATTAGGAATAAATGCAAATAGAATGTTTAGTACAATGTATGGCTTGTAGTATCTGAGAAATATTAGCTGTTTTCATCATTATCATTATTGTTGTTCCTAGTGAGGAGCCTCCTCCTAGGAGGGCAAGTCAGAATCTACTCTGAGAAGGGGGATGGGCTGCAAACCACTAATTCCTTAACCCCAATGCATCACGTCAAGTGCAATAGGAAAGAAGTGCTCTTACCATCCCCTGCCCCCAACCACCCACTCAGCCTGTGGGGGTATCATCAATAAGCCATGGTGTGTTTTATCCATCTTAGGTGTGGTGGGGGTGGACTTCCACATTTATATCTAGTCTCCTTTTACAGAATTACACTGCCACTGGGATCATATCAAATTCAAGCTTGGTATGCAGATCATTAGAGAACCCATTTCTATACCAAATGGAGAAACAATATTTGCAGATAAGGCACTTTTCAAGGAACTCATTATAACCTCAATTTTAAAAGCTGCACAACTGAAAGCAAGTTAAATTTTCTAACTTGTATATTTGCTGCTGTTAATAATACCAAGAAGTGGCCTTGGATGACACTAAATGCATGGGAAAGTGTCTCGAAAAACTTCATCTCATCTGACCTTCACAACACTGAGGACTTAGGTAAAGTTAGATTAATGACTTCCAGTTTGGGGGACAATGCAAGCAGCCTTGAAAATCTGTGACACATTCAGGACCATAGCCAGCTCCTAACTGGGCCCTATCATTACAAATCATAATCTGGTATTATTTTCATATCCCCAATGGCTGCTACTACCACTTGACCTGTGTTCACTTCATGGTGTTATAGAGGACAAGGGCATTTTAAAGTGCTCTATAGAACTGGAATTTCTAAAATGTCATTGTGAAAAGCATGCCAGTATTAATTTAATAGTATTCTAAAAGAGGGAAAATCCTGAATGGGTACCCTTAACAGACATATCCTATATGTCTTTACAATGTAGGAGAAGCATAGGTTTTACTTAGGAACCAAATGTTTGAAATTGATATATCTCTCTGGTGCATGAAAAATCTCACTAAGGTCTGGAGAATGAGCTGGCCAGATTTGTTTAGTTTTAACCTGTTATTGTCATCAATCTTTTAAGTAAAGATCCCTAAATGAAAGCAAGCTCATAGTTTGAGAAAATTCCAGCAATAGGCCGCAACAGGATTCACTCTTCTAAAATGGGTCACAGTTTCTTGTTTTTGTTTATTTTGTGAAGTATTAACTTAGAGAGTAGCCCACATGCTTGGTCAGCCATTTGAATAATTTTCACCAAGTGAATATACCCATATAATTGCCAGTCAGATCAAGGAATGGGACATTCCCAGCACCCCAGAAAATTCCCTTCTATTACTCTCAGTCAACACCACCTCCTCTAGGAAAACCACTATGCTAATTCTGTCACCTTAAATTAATTTTGCCTATTTTGAACTGGTGGATATGATTTGGTATCACATTTGGTGGGGCTTTTTTTTTTTTTTTTAACCATTTCCTTAAGGTACAATTTATATAGCAAATTTAACTAGCAGCTCTAATTATTTATACCTGGAATGCTCATCTCTTGTTTGCCTGGTGTATCAGGTGCCTACCAGCAGCTCATAAACACTGCCTCAAGTCTTCCCATGCAGTGCCTCACAGACCTCTCCTGGTCAGGCAAGTACAACACGGGCCTCTACCTTTACATGGCCCATGATGGCCACCAAAGTGTACATTTAATGGTTTATAGTGAATGTATAGAATTGTGCAGGCATTGCCATCATCCAGTTCTAGAACATATTTGTCATCCTAAAAAACTCCCTCTGATTGCTTCCAGTTATTTCCTACCCTTATTTCCATTCCCAACACCAGACAACCACTCAGCTTTGCTCTGTCTCTATAGATTTGCCATGTCTGGAAATTTTATAAAATGTAATTATACTCTGTATGTTCTTTTGTATCTAGCTTCTCTCATTGAGTGTAATGTTTTTGTGGTTTATCCTATTTAACGTAGACCGGTTATTTTTCTTAATAGTTGAATAATATTCCATTGTGTGGATTTTGTTTATCCATTCATCAGTTGATGCACATTTGGGTTGCTTTTATTTTTTTGGCTATTATGAATAATACTGCAAGAACTTCCCTACACAAATCTTTGTGGAAACTTATGTTAAGTATGTGTTGAACATTTTAAGAAACTTCCAATCTCTTTACAACATGGGCTATAGCACTTTACATTCCCACCAGCACTATGTGAGGGTTTAGTTTCTGTAAATCCTTGTCAACATTTGGTATTGTCAATCTCTTTGATTATAGCCATACTAGTGAGGATGTAGCATTTCTTGTATTTTAATTTGCATTTCCCTCATGATTAATGCTAATGGACATCTTTTCTTGTGCTTATTAGCCATTTGTATACTTTCTTTGATGAAATTTCTAAACTTTTGCCCATTTAAAAAATTTAGTCATCTTATTGAGTTGTAAGAATCTATATATTATGAATAAAAGTTATTTGTTAGATATATAACTTGCAAATAGTCTGTGGCTATTTTCCTACTGTGTAGTTTTTATTTTTATTTACTTACTGATCTATTTTGAAGAGCAAAATATTTTAGTTTTTATAAAATCCAACTTTTTTTTTCTTTTATGGCTATACTTTTTTGTGTCATATTTAAGTAATCTGCCTAACCTAAGTTTACACAGAGTTTCTCATAGGCTTTCATTTAGAAGTTTTATGTTTGCCGCTCCCACATTTAGGTATCTGATGCATCTCGAGTTAAGTTTTGTGTATATATTGTTTTATGTAGTCGGCATACCAGAACCTGACAAAGGACACTTCAAGACAAGAAAATTACAATCTATCTGATGGAAACCTCAGAGAGGTTAGATAATATTCCTAAGGTCAGGTCATCCAACTGGTAAATAATGGAGCTGGGCTCTAAACTCATGGAATCCGATTCACGGCTCATGTCCTGAACTGCTGTGCCAGGGGGATGGACTCAGGTGGCCAGAAGGGAGAGAGTGAGGGCTGCAAGTGATGGGGTCATAAAGGAAGAAGGATATCAAGAAAATTTCGTAGCTTAAAGTCTCTAAACCCCAGAAATTCACTGAATGCTTGGGCTGAAGGAGAAGAGAGGGTTGAAATGAACTCTCAGGTGTCTAGCCCTTGATGTCTGGGTAAGGAGTGATGATATTAACCAGAGAAGAAATACGTGAATTGGGACTGGTTTGGGGCTGTAAAAGAGAACCATTTTCTCCATTTCTGCTGCTGGCTTTTAACATAGGAACTTAGGGATATGTCCAGGGGGAAAAGTTCCTGTCCTTTCCTTCCTTTCAGTATTTTTTCCCTTCAAAAAGAAAATCATTTGATATCTTGTTGAGATAATAAAAAGACAATTGGAAAATGCTTACTCAGCTCCCTTTTTGATTTGTTGTTTTGAGATCTGCATCACACACACACACAGAGACACACACATACACACACAAACACACGGGATTGCCTATTCTCAATGTGATACTTCTCCTATGGCAGGCTTAGGCTTGACTTTAACCCAAGCATATTAGAGCTGTTGAAGCAGCTGGCAGTGTTTGTGCTACTTGGCATGGGACTAGGTAGTTAAATATAATTTGGGATATATGAGGGGGTTAGAAATCCCACTTTGGAATCAGCCCCATGGCTCCTCCTATCCAACTTTAGTAGGAATGTGCTAATATTTTGGGCCTCATCTTCTTCCCCCGTTTTTCCCCCATTGGTTCTGAACTTGATGGGGAGGGTGGCAATCAGTTATTGAACTCAAAACCAGATAGTTTCCTACTGAATTTGATCAGCTTATAGGACATTTATAGTGGGAAGATGTCCAATGAACCACCTTCCAACACAAATGCTGAGTGTTGGTCCATGAGGGGTTAGAAATACAGGTCTACAATTCAAAAGAGCTAATGAACAGAGAGAAGGCATGAAAACAGATGATGGAAGGTCTAGAATTCCTCCTAATTTGTTTTGAATGTATTCTCTGGGCTATTGGAAGGCAGGGAAGTTCTAAGCCGATGTATATTTTGAAATGCATATATATTTATTATTATGTTAAACTGACATTTACTGTAACTTGTAGGCAATATAGCAGTGGTTGATTATCCTCGTCTTCTCTCTCAACTGCCATGGTCCTTTCCCAGGGCTCATATAAACATATCTCACTGTGGCCTTTAGGGAAGTGGAAAGAGAGGGCATTGGTACAGGTGTCTAAAAATAAATTGCTATAATACTGCAGCTGTATTAAACTGTCATAAGCAATATTCCCATCGGGCCTATGGATAAAATACTGACTTCAAACAGTGCCTCCTGACTAGGTCCAGGACCCTAAATTATGTCTGGGCTTAGCCACTTGTTATAGAGGTAAGATGGATACCAGGGAATTAACCATGCCATCTGACGCTCTCCAGAATGTTGACAGAGATGAAACATGTTGATGGAGTTCTATGCTTCAGACTGATATATTAAAAAAGGATTAGCTGGAGAGGCAGCAATTTTTGGTAGAACTGGGTCTGTGTTGATTCCCTAGTTGCCCTTGAAAACAAGGGAGAATCTCCAAGCTTTCCCCAGTGGCACTTAGAACAGTGGTGTTGGACTGAGCTAGAGGTCAGAAACAACATTTCTAAGACCATCTCTGTAAATGGTAAATCAATAGCTTGTGACATATCTATGTCTCCTCACCAAGAATGAAGGCTTTAAAATTACATGATTTCTGTGGAACTTTAAGCTCTGATATGTTTTGGTTAAATGAAAGTATTTCTTATCAAATCAATAGGGCTTCAAAAATTGTTGTGTGTGTTAGAACTTTCTTTTTTTGTGAAGCTCAGTCTTTTATTCATTCCAAAAAAATCCCATTATAAAAATTTCCAAACATTATTTTTGTTAATTTTGTTAGCTGTGATAATGATGCTGTGCCTACTTAGATCTTTTTTTTACTTATGCTGGCCAAACTAGGAGGGAGATGTTGTGACGACTGGGACTTTCAATGTTCCAGGGTAAGAAGGCTTCTTTTATTTTTAATGCAAAATATATCTGTTAATACTTTACAGCTTTGCAAAGTAAAACTGTCATCTTTACAAACATTATCTTGTTGACCCTTGGTTTTCTGATACCTTTAGGGTTAAATCTAAAATTCTTAGCATACCTACAAGGGCCCTGCAGGAACTGGCCCAGCTGCATTCTTCAGTGTCCTCTTGTGCAGCTTGCTCCTTTGATAGGAATCCTCAGCCTGTTGGGATCTGCGTCCTATCATCCCCTTTACTGCCTCAGGGCCTTTGCATATACTATTCCTTTCAGCCTCTTACATCTTCCCAGCTCTTCTGTAACTCTTATCCCCAGTACTGCTCTGCTTTTGCTTGGTTATACCACAATGACAAACAACCCCACATCACAAGGGCTTACAATAATAACAGGCAGCTTCTTAATCCAGTTTTGACTCTCACACAGCCTTCTAAGGATCCTGGCAAATTTGTTGCCTTCACTGGGCTTTCTCCATCTAAAAAACAGGCCAATGATACTACCCTCCCTACTTCATAGACCTTCCCATTATACAGGTTGTAATCCAAAGTCCTTAAGCATAGCCTGTGTGAATTGACTCCCGCCCAGAACTCTGGTCTTATTGTGAATCTCTTTCTCTCTTCCTAAATTTGCTCCCATGACAGCTATCTCATGGCTACTTGGAAGCATTGTACTCTTCCAGTGTCATGTGATATTCCCTGTTCCTAGAAGGCTTTGACTCCCCCTCCACAACTATCTAGCTTCTACTCTCCAGGTGGCAGCTAAAATAACCACTCAGGTGAGCCTTTTGAGTTTCCTAATTTAAAAGAAGTTCATAGGAACTAATTATTTTCTTTCATAAGAAGAGGCAATAAAAGTAGTGGTTAACAATACAATCTCTGGAGTCAGACTACCTGGGTTTGGATTTCAGCCTTGATGCTTTTCTACTAGGTGACATTGTAGAAGTTACCTGAACTTATTTTTCTCATCTTTAAAATAGGTATAAGAATAGTGGCTACCTCATAAGGCTGTTAGAAGGATGATGTTAATTAATGTAAAAAGCTAGCATAGCTCCTGGCACATACTAAGTACATATATATATGTACTTATTTATATATGTGTATATAAATAACTTATAATATTTCAATAATTTATTATCATAGATTTGTGTATTTCTTACATGCTTGTTTTTTCAAGTTTAAAGGAATCTCAAAGGTCTTAACTGATCACTCCCTTTCTCTGATATTCTCAATGGTCACCTAGACCTTGTTGGATAATTCATTAGAAGAGTTCACTGTATTACAAAGCGGCTTTAAATTTCTGCTGATTTTGTTCGATTAAACTAAGATTTATGTTCTTGTAAGTTCCACTGCTTACCTCTTCCTTCTGGACCAGAACAAATCATTCAGTTTTCTTTTCCCACTGACAACTGCAGCCTTCCTGGCAGCCCAGGGAACACTGTTTCCAGTGCCAGTACCCCAGGCCCTCCATCATCACTCTTCTGGTCAGCTTTCAAATCTGGAATGATCTTGGATCTCTTCTCCATATAGTTTGTCAAAGTTTGTTTCATGGAACTCAGTGATGAAGTGTATGGGTCAGAGCTAATGCAAGGGCGAAGGGAGGGATGGGGAGGTGCTCTGCCTGAGGAAAGGTTTGGCATTTTAGACACTGCTGATAATGTGTTTGGAATGCAAGCACATTGACAAAGTCTAAAGACAGGCTTTCATGCACTGAGACTCACTTGGGCACTTCCTTCTTATTTGCATACTCTGGTCCCTCCAGAACTTTTGTAGAAGTCAGTTGGCCAATCAGTACTCCCTTGGTACCTGTGATGTGCAAGGTTCTCTTCTGAGTAGGGGGAGTATAGATACTCTACTTATGGGGCTTAGAGTCATGGAAATTTCCAGTCTAGATAGTAGGGAATTGATTATGTGAACTCATAGTGGGGTTTTGGGCTTTTACAAGTGTTGGTTTTTGTAACAAAATTACTGAGTTGGTGTCAAGACTTCAGCATTTAGCCAGTACTTACTGAGTACCTACAATAAGCTAGTCACTGTAGGTGCTGAAGTGAAGTAAGGTAGCAAGGAAATACAGCAAACTCAAGTCAACAAAAAGAGTGAAGAAAATGGTAAATATGTGAACTCTTTTAGACTTCAGGTATTCCTAATGCTTACACTGGGGGGTGGTCAAGGTGGGTCATGGGCTTGGGGGAGGGGAAATGCCACAACTGTCAGAAGTTTAGAATATAGCATCCTAGAGCTGAAAGGAACTTTTTCTAAGTCCCTCGTCTATGCCCAGCCTTCCAGAAGGAAAAACTCTGCTCATTCTGAGACTGAGGAATGCAAGGTCCCTGGGGATAGACTTCAGACTTTTTGTGGTTGACTTATGATTACATCCATTCTTTCTACATTTCTAACTACAATGTCTCTTGCCTCACTTAATTCCACTTTCTCCTATTTTGCCTGGCAATCATATAGACAATCTGATCAGCAAATGATTCTCCCATTTCTGTTGCAAAACTGCAAGGGCCAGTGTGGAGGCAGCACTATGATAGGTGCAGTGAAGCTAAAGACGTGCTGCGGTGGCACATGGCTCTGACGTGACTTGGCTTTTGTACTAACACTGGTCCAAGAAGGTTGCCAGTAGAAAGCCCTTGTAATAACAGCCAACAGCTCCTAAGCATCTGAGCCCTTAATGAAACCCCATCACCTTCCCCCAGAAGGAGGGAAGAATTGTTGGTTTTCTCTCTCAATTATTTTTCTGGTCTATTAAATTGTCACAGCCCCTGTGTCTCTGTGAGAAGTGGGTGTTCTCGTAGCTCATCTCCTGGAGACAGAAAACAGTGGTGCCAGAGGAGAGGTTTGCTGAGTCTGTTTCACCACCACCAGAGAAAAGAAGGTGATGAAGGAAAAGCTCAAAAGCAGTAGATGTCCTGGAGAGATTTAGGAGACACGCAATAAGCGGAACAAGGCTGTTTGTGCCACCAGGTTATATAAAATATGCAATTTTAATCCATTAAGCGGTTTATCTTTTCACGCAGTTTAGTTTGCTGGGATAATTACTTTCCTGAGCAGTCCATGTCATGTACAAGGCAAAGTGTGTGCAAAATACACAAATCTGTGTGTGCCACTGAAAATATGGAAGAAGGAGAAGTATTAATTCAAATTTCAGAAAAACATGCTGTAGACAATCCAGGAGGTCTGCTGAAAGTTTCCCTTTTGTTATTTGATGTAGTGTTCCATGATTCATTGTTCGCGTATAACACTCAGTGCTCCATGCAGAACGTGCCCCCTTTAATACCCATCACCAGGCTAACCCATCCCCCCACCCCCTCCTCTCTAGAAACCTGTTTGTTTCTCAGAGTCCATAGTCTCTCATGGTTCGTCTCCTCCTCCGATATCGCCCCCTTCCTTCTTCCCCTCCTGCTATCTTCTTTTTTTTTTTTTTTTTAAACATAGAATGTATTATTTGTTTCAGAGGTACAGGTCTATGATTCAACAGTCTTACACAATTCACAGCACTCACCATAACATATACCTCCCCAATGTCTATCACCAAGGCACCCCATCCCTCCCACCCCCCACCACTCCAGCAACCCTCAGTTTGTTTCCTGAGATTAAGAATTCCTCATATCAGTGAGATCCTATGATACATGTCTTTCTCTGCTTGACTTATTTCACTCAGCATACTACCCTCCCAGTTCCATCCATGTCATTGCAAATGGCAAGATTTCATTCCTTTTGATGGCTGCATAATATTCCCTTATATATATATATATATATATATATATATATATATATATATATATATACCAATATTGCATAAGATTCCATTATATATATATATATACACCAATTTTTCTTTATCCATTCATCTGTCAATGGGCATCTTGGCTCTTTCCACAGTTTGGCTATTGTGGACATTGCTGCTCTAAACATCGGGGTGCACGTACCCCTTCGGATCCCTACATTTGTATCTTTGGGCTAAATAACCAGTAGTGCAATTGCTGAGTCGTAGGGTAGTTCTATTTTCAACTTTCTGAGGAACCTCCATACTGTTTTCCAGAGTGGCTGCACCAGCTTGCATTCCGACCAACAGTATAGGAGGGTTCCCCTTTCTCCGCATCCCCGCCAACATTTGTTGTTTCCTGTCTTGTTCATTTTAGCCATTCTGACTGGTGTGAGGTGATATCTCATTGAGGTTTTGATTTGGATTTCCCTGATGCCGAGCGATGTTGAGCACTTTTTCATGTGTCTATTGGCCATCTGGATGTCTTCTTTGGAGAAATGTCTGTTCATGTCTTCTGCCCATTTCTTGATTGGATCATTTGTTCTTTGGGTGTTGAGCTTAAGAAGTTCTTTATAGATTTTGGATACTAGCCCTTTATCTGAAATGTCATTTGCAAATATCTTCTCCCATTCTGTAGGTTGTCTTTTGGTTTTGTTGACTGTTTCTTTTGCTGTGCAAAAGCTTTTTATCTTGATGAAGTCCCAATAGTTCATTTTTCCCTTGCTTCCCTTGCCTTTGGTGATGTTCCTAGGAAGAAGTTGCTGTGTCTGAGGGCGAAGAGGTTGCTGCCTGTGTTCTCCTTTAGGATTTTGATGGACTCCTGTCTCACACTGAGGTCTTTCAACCATTTTGAGTCTCTTTTTGTGTGTGGTGTCAGGAAATGGTCCAGTTTCATTCTTCTCCATGTGGCTGTCCAATTTTCCCAACACCATTTGTTGAAGAGACTGTCTTTTTTCCATTGGACATTCTTTCTTGCTTTGTTGAACATGGGTTGACCATCGAGTTGAGGGTCCATTTCTGGGTTCTCTATTCTGTTCCATTGATCTATGTGTCTGTTTTTGTGCCAGGACCATACTGTCTTGATGATTACAGCTTTGTAATAGAGTTTGAAGTCCGGAATTGTGATGCCACCAGCTTTGTTTTTCTTTTTCAACATTCCTCTGGCTATTCGGGCTCTTTTCTGGTTCCATACAAATTTTAGGATTATTTGTTCCATTTCTTTGAAAAAAGTGGATGGTATTTTGATGGGGATTGCATTGAATGTGTAGATTGCTCTAGGTAGCATTGACATCTTCACAATATTTGTTCTTCCAATCCATGAACATGGAATGTTTTTCCATTTCTTTGTGTCTTCCTCCATTTCTTTCATGAGTATTTTATGGTTTTCTAAGTACAGATTCTTTGCCTCTTTGGTTAGATTTCTTCCTAGGTATCTTATGGTTTTGGGTGCAATTGTAAATGGGATTGGCTCCTAAATTTCTCTTTCTTCTGTCTTGGTGGTGGTGTATAGGAATGCCACTGATTTCTGTGCATTGATTTTATATCCTGCCACTTTACTGAATTTCTGTATGAGTTCTAGCAGTTTTGGGGTGGAATCTTTTGGGTTCTCCACATAAAGTATCATATCATCTGCAAACAGTAAGAGTTTGACTTCTTTGCCAATTGGATGCCTTTTATTTCTTTTTGTCGTCTGATTGCTGTGGCTAGGACTTCTAATACTATGTTGAATAGCAGTGGTGATAGTGGACATCCCTGCTGTGTTCCTACCTTAGGGGGAAAGCTCTCAGTTTTTCCATTGAGAATGATATTCGCTGTGGGTTTTTCATAGATGGCTTTTATGATATTGAGGTATGTACCCTCTATCCCTATGCTCTGAAGAGTTTTGATCAAGAAAGGATGCTGTACTTTGTCAAATGCTTTTTCTGCATCTACTGAGAGGATCATATGGTTCTTGTTCTTTTATTAATGTATTGTATCACATTGATTGATTTGCGGATGTTGAACCAACCTTGCAGCCCAGGGATAAATCCCCCTTGGTCGTGATGAATAATCCTTTTAATGTACTGTTGTATCCTATTGGGTAGTATTTTGGTTAGAATGTTTGCATCCATGTTCATCAGGGATATTGGTCTGTAATTCTCCTTTTTGATGGGGTCTTTGGTTTGGGGATCAAGGTAATGGTGGCCTCATAAAATGAGTTTGGAAGTTTCCCTTCCATTTCTATTTTTTGGAACAGTTTCAGAAGAATAGGTATTACTTCTTCTTTAAATGTTTGGTAGAATTCCCCTGGGAAGCCGTCTGGCCCTGGACTTTTGTTTTTTGGGAGATTTTTGATGACTGCTTCAATTTCCTTAGTGGTTATAGATCTGTTCAGATTTTTTATTTCTCCCTGGTTCAGTTTTGGTATTTTATACATCTCTAGGAATGCATCCATTTCTTCCAGATTATCTAATTTGCTGGCATATAGTTGCTCATAATATGTTCTTATAATTGTATTTCTTTGGTGTTGGTGGTGATCTCTCCCCTTTAATTCATGATTTTATTTTCATTTTTCTTTTTGATAAGTCTGGCCAGGGGTTTATCAATCTTGTTAATTCTTTCAAAGAACCAGCTCCTAGTTTCGTTGATCTGTTGTACTGTTCTTTTGGTTTCTATTTCATTGATTTCTGCTCTGATCTTTATTATTTCTCTTCTCCTGAAGGGTTTAGGCTTTATTTGCTGTTCTCTCTCCAGCTCCTTTCGGTGCAGGATTAGGTTGTGTACTTGAGACCTTTCTTGTTTCTTGAGAAAGGCTTGTATTGCTATTTCCTCTTAGGACTGCCTTTGCTGCATCCCAAAGATTTTGAACAGTTGTGTTTTCATTTTCATCGGTTTCCATGAATTTTTAAAATTCTTCTTTAATTTCCTGGTTGACCCATTCATTCTTTAGTAGGATGCTCTTTAGCCTCCACGTATTTGAGTTCTTTCCGACTTTCCTCTTGTGACTGAGTTCTAGTTTCAAAGCATTGTCATCCGAAAATATGCAGGGAGTGATCCCAAACTTTTGGTACTGATTGAGACCTGATTTGTGACCTAGGATGTGATCTAGGGCATGGGCACTAGAGAAGAATGTGTATTCTGTTGCTTTGGGATGGAATGTTCTGAATATATCTGTGAAGTCCATTTGGTCCAGAGTGTCATTTAAAGTCTTTA